>NC_135439.1:25839376-26164376 GCF_051991255.1 Vanacampus margaritifer | reverse complement strand
TATATTTATGTATTTATTTCGACATTTATTGTTACATTTATTTATATTTTTTGAATCTCGTTTTTTATTTATTTTTATTTTCTTACTTATATTTATTATATTTACTTTTATTTATTTATTTTGTATTTAGTTTTTGAATTATATTTATATCCATTTTTATTTTCACTTTCATTCATTTATTTATATTTTTAGCCATTTACTTATTTTTAATTTGGGCCGTTTTGGTCCTCCATATTAAGTGACACAGTAATAACACTGTATCAACACAGTGTGTCATTGTGTCAACACGCTTCATGACGCCTCATCGACCCATCACTAACCCGAACATTGCCTGCAAGTAAACATATAGTCACAGTTCTTGTGCTTTGGATTTGAATTGCGGGTGCTCAGGCTCCCTCCAACATTCCAAAACCATGCATATTAAACAGCCATAAGAAAGAAAAGACCAGACAAATAAATAAAAAATATATATCATATACATTTTTAGTTTGGTTGAATTTATTATTTGGTATTAAAGTAATCCAAAACTAATTAAACGTACAATATTCAAGTTACATTACTTTAATATTATGGTATTTGGAGTATGTTACTAATTGCATTTTAATTACATAATGACATGTTTTAACATTTAACTAGTAACTGCATCGGAATACATTTTTAAAGTAACCCTCCCAAACTCTGTTTGTATGCAGTGTTTCCAAAACCAGGGGTATGCATTTTCATTTAATAAACAGTTGTGCTCCGTTTTGCTTTTGGAGAATCATCAACACGTAAGGGGGCACTCATGGTATGACAAAAAAGGTTTGGGGATACATTATTTAAAGAAGAAGAAAAAAGGTTGGGAACCCGTCCTGTTGTAGTGAGCAATTTCACAAAATGAAACACAGTGAACTAAGTGTACTTGATTGCCAGAATGGCATTATACGTGCCCAAAACAAAGCCAAGTACAAGCGGAAAGCTAGTAGCGAGATTGGAGTGAACATTGCGAAAACAAGTTTTTGGCGGAGATACGTCGATAAACTCAATGTTGTCGTATACTCACAGATGCGTAAACAGCAGCTAGCTCACTACATACAACCTATCTTTCAGAATACGTTCACATTTCAACCGCTTAAGCGAAACCCGAGGTGGGCCATTGTCAGCGCCACATATTACAGACTCACAGGAAGGGTGCTCGGCGAGTACTATGGTCATGATCGTTTTCTTATATATCACTGAGTGAACGACTCAAATCATGGAGCAATATGTCGCAAACGTTATACAAAACATACAGAACAGGCTACATTGCATACATACAAATAAAAAGCGAGTACTGTATGTCGAGCGAGGCTCTCCCATTCCCGTCCTCTCTCATCGGAGCAAAGCGGGCATGTCTAATTTAGCACTTAAACTCATGTAAATGGCGAAGCCCACGCATAAATAACATAATTAAGACATACAAATGTTTTGAATGCTGTAATATGTTTTGAGTTATTGACGAAATATTCACAACCCCAGTCAGTTATAACTCCGCCTTCTTCTCCGAGCAGCCTCTCTTCAAAGCTGTCAAGCACAGTGAGGACTCGCTGTTTTTTGTTTACCGCCAAATTGCATCACATTGAACAAAGTGTTTTACCTGCCGTGAAACCAGTCCTTGCAAGCATCGCACTCAATCATAAATTGGGTCACGTCGTAAGGTAATCTGCAGATGCAATAGACGGGTACAGTCGCCATGTTCGATTCACAACTCGCGCATGCGCGCGCGCTTGTGTGTGCGTGTGTGCGTGTGCGTGTGTGTGTGCGCGCGTGTGTGTGTGTGTGCGTGTGTGCGTGTGTTAGCGCGCGCGCGCGGGGCGGGAGGATGGGGGTTGGAGTATAGGGTCCTGTGATCGGGTCCATAAATGAAAATTGACAAATTAGTATATTGTAATTCTCCTCTTAATCCCCTATTAAATGATAAAATATGGAAGCAACATGGCACCCTAGGTGGTATTATATTTGGCATACCTCCATGGCAATTTACATAAGATGACGTATAAGATAGATAACATTACAGAATTTCAAATATAAAATAGCAAATTTTCCTAATTTCATTACTGGTTTTCATTACTGTCAACAAATCATGCGAATGACTTGCTGTTGCAACACCTAATTTTATTGGACAAACCCAAACAATCCACAAATTGACCTCTTTTCCTCCAATTATTATTATTTTTTTGTCTCACTGTGACGGGCCACTTTTGCACGTGGCAATTGCAGTTCTACACCACTGTCAATTCAAGCACCACAACACTCAAGTAGAAAGTAGACGTTTCTTTTATTGTCGCAGCACTGCAACACAGTGTGACAACAAGGCAGTGGTGAATCGGCCAGTCTCGGGCAATGTGGAATCATGCCAACAATCCTCGAAGCTCTCATTTACATTAACAAAATATTTATATTCTAAAAAACAACGACAATGAAAGACTCAACATTCCTGACAAAGTGATCGTATAGTGTTTTAGTTTTAACATTCCTTCTTAGTAAACAGTTTTCACATTGAATTACAATAAAACAGAAAAAGAACATATTCAATCCTATTTACATAGCGTCCCTGAATGCATCACATCCAGCAAAAAGTGCATCACTGCATAATATAAAAGGAATAGCGGCCACGCTGCCCCTCCGTGAGTCATCACCTTATCGTGGTGGAGGGGTTTGCGTGTCCCAATGAGCCTGGGAGCTATGTTGTCCGGGGCTTCATGCCCCTGGTAGGGCCACCCAAGGCAAACAGGTCCTAGGTGAGGGACCAGACAAAGCATGGCTCAAACGACCCCAATGATGAACACAAACCTTGGATCTTCGTTTCTCTTGCCCGGACGTGGGTCACCGGGGCCCCCCTCTGGAGCTAGGCCTGGAGGTGGGGCTCGAAGGCGAGCGTCTGGTGGCCGGGCCTATACCCATGGGGACCGGCCAGGCACAGCCCGAAAAGAAAACGTGGGTCCCCCTTCCCATGGGCTCACCACCGGTGGAAGGGGCCAAAGGGTTCGGGTGCGCAGTGAGTTGGGTGGCAGCCAAAGGCGGGGGCCTTGGCGGTCTGACCCCCGGCTACTGAAGCTAGCTCTGGGGACATGGAATGTCACCTCTCTGACAGGGAAGGAGCTCAAGCTGGTGTGCGAGGCTGAGAAGTTCCGACTAGATATAGTCGGACTCACCTCCACACACGGCTTGGGTTCTGGTACCAATCCTCTCGAGAGGGGCTGGACCCTCTTCCACTCTGGAGTTGCCCACGGTGGGAGGCGCAGAGCAGGTGTGGGCATACTCATTGCCCCCCAGCTAGCTGCCTGTACGTTGGGGTTTACCCCGGTGAATGAGAGGGTAGCCTCCCTCCGCCTTCGGGTGGGGGGACGGGTCATGACTGTTGTTCGTGCTTATGCACCGAACAGCAGCTCAGAGTACCCACCCTTTCTGGAGTCCTTGGGGGCTGTGCTGGAGAGCGCACCCCCTGGGGACTCCCTCGTTCTACTGGGGGACTTCAACGCTCACGTGGGTAATGACAGTGACACTTGGAGGAGCGTGATTGGGAGGAATGGCCCCCCCGATCGAAACCCGAGTGGTGTTTTGTTATTGGACTTCTGTGCTCGCCACGGACTGTCCATAACGAACACCATGTTCAAGCACAAGAGTGTCCATATGTGCACCTGGCACCAGGACACCCTAGGCCGTAGTTCGATGATCGACTTTGTAGTCGTGTCATCGGATTTGCGGCCGTATGTGTTGGACACTCGGGTTAAGAGAGGGGCGGAGCTGTCAACTGATCACCACCTGGTGGTGTGTTGGCTCCGATGGCGGGGTAAGATGCCGGTCCGACCAGGCAGGCCCAAACGTATTGTGAGGGTCTGCTGGGAACGTCTGGCAGAACCCCTTGTCAGAAAGAGTTTCAACGCCCATCTCCGGCAGAGCTTCTCCATTGTCCATTGTCATTGGAGGCGGGGGACATTGAGTCCGAATGGACCATGTTCCGCGCTTCAATTGTTGAGGCGGCCGATCGGAGCTGTGGCCGTAAGGTGGTTGGTGCCTGTCGTGGCGGCAATCCTCGAACCCGCTGGTGGACACCAGCGGTAAGGGATGCCGTCAAGCTGAAGAAGGAGTCCTATCGGGCCTTTTTGGCCTGTGGGACTCCGGAGGCTGCTGACGGGTACCGGCTGGCCAAGCGGAATGCGGCTTTGGCGGTCGCTCAGGCAAAAACTCGGACATGGGAGGAGTTCGGTGAGGCCATGGAAAACGACTTCCGGAGGGCTTCGAGGAAATTCTGGTCCAACATCCGGCGTCTCAGGAGAGGAAAGCAGTGCACCGTTAACACTGTGTATAGTGGAGACGGGGTGCTGTTGACCTCGACTCGGGACGTCGTGAACCGGTGGAGAGAGTACTTCGAAGACCTCCTCAATTCCACCAACACGCCTTCCTTTGAGGAAGCAGGGTCTGGGGACTCTGAGGTGGGCTCCCCTATCTCTGGGGTCGAAGTCGCCGAGGTGGTTGAAAAGCTTCTCGGTGGCGGGGCCTCGGGGGTGGATGAGATCTGCCCGGAGTTCCTAAAGGCTCTGGATGTTGTGGGGCTGTCGGGGTTGACACGTCTCTGCAGCATCGCGTGGACATCGGGGACGGTGCCTCTGGATTGGCAGACCGGGGTGGTGGTTTCCCTTTTTAACTCTTTCACTGCCAGACGTTTTCAGAAACGGGTTGTCCCCACTGCCAGCCGATTTAAGCATTTTGAGTGATCTTTCAAGGTCCACAGAAAATGTTGTGTTTGGACTATGGAAACACACACACTACCAAATGAATGATTGGACTCTCAGCTTTCATCAGAAAAAAAAGTTTGTTTCTACCTTATTCCGTTCTTCAGTAATCAACAATAGAAAATGGTTACTTTCACCGAAATTCTCTCTTTGAAACAAAAAACGGAGAAAAAGAGCTTTTTGTGAAACGATGTTATTTCATGCACTCTAGTGAATTGTACACTTCTTTTTGTCCATGAATGATGCCACAAACACCTAAATAGTGCTTTACTTCTGTAAAACGCTTTCACCAACAATGAAAAAGTGTTTTTTGATTGCAAAATATGTTCATTTCCATTCAACAGTGTAACAATTTGACAAAACAATTTCGCAAACTATTTACAAATGTGTGCAACTGTGGTACTACTTACAATTATGTGGATGTTTCAAATACAGTTTTTCCTTTTGTAACACTCTCCTGCGTGCAAGGAGACGCCAGGACTCGCACAACAGTTTACTTTCACTTTCGCATTGGTCCGTTTTGCGTGCAAACGTTACACTTGCTTGACGGCCTTTTTTTCCCGGGAATAAAAAGCAAGTAGCAGACTGTACACACTCCTCTGATGAATATGCATTGGACTCGGGGCACTCTCCGTCGTCCGATCGAACGTCCGCCTGTGCGTGCTCGGTTGTGTTCCGTGTTACGACACCATCATAGCCGCCGCATCAGCGGTTCCAATTTCGCAGACAAGCTCGGATTCACCTTCATCATCATCGATGATGATCATCGTCGTCATCAATGTACTATTTTAGCGTTGGTCGATGCCTTTCGTCTTGTAAGTGTAGAGCTGCTTGCAAACGCTCGCCATTGCCCGTTCCCTCCTCCATCTAGCTCCATCTAACGTCTTCTACTGCCGCATCAATGCTTCCCAACCACGGAGTCACCACCCTCATCTTCATCATCGATGATGATCATCGTCGTCAACAATGTGCTCTTTCAGCGATGCTTTTGGTCTTTGAAAAAAACGGCTCAGGCGTGAGCTCCTCGCGACCGGCCACCATTTTTCCTTTGTCTTCCATTCTCATCTCCTGCTCGATGCTCTAGCTCCGCCTCTACTGACACCCACCCGATCTTGTCAAAAGAGAGTCATCGCTGCCCTCTAGGGGCCAAAAATAGTCATTAGGCACAACAGACAGGCTGGAAACTTTCACCAGACATGCGGAAGGGTTTCCTCTACCCGTTTCAAAAAAAAAAAAATCATTGGATGACGTCTTTTGACGTCATTGGCAGTGCTCCGTAGGTTTTTACTTGACGTCTTTAAACGTCAGTGGCAGTGAAAGAGTTAAGAAGGGGGACCGGAGGGTGTGTTCCAACTTTAGAGGGATCACACTCCTCAGCCTCCCAGGTAAGGTCTATTCAGGGGTGCTGGAGAGGAGGGTCCATCGGGAGGTCGAATCTCGAATCCAGGAGGAGCAGTGTGGTTTTCATCCCGGCCGTGGAACAGTGGACCAGCTCTACACCCTCAGCAGGGTCCTCGAGGGTGCGTGGGAATTCGCCCAACCAGTCCACATGTGCTTTGTGGACTTGGAGAAGGCGTTTGACCGTGTCCCCCGGGGAGTTCTGTGGGGGGTGCTTCGGGAGTATGGGTTACCGAGCCCCCTGATACGGGCTATTCGGTCCCTGTACGACCGATGTCAGAGTCTGGTCCGCTTTGCCGGCAGTAAGTCGAATTTGTTTCCTGTGAGGGTTGGACTCCGCCAAGGTTGCCCTTTGTCACAGATTCTGTTCATAACTTTTATGGACAGAATTTCTAGGCGTAGCCGAGGCGTTGAGGTGGTCCGGTTTGGTGGCCTCAGCATTGCATCTCTGCTTTTTGCAGATGATGTGGTGCTGTTGGCTTCTTCAAGCCGTGACCTCCAGCTCTCACTGGAGCGGTTCGCAGCCAAGTGTGAAGCGGTTGGGATGAGGATCAGCCACTCCAAATCCAAGACCATGGTCCTCAGTCGGAAAAGGGTGGAGTGCCCTCTCCGGGTCGGGGAGGAGGTCCTGCCCCAAGTGGAGGAGTTCAAGTATCTTGGGGTCTTGTTCACGAGTGAGGGTAGGTTAGAGCGGGAGATTGACAGGCGGATCGGTGCAGCGTCTGCAGTGATGCGGACGCTGTATCGGTCCGTCGTGGTGAAGAAGGAGCTGAGCCGAAAGGCAAAGCTCTCGATTTACCGGTCGATCTACGTTCCTGCCCTCACCTATGGTCACGAGCTGTGGGTCGTGACCGAAAGAACAAGATCCCGGATACAAGCGGCCGAAATGAGTTTCCTCCGCAGGGTAGCCGGGCTCTCCCTTAGAGATAGGGTGAGAAGCTCGGTCATCCGAGAGGGACTCAGCGTCGAGTCGCTGCTCCTCCACGTTGAGAGGAACCAGTTGAGGTGGCTCGGTCATCTGGTTCGGATGCCTTCTGGACGCCTCCCTGGGGAGGTGTTCCGGGCATGTCCTACCGGCAGGAGGCCCCGGGGACGACCCAGGACACGCTGGAGAGACTATGTCTCTCGGCTGTCCTGGGAACGCCTTGGGGTGGCTGGGGAGAGGGAAGTCTGGGCTTCCCTGCTAAAGCTGCTGCCCCCGCGACCCGACCCCGGATAAGCGGAAGAAGACGGACGGACGGACGGACGGCCACGCTGAGCTGCAAGCTCGTACCAAAAACACAAAAGAACTATGAGAAATAAAACAGCCAAAAGACAACATTTAGCTGAAACACATTGTGACAACAAGACAGTGGTGAATCAGCCATTCTCGGACAATGTGGAATCTGTACAACAAACGACCGTTGGAATGTTACTTCAACGTAGCAAAACTTTCAATCGACAAAAAAACACTTTAACGTCAACAGAGAGAGCTATGTGGGCAACAAACGACCGTTGGAATGTTACTTCAATGTAGCAAAACTTTCAATCGACAAAATGCCACTTTAACGTCAACAGAGAGAGAGCTATGTGGGCTCATAACAATAAAAAACAACTAGATGGGCAAACCACACAATAACATAAAAAACACAACTTAAAATAATACAGTATGATCACTAATTTGTCCGGACTACAACGAGATGCGACTCACCATGCCAACAATCCTCATAGCTCTGAGAAAATGCTATGGGGGGCTGCAAGTGCCACACTGTGTGCCGTTGCAACATTTCTGGCATAATTTAAAAGCGCGAATATCACTCCGTTACATACACCCCTCTTAAATTATGCAGAAGTGAGGCAACATTTCTGAAAGACAGAAAACAAACAAACTGTGGTTGACAGGCAATGATGTACATAATAAAGTCAATTACAGAAATGATTCCTTAAGAAGTGCGAAGGAAAAGGACATTACCAAACCCCATTCCTATCAGACCACTTGAAATGCCATTTACATTTCACATAACTGCACATAACTACGCCCTAGAGATCTTAATCCCCTGAGTCATTAAAAACAACTCTCAAGTAGCAGTGACAAAAATACCAATCAAGGAGAAAAAAAACACTGACTCATACATATATCCAGTGGTCATACACCTTGTGAGAGCCACAGGGCCCTGTGTGTCTTGTGGTTGTGTGCAAACTACCTCCTCTAACTCAACCTCAACTGGGGAAGGATTGTTAAAGGCAACAGGTGAGTCAAAAGTCAAGTGTGTAGTGTCAAACACTGGATCTGTCAAAACTTCAGCACGTGCATGAACGTCGTGGCAGTGTTCAGATTCCGCATGGAAATTGTGTGGCCGTTCCACTGGCTGGCCTCCCTCAATCACATTCTCTTGACAGCCATCAGAGTCCTCTTCATCGGAAATGCACTCACTTCCTGTCACCGCATGGGCTGGTGATTGCATGAGCAAGTTCTCAGTGTGCATCTGAGCGTCCTCTTGATCATCAGAAACAGAGCTCTTGACACTCCCACACTGTGCTTCCACCTGCGACTCTTCTGAACCTGATTGGCACACCATCTGCCCCAGGAACATTAGGAAGTCAACTGGGAGCAACAAGTTCCTGTGCACGACCTTCTCTCTCCCTGTGACACAATCTTGGATCCTGTAAACATTGATCGACGGCCTCACAGACACCACATCATATGGGATTGAGTCCAAACGATCTGAAACTTTCTTTTTGCCCTTCTCGCCACGATTGTCTAATCACCAACAGCCAATTGCAACCCCTTGACTCTGCGGTTGTAGATCTGAGCATGACAGGTCTGTCCCTTGGCTGCTGTTGAGTAATCTTTGCGGCCTTAGTGAGATCTCTCTTCAAGCAGTTCACAAAATGGGCTGACAACATTAGCATTCTTCAAGACATGATGGAACATTATGTCAATGAGCAAGCGAGGGACCCCCCAAACATCAAGAAAAATGGCGCGAAGCCTGTGGTTTCATGCACTGTGCAGTTATAGCAGAAAGTCAACATGTTCAGCATCTGTGGCCATTTAGACTTGGACTTTGGGGGAAGTGTTCTGATCATGTCTCCAAGGGTTCTGTTGAATCTTTCCACGATACTGTTACCCATGAGATGATATGGCGTTGTGTGAAACTTGTGCACGCCTGCCATCTCCAAAAGATCTTTTATAAGCCGACCCTCAAAATTAGCTCCTTGATCCGAAAGGATTCTTTTGGGGAACCCAACCCATAGATTCAGAAAAACATGTCCCACAAGCTGCGGGCACCTTGCTTCGCCGACTGGTTCCTGCAGGGGAAGGCAAGAGCCAACTTTGCTAGCTAGACTTGGCAGCTCTTTCGCATGCGTTTGGTTTCTTATGTCGTTGAACCTAGAAGAGGACTCTGCTCACTGTAGCATTGCTGCTGCAGATTGCGTAACTGGCTGTGGGAAATGATGACAGAGGGGTCCTCTTCGGGCATCTCCGAACAACTTACAGGGAGAATGTTCCTGGGGAACTTCTCCATCAGCACAATTCTCAGGAGCATGGACTGCCTGACAGTTGGTGGTTGAACGGAAAGCATCCTGTACTGTCTCAATAAAAACTCCTTTGACTTCATCCAGCAATAACAGATATGGTTCTTCCACCGGACGATGACTCACAGAAGACCAGACGAAGGGTTCTCGACTCAATGCATTGACCACTATGTTCTTGGGCCCTGGAACGTACTTCAGGTCATAGCCGTATGCTGCCAATTTGGACACCCATCGTTGCTCGCGTGCATCAAACTTGGGCTTTGTCAAAATATATGTCAAGGGATTGTTGTCAGACCATGCAGTGAATTGTCTACCTTTTAGCCAGTGGGAGAACTTGTCACATTTGGCCCACTTCAAAGCAAGAAATTCAGCCTTGTGAACTGGGTAGTTCAACTGGGCTCGCGACAGTGTTTTACTAGCAAAAGCCACTGGTCTCTCAACCTGCAAGGCTGGAGTTGGGAAAGAAGGCCATTAAACGACGCGTCAACAGCCAGGATGAAAGGCTTCCCATAATCAGGATGGGCCAATGTCACACTGTGAGACAGATCTTGTTTCAAGGTCTCAAAAGCATCACTACACTCAGTGGTCCAGTCCTCCACTTTAAGCTTGACATGACTCGAAGGGTTCAAGGTTTACCACCAGTTCTCGGCCCTGTAAGGAACTTGAAGAGGGCCCAGGCCTTGATTGAGCAATCTTTAATAAAATGCTGATAATACAGCACCATCCCCAAGAAGGAGCAAATCCTCTTCTATGAGGGAGTGACGCCATCACTGTCCATCAAGTCGGAAACCTGCACCTGGTTGATGGCTTGAACCTTCATGTGGTCCGTCTGCACCCCTGATTCTAAGATGACATGACCGAGAAACTTCACCGATCTCTGAAAAAAGTGGCACTTCTTTGGTGTCAGCCGGAGATTATGGTTCTTCAAGCGGGAGAAAATCATCTCCAACCGCTCAAGCGCTATCTGTTCTGTTGGGCCAAAGACCATGAGGTCATAAAGGTAGCACAAGAGGCTAGTGAAGTTCTCGTCCACAAAAATGGAAAGCATCATCCGCATGAATGTAGCCGGGCTGTATGATAGACCTTGCGGCATCCGGTTGTATTCATGCAGGCCAAAGGGAGACAAAAAAGCAGTATACTTCTTATGATCATCAAAAGGGGGCACATTGTAGAACCTGAGGTGAGGTCCATGGTAGAGGACAAGACGTTCCACCAAGTGATACTCGGTTTTTGGTCTAATTTGTACTGGACGAGCAGATTTAATAAACCCTACATCTGATGGCCCCTGTTGACCACAAACATTGTGGGACCCCCTCTAAAAGCCCGTTTTCATTCTCTGTTTTCCATTGTTTTCCACTGTTGATTATATGGCTTAAACAATGACACATGTGGGCACGTAATATTTTTTTACAAAAGTCATTTAAAGAGGGTGGGAGTCTAACTCCTGCTGCAGCCATGTTAGAATTATCGGTATACAGATAATCAAGAATTATCTCTTCAGGCATAAGACGGTCAAGTTCAATTTCATAATCTAAATCTGGCCCCGGAGTACTTTTGTACCACATAGTCACATGGAAAGAGTTTTCGTCCATCTTACTTTGTTTTTTAGTTACAAAATAATTGGCTTGTTCAAGCAGAGCACTAACGACATTACGTGGTGGTTTATTTGGGATATCTAACGAATAATACAAATGTGGCTCTCCGAAACCCGCGACTACACACAAATCTAATTTGTCAATCTCATGACGTCATTTTACAACAATGTTACCTTCGGGAGTCGGAAATAAAGGTAGTCCTAATCTACATAAACCATCTCTTCCCAACAAATTAACAGGACAATCAGGTACGACTAAATTCGGTATTTTACATGAGCCTCCTAGAGGATCCCTCATTCAAATTGGGTGAGTTTCAGATACCGCTGTTGTCCCTGTGCAGTTCTAACAAATACCCGATTGTTAGACAGTTTTAAACCAGGAATGGGTTCCCTACAGGCAGTTTTACATGCCCCTGTGTTGCAAAGGAAAGTAATTTGTTTACCAATAAACAATAAGTTGTATCTCTGGCTTTGTCCTATCAAACGTCAATACATCCTGTATATCCAATTTAACTTCTTTGTCTGTAAACAGCGTTTCGTCATCTTGATGGGAAACTGACTCGACTAGTCATGCGTTTGTACCATAATCGGAGGAGCCCCATGGATTATTTTTATTATTTGAGCAGTCTCGCGCTTTAGTATTATTATCTAGGTATCTATGCAACGTTGAGTTAAAATGTGGACAGTCACATGAAATGTGTCCTGCCTCTCCACAACACCAGAAAGTGATGCCCTTATGGGTTACAGAGAAACCGCGCCAACCCCGGCCTCGATTAAACCCTCGGCCCTTATCTTGAAAACAAATTTTTGTTCTCCCCATGTCCACGACAAATGTATCTGCCTTTTTCTTTTTAGACTGTAAAACCTGTTCAGAATGCAATGTCTGATTAATATATTGTTCTAGTGACCCAGTGGCCTTGTCCACCCAATGTTTATCAATCCACTGACGGATGGTGTGGTGGGAATATGCGTGAAGCGCATTTTTTAATTGTTACTCATACACGCTTTCTGCGGTATGATCCTCAGGAATGCCGCTGTTTGCCCTAAAACATGCAGTCATTCTAACCTTGTAATCTTCGAATGGCTCATTTTCCTTTTGTCACCCTCCCAATAGCCGTATAATTAGCACTTTGTTTAAACTTTTCCTTTGAAAATTCCATCAACCCATAAACTTCATTTCAGAGTTTAACACTGTCATGTTCTAAAAATATCATGGCCGCGTTTTGGTTCCCAGCTACCCTTAATGCTATGCCAGTAACCTTTTAAAGCTGTCATCCAGACTTTCTAGACTTCCACGCCATTTCGGTGGTACGACTTTCTTTCTTTTTTTTTTTTTTGAGAGCTCAGTATTGTTGATTCGGTAATTTTACTGATTCGACATGTCATCATCATTACTCTTTTTATTTTTTGTATGTATTTTTTAAAATGATTTTATTTTGTATGTGCGTGAGTATGTGCATGTAAGTGTGTGTGTGTGCGTGCGTGTGAGTGTGTACTCAAAGTTCCATACCGTTCACCTAAACCGAACACTTCAAAATCCAGCCAGAGTCGTGGGGCCGCCAGGAGACCCGAAGAGGGACCAAAGAAAAGAAAGAAAAGCGAAGCCCAGCACCGACCAGACACCACCCACCGGGCCACTAACCAGAGTCCTTCACCAACCCCAGAGACATCTAAATTCCAACAAATCAGGGAGACCTCAAGGGCCCGAAGGAGAAACTGAGGAAAGGTAGAAAGGACAGACGAAGCAGAGTGAGATCCACAGACACCCGCCTCCACCGAATCAATGACCTGAGGGAGAAACAAATTGTGTCTGAGTTTCGATAGATGCTGGTGTGGTGGATCTGGCATACATGAAAATCTCCACCAAAGAGGGGAGCCGTCGACCCCCGCCAGGACAGAGCAAGCGCAACACCTCAGGGCCCCCCAGGCCACGGCAGCGCCAAAGGACGACCCCGGCCCCCGCAGGGGCCCCCGCAGGGGCCACCGGCCGGAGAGCAAACCCAGGAGCAGGAGCGCCCCCCACCCCAACGCGGCCCGCGCCCCCAACCCAACGCAGCAGGACGGGGCACTGCAGGCCCACCAGGCACCCCACCGGCCCACAACCCCCACTCCCCCCACGACCCCCCCACCCCTTCCTACCCCCGCCATCCACCCCAACCCAGCCCCAACCGCCCCCAGGTCCCCAAATCCCCAGACACCCCCCCACCCCAGCACCCCCCACCCCGGCACCCCCACCACCACCACCCCCTAACCAAGCCGCCCCCACCACCACCCACCGACAGCCCCCCAGCCCCCGACCCCCAGACCCCGGGGACACACCGCACTCAGGCATCTGCGCCGAAGAGGGGCCGGGCAGCGGAGCGGAGAGGGCACCCGCGCCCACCCCACCACGCGGAGGGACGGAACACTAGGGGCAGAAGGGGAGATGGGGGCACCGGAGGGGGGGACAGGTGACCGCAGCACTGCTCCATGCTGCGGCCCGCCCCAACCGATGCTCCCCCCCCCCTAGTTGTGTGGTGCATTAAAATTGGAGGGGAGCTGCAGGGCGGAGACGGTGTCTCCACCCTACCCCACTCCCCCCCCAAAGTGTGTTATGTGCCCTAAAATGTATTGTGCAAAACTAGTGCCGTGAGTTAAGAGGAGCGACCAGCTGGGCCCCCCCCAACCGGGCGGGGGGGGGGGGAGGCGCATCCGCCCACCAATCCCCCACCCACCCCACCGGGACCCCGGCGTGGCTCGCCCCCCGGATACCGGGGTCCGCCCGAAGTGCCCAGAGGACCACCGGAGCGGGGCGGGCACAACACCGATCCCGCCCACTCTCCCGGCCCCCGGAGCGCCGAGACCCGGGCCACGGATGGAACCCCCGGCCTAGGGAAGGGGGAGGAGGGCGGACAGGGGAGGGGGAGGGGACGGGGGAAGGAGACGACAGGAAGGGCAGGAGGCAGCGGCAGGGCCGCAGAGAGAGGGGGAGAGGAGGAGGAAGGGCGACGAGGGAGAAGGGACAGGGACGCGGAGGACGGGCGGGGAGAGGCGAAGAGGGAGAGGAAGCAAGGGGGAGGAAGGGGGAGGGGAGAGGGAACCACGGGGCACCCCGGCGGCCCACAGGCCCCGACCCGCGTCGCCGGGCCCAGAGCGACGGACCGCGCCGGGGCGGCGCCGCCCCGAACACCAGGGAGAGCCCCGCAACACAGCACCCTCACGAGACCCAGGGAACGACCAAGACGCAGCCGCCACCCAGCAGCCAACAGAGGGGCAGACCCGCCCACGCCCAGCCAGGGGGGGACAGCACCTGTAGAGTTAGTTCCCTGGCATGCAGTGAATCCGAACATTAGCCCTTAGTGCCCATTGGAGGTGAATCTGCTCGATCCTGTTGGCAGCAACTGGGTTCCTGACTATAAAAATACAACCATTAGTTACAAACTGTCAAATGCAGAGACATCAATGTAAGTTATCACGATGTGGTGGCTCTCGCTAACAGGCAGAATTAAATAACCAAAATTAGGTTAAAATATTCTATATACGTAGACCATATTTCTATGAATTTTGATATTTGTTTTTTATTTGAGGCCGATATTTTTTCCATTAAAATGTGATTTATGAGGAGGTTAGACCATTGGTCGATATTCAGAGTTTGTTTATTTTTCCAGTTAACAAGAATTGTTTTTTTTGCGATAGTAAGGGCTACAAGTGTAGATTGAAATTGTTTGTGTGGTAAGTCAGTTGTTGTTAGGTCACCTAGCAAACACAAGTTTGGAGATAAAGGTATCCTATAGTCCAAGATAGCGGAAAGTTTTTCTAAGACTTTAGTCCAGAAATACATAACCGGAGTACATAACCATAAAGCATGAAAATAAGTGTCTGTAGTGTTTTGTAGACAT
Organism: Vanacampus margaritifer; assembly: GCF_051991255.1. Classification (NCBI taxonomy): domain Eukaryota; kingdom Metazoa; phylum Chordata; class Actinopteri; order Syngnathiformes; family Syngnathidae; genus Vanacampus; species Vanacampus margaritifer. Next base: position 26,149,236 of record NC_135439.1, on the reverse strand, counting down.
TGGAGACAAATGTCGGAGTCGGAGAGTCCCATTTTCTTCATCATATATTGAGTAATGTATGTTCTATGGATAATTTTATACTGGATAAGTTGTAAATTTGTGTGTTTTGTCATTTTAAATGCATTTTCACAAACTTGAATCCAAAAGTCAGATTCCGGAGCTATAGACAAGTCTGTCTCCCTTTTCGAGATGGGTAAAGACATTTTATCCGTATATGAAAGTAACTTATATATTTTTGAAAGTTTTTTTGTTGTTGTCGGAGAAAGCTTGGTAATATCTTCAGCTAAACCAGGCGGTTGGAGTGTACCCTGAAGTGTTGGAATTTGTTTCTTTATCATATTTTTAACTTGCAGATAATGTAAAAAATTTCCGTTTGTTATTTTGTATTTTTGGAGCAAGGATGTATATGATATAAACATATTATCTGAGAAGAGATGGTGGAGCTGTGTAATTCCTTTCTGCTCCCACACACCTAAATAAAATGATTGGTTGTTAATTCGAAAGTCAGGGTTATGCCATAGGGGAGAAAGCCCACAGGGCTCCACTTGGGCTTTTGTAATTTCTAATGCCTTCCACCAAGCAGTCAGGGTGGCGGAAATCATTGGGTTTTTAAAACAATTATGTCGCTTAATTGATGTTGTAATAAAGAGTAAATCTAGAAGTCTGAGGTTATTACAATCCTTTTGTTCTAGTTCCAGCCAACAGTTAATATCTCTGTTGGGTTGCGCCCATAGAACGATATATTGTAGCTGGTTAGCTATATAGTAGTACATAAAATTTGGTGCCTCTAGACCACCTTTGGATTTAATTTTCTGAAGAGTAGATAGACTAATCTTTGCTTTTTTTTTATTCCAGTAAAATTTTGTAACGGCTGAGTCCAACAACTGGAACCAGTTAGCCGTAGGTTTAAATGGAATCATTGAGAAAAAATAGTTTATTTTAGGTAAAACCTTCATTTTAACGGTGGCTATTCGTCCTATTAAAGAAATAGGAAGATTATTCCAGCGTTCCAAGTCACTATGAATGTTATTCAGAAGTGGAGAAAAGTTTAAATGAATTAAATCAGTTAATTTAGGTGAGATTTTTATGCCTAAGTATTTTAAATTACCTATAGAAAATGAGTAGTGTGGGTCCTGGCTTGCAGGGTTCCATGAATTTTCTGTAATAGGTAGAAGTGTTGATTTTGTCCAGTTAATAGAATAATCTGACAACTGTGAGAATTTAGTTATTAAGTTAAATACTTCCCCTAACAAAATCGCCGGGTTTTCTAAATAAAGTAAAATATCATCGGCATATAGATTAATTTTATGTTCTGTTACCCCTGAGTGAATTCCTTGAATCCTTCTTTCCTGGCGTATGGCTATTGCAAGTGGCTCAATAAATATTGCAAATAATAAAGGGGACAGTGGGCATCCCTGTCTTGTGCCTCTCTGTAAAATAAAGCTCTTAGATATAATCCCATTAGTAGTAACTGTAGCTTTGGGAGAATCATATAATACTGACACCCAGTGGATAAATGATTTCCCAAAGCCAAATTTATTTAAAACAGCAAAGAGGAAGGACCAGTTAAATTTGTCGAAAGATTTTCTGCATCCAATGATATAATAACTGCCTTTTTATCATGCCGCTGTGACATGCTAATAAGGTTAAAGAGCCTCCTAATATTATTAGTGGAGTGACGATCTTTAATAAAGCCTGTTTGGTCGCTATGAATAATTGTCGAGATTACTGTTTCTAGTCTAGATGTGAAAGCCTTAGTAATAATTTTAATATCAGTGTTAATTAGTGAAATCGGACGGTAACTTGATGGAAGGGTGGGGTCTTTTTCTGGCTTTAATAAAAGTTTAATTGCTGCTGTATTCATGTGTGGACGTATGTAACCATTAGTTTTGATTTCTGTTACTACTCTTAAGAATAGCGGAGCAAGCATTAACCAATAGTGCTTAAAAAATATAGCCGGATAACCATCTGGGCCAGGTGCCTTGCCATTAGGCATACTATCTAGAGCACTGTACAACTCGTTTATAGTAAGTGGCGCTTCTAATATATCTTTATATTCAGTAGTTAGCTTAGGCATATTTAAGCTACTGAGGAATGCCTCAATATGTTCAGGGTTAGGCTTGTTAGTTTCTGAGTATAGGTTGTGATAATAGTTATAAAAAATTTGATTAATTTCTTCTGGTGATTGTGTACATTCACCAGTTGTCCCTTTGATAGCCGTTATAAGAGATTTTTCCCGATTGCGTTGAAGTTGGTTTTCAAGAAATTTACCTGATTTGTTATTATATTCAAAGTTGTTGTATCTCAATTGTTGTATTATAAACTCTGTTTTTTTAGTTAGCATATCGTCTAACTGTATTTTTGTATTTTGTAAGTCAGTCCATATTTGGTCATTTGGGTTTATTGCGTACTCATCCGTCAGTTGTTTAATTTTATCTTCCAAGTTATTTTCTAATTTTTGATCCTGTTTCTTTTTATCAGATGAATATGATATAATTTTACCTCTAATTACTGCTTTCCCAGCTTCCCAGAGAAGAGATGGCGATAGGCCTGGAGAGTCATTTATTTCCAAAAAGTCTGCCCACTCTTTCCTTATAATTTTATCAAACTCTACATCGTTTAGCAGTGAGATGTTAAAACGCCATGTTGGTGGTGGTTTAAAGGTATAATCAACTTGTAGGGAAAGTGAGACTGGTGCATGGTCGCTAATAATGATAGGATGTATTTTTGTAACAGTTTTATCAGCAATAGAGTTATTTGTAAGAAAATAATCAATTCTTGAAAAAGACCGGTGCACAGCGGAAAAGAAGGTAAATTCCTTCTTATTTGGGTTTTTAAGTCTCCAGCTGTCGACGAGGCCAAAATCATCCAAATATTCCCCTATTACTTTAGTAGATTGTAATCGCCTTATACATGTTGTGTTATTAGAACGGTCTATTAATGGATTTAAGACTCTAAAGTCTCCTCCAATAATAATAGTAGAGTTCGCTGCTAAATCAAACAGCTGAGAGAAAAATTCATGGAAAAAGGCCGGATCATCATTATTAGGGGCATATAAATTGCCAAATGTATATATTTTGTTAAATATAGTTACCTGAATAATAATGTATCGGCCCTCTGGGTCTGTTATTGTATTATTTAGAGTAAAGAGTAAATTCTTATGTATGAGTATACAGACTCCTCTTTGTCTGCTGTTATAAGGGGCAGAGTATGCTTGGCTAAAATTCTTATCAATAAGTAATTTTTCTTCAGATTTTTGTAGGTGGGTTTCTTGCAGGAGGCAAATATCTGCTTTTAATTTTAAGAGATGGTCTAAAGTTTCTATTCTTTTTGCCTGTGAGCAAGCGCCACAAACATTCCAGGAAACCAGAACTAATTTATGCATACAAACAATATAGGCTCAGTCCTGTGTATATATCTGCATAGGCCATTTGTCAATACTGGCATGTTATAGGATAGAATCAAAGTAGTTAGGTGATTTATATAATTTGTGTAAAATGTGAGGAAATGTGTAAGTAAATATAACAGTGAAAAAACGGGTAGGGATGTGAAAGTGAAGGAAGTTAGTGGGGAATTAAACAACATTAAAATACACCAGTAACTGGTAACCCAAGCGAGATTTTTTTTTGTTTAAATCTACTTTTAGATATAGTTATGTATTATTATTATATTTATAATATAGCCTAAACATAATGAGTATTCATATTTTAGGTTTTATAACCACATATACAGTATATGTATATGTATACATGTATACATCTAATAATCAAACAAAGTTTAGTTCCATCAATGGCAATTAGAACAGCCAGGGAGTGGAGTTGGGGTTCCGGAATAGTTGGCCATCGATGTATAGTTTATCAACGACCATCATAGTCCGTTTACCCTCCTGCCTATTTTGTTTCATTATAGGAAACAGTACCTTTCGCCGCTCATTAATCTCTCTAGGGAATTGGTCATTCATTCCAAATGAGGTCCCTTTAAGCTCCCGTCCTTTACTTTTAACAAATACTTTTTGTTTAAAATGCTCAAATTTGGCGATAATAGGACGGGGTCTGTTGCCCCTACGGGCTCCAAGCCGATGTACCCGGTGAAAAGAGATGTTATTTACCGTCTCCTGAGGAATTTTTAACGACGTTGTCATAATTTTTTTTATCTCAACCTCTGGATTGTCAGAGGTATTCTCGGATATACCTAAGAATATTAAATTATCCTGCATGCTACGGGATTGAACATCCAGAATAGTTTCTTTTAGCATTTTATTTTCCTTTTTAACGGTTTCTAACTCGGCTGAAACAGTCACGAGTGTAGAGTGTATCTCGGCATTGTCGCGTTGGAGATCGCTTACTTGTTGGCTGAAGAATTCGATGCTTACTTTTAATCCTTTGACGTCCTCGCAGATTAGGGAGAGGACCTCTAATTTTTTATTTATGGACTCCAGCATACTGACCGAGACCTCCGTAGTGGTTAGGTCGTCCGTGTCCGTCGCTGAGTCATTCTTTCTCTTTTTAGAGGGTTTTTTCGACGGTTTCTCGACGGAAGAGTCCTCCATCGCGCAGTTGTAAAAATAACCGTCAATGAAGCGTTTGAGGTCCTCCACGTTGGGTGGTGTTCCAAATCTGTCGGATGAAAAGAGAAAAGAGAAAAGCCAAGATATATAATGGTTAAACTCGAATTAGTTTAGCATAATAGAGCTAGTTCTATCTTAGCAGCAGGGCGCTGCCATGTTGGGGTTTCCCGGTCTCGCTGTAGGTCTCGCAATAATCACAGCATCTCGCGCATGCGTCCTCTCATCCCTACGTTTGGCCTCTCCCACAATATCATCATTCTATGGGCACAACCCAACAGAGATACTAACTGTTGGCTGGAACTAGAACAGAAGGATTGCAACAACCTCAGACTTTTAGATTTACTCTTTATTACAACATCGATTAAGCGACACAATTGTTTTAAAAACCCAGTGATTTTCGCCACCCTGGCCGCCTGGTGGAAGGCACTAGAAATTACAAAAGCCCAATTGGAGCTCTGCGGACTTCCTCCCATATGGCATTACCCCGACTTTCAACTTATTAACCAATCGTTTTATTTAGGTGTGTGGGAACAGAAAGGAATTACACATCTCCACCGTCTTTTCTCAGATAATATGTTTATATCATATACAAACTTGCTCTAAAAATACAAAATAAAAAACAGAATTTTTTTACATTATCTGCAAGTTAAAACTATGATAAAGAAACAAATAACAACAATTCGGGGTCCACTCAAACCGCCTGTTTTAGCTAAAGATATTACTTTCTCCGACAACAACAAAAAACCTCTAAAAAATATATGTTACTTTCGTATACTGATAAAATGTATTTACCCATCTCGAAACGGGAGACAGACTTGTCTATAGCTCCGAAATTTGACTTTTGGATTCAAGTTTGTGAAAATGTAATTAAAATGTGTAATGATTACATGGATTTTGTAATCTATTGCGTTGTTCAAATAAATTATAAATGAGATCGATGAAGAAGTTTCTTGCAAGTTTTTTTATTCCAAAAGCTTTTGAAGACACACAGGGAACCCACTGAAAAAAGGTGGTCTGTCTCCAGTGTGTGTGTCTGTGTGACAATCTTGTGGCATTTCTATACAACAGTTCTTTAGAATCAGCCTCCTATGCTCTCATTTGAACCTCTACAAAAAACAGTACTTCCTGACCAGAGTCTTGTAGAGAGATTCTGGTCCCTATACATTTTTATGGCAGGAAGAGTTGAGGAGCAGAGCGCTCAGCCCCTCAACGTCCCCCCGCTAAATAAACAGGAACCTTTTGGTCCCCTTGTGCTGTTCCGGGAACAGAGAGGAGACTTCAAATAAAGATGAGCTCAAAAGCAATCCTTATCACACCCTTTCCTAAACATATGGTAAATTGAAACAGTTAAAATATAAATTGAAACAGTTAAATGTAAATTGAAACAGTTAAATGTCAACAAATGACAAAACACACAAATTTACAACTTATCCAATGTAAAAATTATTCATAGAAAATATATTACTGAAGAAAATGGGACTTGATGAAGAAAATGGGACTCCGACACCGACTCCGCTATCTTGGACTGTAGGATACCTTTATCTCCAAACTTGTGTTTGCTAGGTGACCTAACAACAACTGACTTACCACGTAAACAATTTCAATCTACACTCATAGCCCTTACTATCGCCCAAAAAAAACAATTCTTGTTAACTGGAAAAATAAACAAACTCTGAATATCGACCAATGGTCTAACCTCATAAATCACATTTTAATGGGAAAAAAAATCTGGGGGGCCCGGGGGTTGTGCCTTGGCACTATTGCGGCCTGGGGGGTTGTGCTTGCTCAGTCCTGGCAGGGGTCGACGGCTCTCCTCTTTGGTGGAGGTTTTCATGCATGCCAGATCCACCACACCAGCATCTTCCGAAATTCAATCACAATCTGCTTCTTCCTCTGGTCGTTGAATTGGTGGAGGCTGCTGTCTGATCGGATCTCACTCTGCTTCATCTATCCTTCCTTCCTTTCCTCAGTCTTTCCTTTGGTCTCTTGAGCTCTCCCTAATTTGTTGGAATTTAGATTTTTCTGGGATTGGTGAAAGATTCTGGTTGGTAACTGAAAGAGGAGTAAAAATATTTGGCCTCTTTTCGTGTTCCAAAATTTGAAGACAGATTTAATGTAAGAAAAAACACCTTTGCAAAAATGATTTTTTAATCTAACAGAGATCTCTGGACATTTAACAGCCTCTAATTCATCACTTAAACAGGTGGGATTCAGAGCGTCGAAATGTGTCTCTTCCGCGTGTACAATGGCTTCTTATAGTTAAAAGACCTCCTCTCTTTTATTTGTAGACAAAACATATCTCTGGGTACTTTTCCATGAGCAGATGGCGAAAACAGAGTCAGGAGTGCGTGTTCGAAACTGATTCTGTTCTCAAGGACCAAATATGTTTTCGCACAAAGCGCTGAGAAGGAACTTTTTTAGACTAAATAGTATGTCCCAGCTTAAGGTCAGATTATACCGAAATCAACACCATCTGCTCTGCACAGGACACAAAACATTTCGACAAGGTTAATATAAAGAATTAAAATGTTAATAATGTGTAACAATGGTTAATATATGAAATAAAGAATTAAAAATGTTATAATATCTATCAGTCCCCCCTTTGGGCTTAAATAAAGCCCAATAACTAAATATTTAAACATTTTTACACAAAGATTCCAGCAGGATGCAACAGTAGAATAAAAGAAAAAAAAGAAAAACATTCTTTTTAGCAGGAGAGGAGGTCAGTCATATGTCAAAACAATGTGATTCATTAAAAGATTTTTTTTTTCAGTAAAATAAGCATATCATATATGAAGACAATGTGTTGTGATTATGTTAAAAAATTGTGGTGGGGGATCCCAGAAATAGCAAATTGGCATGACAGTCAGTATGAGAAAGAGTGTCATTATGTACGTGCAATTGGAGACGCGATTGAAGACTTGTTGTCGTTTGGGCTAGGGAAGTTTTTGTTGACGTTTGTCAGTTCCGTTTTCGTTCTTGCGTTTGTTTGTTTTTTAAACCGAGTCCTTCAGCTTTGCGATTGGCTGGCAAACTGTTCAGGTTGCACCCCGCCTACTGCCCGAAGCCAGTTGGGATAGGCTCCAGTACCCTCACAATCCTTGTGAGGACAAGCAGTCAAGGGAATGGATGGATGGATGGATCCTTCAGCTCTTTTAGAACCCACATCAACTGCCAGAGATGATCACCGGGCCCAAGGTGTGACTCATTCTTTGTGGAACGCCCCGGAAAAGGGACACATTCCTCCTCTCTCCATTGGGTAATCCTTAGATCGTCTGGTGGAAACTGGAAGCAGTTGAATGGCCTCTCAGCTGGCACGTCTGGTGGCTCGCTCCTGAAGGTGGGGGTTGAGCAGAAGGCGGACCCCCGGCCGGTCTGATAGGCAAGATGTGGAACCAGGTGCCCCGTGGACTGGACCAGATTGACCTTTCCATCACCTCATCTGGGCGCAGGACATTTTCATTAGTCACTAATAAACATTTATTCACATCCCTTTTTTTTGAAAGAGCGTTTTGTAGTGTTATTAGTTCGGGTTAGTAAATGTTAGTAAAGTTCTGTAGGCCTGTCCTGTGGGAAAAAAATCTGTTTGTTGTGACATTCAATTAGGATCCAACCTTTGGCTGACTTTAATGACCTAAGCACATTCATAAATGCAAAAATGAAAATCTTAGCCAGTTCAAATCTGACGAGGCCAATTTTGTTTACAGAATATAATGATTATCGAAATGTTTTATTATAATATTTACTGTTATAGATATGGCATGAATGTGCTTCCAGCCATTAAATAAATGCAACTTTCGTCAACAAATAACATCAAAAAATAACATCTAACCCCAGGGAAAAATAGAAATGGAACATATTCACCTTATTTTCGCCGTCTCTGCCAAAACTTACTCCTTCTCCATGGTCAAGGAAATCCCCAATTGTCCTCCTGTAACATTCATTCTCACGGACTATCTATAATTATCACATTAAGACTAACTTTTAATTTTATATTTATTTAATTCAACATGGACTGTTTGTGTCCTTCGCGACGATATACCCAGACCGACCAATAATTCCCCCATCTGAAAAAAATCGACTTAGAGAATTTTTCAGACTCTAATAATATACAAGTTCTGCAGTAAATAAATTTTGCTTGCTTTTTGTTTAAAAAGAGGGGAAAATTTTACATTTAACCAGTAAATTCAACAATGCGCCGCAAGCAACTATTCAAATTTCAAAAGAAAATTTGGAAAATATTAAAAGACTAAATTCAATAAGCGTAAAATATAATAATTAAGATTTAAATAAATTATATCTTATCTTTATTCACATTAGCTGTTTTCAATTTCTGAAACCACACGGAATTTACCTGTATTATCTTTTGTACTATAAAAATATTGTAGCTTAAGCCAATGAATTTTACAAAGAATCTCAGTTTTCAGCCAATCCATCAAATATTATTAATACATAAAGTTGCCCTTAGTTTTAATGTTACCATTAAGCTTGCTAGTCCCCCTTGTTGATGTTTGTCCAAAAAGCTGACTGTTTTAAAATAGACAGAGATAAACAAATCAGATCAAATCAAAATAAACATCAAAAGTTTTAAAATATAATAAATCTGTGTGTATAGAGTGTTGTCAATCAGTTCGTTCTATTTACGTAATGTTTTACTGTAAATGTTATCACCTTATATCTGTCAAAAATATAGAGTGCAGTGTAAACAGTCAGTATCACATCATATGGTCTGGTATCACTAACTCAAGGGAACATTGTTGGTGGGGGCTGAGTCACCAGCGTAGTGGAGCAGTTTTTCACAGGACAGTTCGGGATGCAGGAATGCTTTAAGGAAGCTTGTGCAGAGCATTGTGTGCATTGGATAGTGGAGCAGTTTTCTTTTATCACATTTGTATATGACGGCACAGTCATTGTGGCATCAGGTGGCGCCATGATCCTCTGCTGTCCATCAGTTAGTGGCATGGCCGAGCAGGTGGAGTCAGGTATGGCCGCATCCCGCCGCTCTCCTGGTGGTAGCAGCTGCAGTTTCTTTGTTGGTGGGGGTTTTGTTTTAATGACATCTGTGTCCCGCTTGTATCGGTCCAGTTGACCTTGTTTTGAAATAATGACCCCGACAAATGACCCTCACTCGACTGAAAACATTAAAATCTGCCCCAACAGTATTTAGGTTATAACATGTCAGTAAATAGTCACAAAAAAAAAAAAATCCTTTTTTATTTCAAAAAATTCAAAAAATTTCAATTTTTTTTAAAATTTAAAAAATATATAAAATATTAAAACAATAAAAGTTGATAATTAAATAATTGCTAATTATATTTCAATATTTGTTATGGTTTACAATATTTAATTTAATATGTTTTGCATATCTTCATAAATAATATTTAAGATAAGAAAGGATAGCTTTGCTCTAAAAATGTATGAATATAATACAGAGTCAATTAACCAGTGTGTAGTTTTCAATTAATATTTCTCAATGGAGGCCGCAGCCCGTAAAGTCAGCCTTTGGTCAAACATCAAAGCAGAAATGATTTTTTAATTACATAGCACCTCAAATTATGTCAAAATGTGATTCTTCCAGATGGTTTCCCCCATGGAATCCAGTCTTCCAGGACTTGCAAGGCCTGCTCCAAACTCTGAAATGGGACTTCAAATGTCGAATTCAAAGGTTAAATATATTCAGGAGAGATCAAAATTATTTTTCTATTTATAAACATGGGAAAAAACTCCTTTTTAAATTATAATTAACACATTACTTCATCCCCAGGACGGGAGATAAGGAATTTGTCGTCTCCTCCTCCTAATGGGTGATAGCCGCTTCTGAAAAGATATTTCAAGGTTAAATAATGTTCTCGCGTACGAGAAAAATCATAAGGGAAAAACAAGCCACTTATAACAAAATATTCCACATTAGTTCCCTATTCAAATTATTCGTTTTTTATTATTAATATTATTATTATTAATAATAAAATGTGGAGAGTAGAGACTAAACAATTTCATCTAAAAATAATCCAAAAAAGTTAAATATATATTTTCTCATTAAACTTCAAAAGCAAATTTAATTAACGCACATATAAAAGCAACAATGACACATTTAACAACTTGTCTTTTATAGAAAACATTATATTCTCTATTTGTAAAGGTTTTAAGGCTGTTATCAATTTTAATTTGGAAAAAGGGTGACATCTGGCGGTCAGCTAGAGTCATAGCAATTATATTAAGTCTCCTCCATTTTCAAAATGTGCACACCTTCATTGAAAACTTACTCTGTCCCTTCTGAATACCATTCATATACTTCCTATCTTATCTGTTCTCCCACATTTTAACCTTTTTTCATTAAGACGTACTCTTCCCTTCTATTTCAACAATACGCAAACCACCTTTTCACAATATCCTGCACATTAAAATCAAATGTCTCCTCCATTTTTATGTGTTGTTATTCGTTTGATTTGTATTAGGTCGCTATATTATCGCATGTGCTGTGATGCCAGAACATCAACATTAATCATTTGGAGATGTTATTAGTAATATTACCGTCCAATTAATTTATCCCGTTCAGCGTTTATTAAACGGTTTCATTTATTTTATTACGTAAATTTGTATTATACAGCTGTTTTATTTGCAAAGCAACATTTCAGCAGTAATCATTATTTAATACACTTTTCTTAAAGTTACGTCCGGGATTTTCCTCTATATTAAAATACATATAACTCTAATACTTTTTCTAATCCGCGGTCGGCGTTTAAGGAAATACAAAGTTAAACTGTCGCCTTTGAAACCATCGAACAGATTACATATTTTATTAGAATAAACCAACCTTTTTCACAATATAATCAAGTCCCGTTGTTCAATATTAATTACATTTTATATCATTATTCGACGGTCGGTTATATAACCTTTAGTCACGTCTAGCGGAAAATCATATAATCCTTCAGAATAAAAGCGCACCGTAGCCCCAACATTATTATAGCAACTGCGCATGCGCTCTCAACTTTTTCATAGCGTCATCATGTTCTCGCTTTACGGAAGCTCATTTGGGTCCAACAATTTTGTTACGCGCTCAAAAGAGCGTCCTTAATTTCTATTAATTATTGACTCCCGTATTTTATTAGCTTATTATATTATATTATATTGTAGTTAAGTTGTATTGATATTTAGAAATGAAGTGACGTCTCACTTATAACAGAATTAGTCAACAACATATCTCATCGCGGTCCCTTTAAGAATAACCGTGACGTCCGATTATTGTATCACAAGACAAAACATATAAGACAAAACAAATATCATGATCTCCTCCTAAAATAATAAATACTGCTTTAAGTCAATCAAGAAGCAGTCTCTCGGCTGCAAGGAGCAAAGCGTTGTTTCCAACTTTGAGGCAGGCCTTATTATAAAGAGACTGCCATGTGTTTTCCGTAATTAATACTGCTTGCAGCCTGAATGCCACAATTATTTGATTCAATTGTGCAAATCCATCGTAACGCACCATCGTAGCATTACGCTATACTGCTTTTAATCAATCATGAAGCAGTCTCTCGGCATTTTAATAGCGTATCATCTTTGTCAATTAAATTTGTACGTCCATTTCAGCCTGTCTGTTCACAATTGTTTGATTCAATTGTGCAGAATCCTCATCTGCGCTGAGCAAAATAATCCATTATTCAAGGATCTATTATCGATATCTTCACAGCGGGCGATCTAGCCGTTGTGTCAATCATAATCTTCTTAATTCCACCCAAGAATCTTAGACCTCTAATTTACGTCTGTTTGCCATTCATTCAAGGAACCTATTACGATGTACTACCAGCGGGCGATCTATCCGCTGCTTCGATCCATAATCTTACCCTAATTCCTTCCAAGAATCTTAGACATTTAATTTATGTCTGTTTGCCACCTCAGCGCGACCTTATTTCATCTTCATTTCATTTTAGCGCATTAACCAACAACGTGACGGCATTTCCGTACACAATGCTTACGTCACCACGTACGTGTACAGTTCAAACACCGTGGCAAAATCCGAAATCTGGGACTTGGCGTCCAACCAAACGACTTCAAAATTTATCACTATTTTTCTTACACAAATTCCATCTGCAATATAATTTTGCAAGACGAATTTACCAGCCGCAGCGTTCCCAGACAGACAGAACTCCTAAAACGTGGATAAAGTGTCCACTTACCTTGATTAATGTGGCCGGGAGTTCCATTCGTCTGTGAACGCACAAACGCTACAAACGCTACAAAACGTCATTCTACGTCGGGGTTCACCATTTGAAAGAGGAGTAAAATTATTTGTCCTCTTTTCGTGTTCCAAAATTTGAAGACAGATTTAATGTAAGAAAAAAACACCTTTGCAAAAATGATTTTTGAATCTAACAGAGATCTCTGGACATTTAACAGCCTCTAATTCATCACTTAAACAGGTGGGATTCAGAGCGTCGAAATGTGTCTCTTCCGCATGTACAATGGCTTCTTATAGTTAAAAGACCTCCTCTCTTTTATTTGTAGACAAAACATATCTCTGGGTACTTTTCCATGAGCAGATGGCGAAAACAGAGTCAGGAGTGCGTGTTCGAAACAGATTCTGTTCTCAAGGACCAAATGTGTTTTCGCACAAATCGCTGAGAAGGAACTTTTTTAGACTAAATAGTATGTCCCAGCTTAAGGTCAGATTATACCGAAATCAACACCATCTGCTCTGCACAGGACACAAAACATTTCGACAAGGTTAATATAAAGAATTAAAATGTTAATAATGTGTAACAATGGTTAATATATGAAATAAAGAATTAAAAATGTTATAATATCTATCATAACCCGGTGGGTAGTGGGTGATGTCTGGTCGTTGCTGGATTTCGCATTTCTTTCTTTTCTTTGATCCTTCATCGGGTCTCCTGACAACCTCACGACTCCAGCGGGATTCTGAAGTATTCGGTTTAGGTGAACGGTATGGGATTTTTAATAGGTTTTAGGTGAATTAATGAGCACACACTCACACGCACGCACTTATGCACACACACACCCGCACACGCACATACCAACAACAAAAAAAGAGAGAGAGAGCAATGATGATGACATGTTGAATCAAACAATACTGAGCTCTCACAGGAAAAAAAGAAAGAAAAAAAGGGTCTTTGGCAGCAATGCAGGCATACACGTCTGCCAGCTTCCTCTTCAGCACGACTTGTTCACTGGTGGGGTTGATGACCTTCACGGGCAAACACCGATAGCCCCTTATCAAAGCAATAACTCTGCCAATCAGGACCTTTCTTGGTCTGCACCTTGACTGAGTTGATCCAGTGATAACTGTGCTACCATCTGACATCGGTGCAGAGGCAGGAAGCTTAGCCCAAACAAGATGCTCACTTTTGTTTGTAACATCACACATTGTCGCAACTTCAATGTGCCAACTTTGAAGACCCGACTGCAGAAAGAAATTACAGGGGGGACATTATTTTTATTATTTTTGGCACACTTCTTCAACCAAAATCTAATGTTCTTCAGGCTGAACAGTGGTGTTGTGACAACTGCAAAAGTGCTCAGAAGTATTTTCTGTCACACAAAAGTGACAGTTCATCATGAAATCTAAATGACAAACGAAAAACAATAGTGTAATTCTGAGGCCCGGCCCCCTAATGCCCGCCCATGCCGCCGGGTCCGCAACTTTGTCAGATACAGTCTCGCCTCTCCATTTCTCTGCATTGGAAAGGAGTGACAAAAAGTGGTGGGAGTCATCATCAATGTCACTACTGGGCTCTGACACGAGTCGCCAGTAGCCTTGAGTCTTCCTCATCAGCTGAAGAATTTTCTTGATAGCATTACTGCCCAGAATCATTTCGTCTGTCTGTCCAGGCACCACAAACATAGGTACAGCAAACTTGCAATCATATACCACCATTTCCACATCACAGGTAGCTGAATGTGTCACCTGATGACCTCCACATCCAATAATGATAACATCATCTGCAGCATAACTTTTCATGTCTTGGTTGGGCTTCAATAATCGTGCCACAGCCGACTCACTCAATGTGCATCCTGTAGAGCCGCTGTCAATCATTGCTGTCAGGGAAACACCTGCTACAGTGGCAGTGGTATAAAACAAACTGTCCGACTTTGTAATCTTGTGTGTGCCTTGAAAGATTATAGTTTTACGTGGTGGGACGCTGGAAGTAAGTGAATCCAAATCCGAATCAAAATCATCCATAGAACTACTGGGAGGGTCGCCAATTGGATCCATATCATACTCCCCTGGATGCAGATCAATTAGTTTCCCGACTGTGGAGGTGGTGCGTCTCTGCAGGGCAGTTGCGTCTGGAATGATCAGGTGAGTAGCACAAAAAGCACAGCTTGTTCTCACGGCAGTGAACGAGTGCAGAGTAGTCAGCGCTGGCACAGACAGCACATGGCAGATTATTCAGTCCCTCAACCATAGGGAGTCCTGATTTACGTTTACTGGTGACAGGGGTTGAGGAAGGGGCAGCCTTCTCCATCAACACTCTCTCCATCATATAAATGACATGTTCGAGAGCAGCCAAGTCTGGCGCTCTGGCCGATTGACTTACTTGACTGTCGGCAGGGCCTGCTGCAGTCTGAAGCATCTCAATTTTGTTCACATAAATATGTTCACTGCGCTTCCTTCCCACCACAGGTGCAGCAGTAGCCCCCAAATTCATCTCCAATTTGTACTCATCCAGTATAGCCTGGATCTCGACAGCTGACCACTTGTCAATTGTCTTCGACCTAAATGTCATGGAAAGTTCCTTAGAAGGGCAATTCTTAATAAACATTTGTGTCACTTCAAGAGAGGAGCAGTCTAAGTATTTGCCCTGTTCTCTAGTTGCAATGTCAGCTGCATGGTTCAGCCTCAAACAGTAGTCGTATGCATCCTCATTATTCTCTGGCCGCGTAGTGTAGAAGTCTGCTATGGGAAGAGGTGAACAAGGGACAGTAGCAAAATGTTTACGAAGAAGGCTGTAAATGGCATCTGGGTTCTGGGTCACATCAACTGCACTTTTTCACAACATCTTTGACTCTACCACTGAGGTGAATGAGTATTTCTTCTCCCTGATGCTCAGGAGCAACTTTTTCTCTCTTTATGTAATTCCTCATCAGTCCTTTCCACTCATGCACATTCACTGTGACTGTGTCATCCCCCTTGAAAGTTGGAGTTGGAGGTTCCCTGGCCTTCCTGGGTGGCACTAGTAGAACTTATGATGAGTCTAGACTCTGTGGATGTGTGGATAGGTGTGTAATTTTTGTTTTGTTTGGGGGGGGGAGTGATTGGCTGACAGTTACAGCAACTACATTGTGTTTGTGATTGTTGTATGTTAGATTGCTTTGTTTTGTTTTTTTTTACAGTTTTTTTTACTGTTTTTTTTAACTTGTAGTTTTGGAGTAGTATTAGTAGTAGTAGCACTTAGTAGCACTTGAATGTCAATATGCGCACTGGACCAGTACCCAGCTGGCGAACCTACACACGCGAGCAGTTGTCAGCCTTGTGTAACTCAGGGAAGCGAATTGGCTATAAACAGGATGTCCCCACGGAGCTCAAAAGATGGAGAAGAGGATGTCGCTCGAGGGTAAAGTGCCAGAACAAGAAAATACGCTTTAAGCCCACTCTTCCCACTGTCCTCACCGGGAAGGTAAGATCCATCTTGAACAAGATAGACGCGCTAACGGCGCTAACATGACATCAAAGCGAATACCAGGAATGTAGCTTGATGCCCTTCTGTGATACCTATCTAACGGAGCTAATTGCAGACTCCAATGTCGGGTTGGACGGTGTTGACATTTAACTGTTTCAATTTATATCTTAACTGTTTTGAATTTAGTTATACATGTGTAGAAATAGATATTACTATGTTAACTCAATCACCAGATTTATTCTCTTTTTTTTTTTAAGGAGAGCTCAGCATTGTTCATTCGATTTGACATCATCATTGCTCTCCTTTTTAAAAAAAAAATAAATTTAAAAAAATGTTTTTTTTCTCATTTTTCTTTCTTTTTTTTTAAAAATCTATATACATATATATACATATACACACACATATATATATATATATATATATATATAAATACACTTTTTTTGTATGTGGGTGAGTATGTGTATGTGCGTGCGTGTGTGTGTGTGTGTGTGTGTGCGTGCGTGCGAGCATGTGTGTATTCATCAGTTCACCTAAAGCCCATTAGAAAAAATCCCATACTAATAATATAATATAATAATAAATTGCCAAATGCAGAAACATCAATGTAAGTTATCACGATGTAGTGGCTCTCGCTAACAGACAGAATTAAGTAACCAGAATTAGGTTAAAAAATTCTATATACGTAGACCATGTTTCTATAAATTTTGATATTTGGTTTTTATTTGAGGCAGATATTTTTTCCATTAAAATGTGATTTATGAGGAGGTTAGACCATTGGTCGATATTCAGAGTTTGTTTATTTTTCCAGTTAACAAGAATTGTTTTTTTAGCGATAGTAAGGGCTACAAGTGTAGATTGAAATTGTTTATGTGGTAAGTCAGTTGTTGTTAGGTCACCTAGCAAACACAAGTTTGGAGATAAAGGTATCCTACAGTCCAAGATAGCGGAAAGTTTTTCTAAGACTTTAGTCCAGAAATACATAACCGGAGTACATAACCATAAAGCATGAACATAAGTGTCTGTAGTGTTTTGTAAACATTGGAGACAAATGTCGGAGTCTGAGAGTCCCATTTTGTTCATCATATATTGAGTAATGTATGTTCTGTGAATAATTTTATATTGGATAAGTTGTAAATTTGTGTGTTTTGTCATTTTAAATGCGTTTTCACAAACTTGAATCCAAAAGTCAGATTCCGGTGCTATAGACAAGTCTGTCTCCCATTTCGAGATGGGTAAAGACATTTTATCAGTATATGAAAGTAGCTTATATATTTTTGAAAGTTTTTTTGTTGTTGTCGGAGAAAGCTTGTTAATATCTTTAGCTAAAACAGGCGGTTGGAGCGTACCCCGAAGTGTTGGAATTTTTTTCTTTATCATATTTTTAACTTAAAGTTAATGTAAAAATTTTCTGTTTTTTATATTGTATTTTTGGAGCAAGGATGTATATGATATAAACATTATCTGAGAAAAGATGGTGGAGATGTGTAATTCCTTTCTGCTCCCACACACCTAAATAAAACGGTTGGTTGTTAAGTTGAAAGTCGGGGTTATGCCATAGGGGAGAAAGCCCACAGGGCTCCACTTGGGCTTTTGTCAATTCTAGTGCCTTCCACCAGGCAGTCACGGTGGCGGAAATCATTGGGTTTTTAAAACAATTATGTCGCTTAATCGATGTTGTAATAAAGAGTAAATCTCGAAGTCTGAGGTTATTACAATCCTTCTGTTCTAGTTCCAGCCAACAGTTAGTGTCTCTGTTGGGTTTCGCCCATAGAACGATATATTGTAGCTGGTTAGCTATATATACACCTTTGGATTTACTTTTCTGAAGAGTAGATAGACTAATCTTTGCTTTTTTTTTATTCCAATAAAATTTTGTAACGGCTGAGTCCAACAACTGGAACCATTTAGCCGTAGGTTTAAATGGAATCAATGAGAAAAAATTGTTTATTTTGGGTAAAACTTTCATTTTAATGGTGGCTATTCGTCCTATTAGAGAAATAGGAAGATTATTCCAGCGCTCCAAATCACTATAAATGTTATCCAGAAGTGGAGAAAAGTTTAAATGAATTAAATCAGTTAATTTAGGTGAGATTTTTATGCCTAAGTATTTTAAATTACCTACAGGAAATGATTAGTGTGGGTCCTGGCTTGCAAGGTTCCATGAATTTTCTGTAATAGGTAGAAGTGTTGATTTTGTCCAGTTAATAGAATATTCTGATAACTGTGAGAATTTAGTTATTAAGTTAAATACTTCCCCTAACGAAGTAGCCGGCTTTTCTAAATAAAGTATTACTGCCACCGCTGTTGGGAGCATTAAAGCATCTCGCAATTTGAGAATGTCGTCCTGATGTTTAATGGATCTACCGGTTGCAGTTTGGAAATTGTTTCGCTGCCATTCTTTTAATGCAACATGAACTGTCATGTGTGCATACGCCGAATCTGTGTAAATGTTTACTGACTGGTTTTCTGCCAATCTGAGAGCTGCTGTCAATGCCAAAATTTCAGCTATTTGTGCTGACAGAGCCTGAAATTATTTCTGCTTGGACTTCTTCAAAACCTGTTTCTGTGGGTTGGGATACTGCAAATCCAGATTGTAGGCCATCGTTGCCTTTGAAGCAACATCCATCTGTGAAAAAGATCAAGTCCAGGTTGTCAATAGGTGTCTCATAAAGCTCAGTGCGGAGTGAGTTTTCTTCCGTAGTTCTTTGTACGCAACAATGCGGTTCTCCTTCGAGCAGACCTTCAGCCATGTTTACTCCTTCTTGAGTAAAGAGAATATGTGGTTGTGTTAAAATTGCTTTAATTTTTCTCTGTCTTCCTCCGGTCATTGTGAAAGCTTGACTTGTGATGTACTGGACTGTACTGTGTGATGTTCGCACAGTGAGCGGGTGATGGAGAACAATGTGAGATGTTTTCTGAATTACTCTGGCTAAAGCAGATGCGAAAGAAGCGTAAATTGGGTGTCTTTGCTCATATTTTTCCAATAGAGTTGTATGCATACAGACAAACTTGTCAACTTCCTCCTTCCCCCTTCTGATAAAGGGCAGCAGAAACACTGCTGACCTTTTCAGACACGTCAAGATAGAACATGCGACTGTAATCAGGAATCGCAAGAGCTGCAGCAGTGGAAAGATGCTGTTTCAAGGAGATGAAGGAAGTGTCTGCTTCCGTGGTCCAACAAAGAGTGTTAGAAAGTGGGTGAGTGAGTTCAACAAAGTTTGGAACATGATGTCTGGAGTAGTTGCAAAGACCAAGAAAGGCCAGCATGGTTTTGACATTTGTTGGTTTTGGGTGATGGAGGATATCGTCTTTGTGAGAGGGAGACATTCCTGCTCCGTGGCGTGAGATCAGACGTCCGAGAAAGGAAACCTGTGATCGGGCAATCTGGAGTTTGGAAAACTTCAGTCCAACAGAGGCCAAATGAGAAAGCAAAGACATGGTGGCTTCAAGACAAGAAGTTTCAGATGGAGCTGCCAGCAAGAGGTCATCCACATACTGCACCAAGAGAACACCAGGGGGCAGTTCAAGTGGCGAAGACAGTTGTTGAAGAGTCCAGATGAAAGGACAAGGCCTTGAGGCAGGCGATTGTAGGAGTAGCAAACACCATTCCAAGTGAAAGCAAAAAATTGCTTCAATGAAAGGATGGAGTGGAATGCAAAAGAAAGCATTAGCCAGGTCAATGCAAGTGAAATGAGTGTGGGTTGATGTAATTTGGGACAATGCCGAGTGAGGGTTCGGGACGGGCAAAGTGGGAGTTAAGACGCCGCATTAATCGCTCGCAGGTCATGGACCATGCGAAACTTTCCAGTGTCTTTCTTCTCAACGGGTAAAATGGGCGTGTTATAATCAGAGTCGGGAATTTCACACAACACTCCTGCTTTGAGCAAGCCGTCAATTGTTTCAGAAATGCCTATCATCCCAGCCTCTTTTACAGAGTATTGGGGAACATATATTTGTGATAACAGGTGATACGTTGCAGAGACCAACATCAGTGGGATCCATGGACTACAGCGATGTGGGGAGGGAATCAAGAAGGTGACCAGCAAAATCGCTGAAGGTTGTTCCACGTCCATGGTGCCTATCCAGAAGCTGGTGCTCCAAAACGGAAGTGGGTAAAAATGTGTTAGACTGAATCCAATAAGCATCAAGTGACGGGGAATAGAGCAATTGAGAGTGAAATGAATTTTGCCAATCTGAGGCGAGACCATCAAGGAGACATGTGGGTGGCAAGGAGGCATAGAAAGATCCGGAGGATCCGCCATCATGTACCATTTGAGTTGTTCAGGAGTTAGGGACACCGAAAAGGCGACACCTGGTTTGCCTGCAAACAAATCACCCATGTTCAATTCCCATACGTTGTTTTCAATTTCCTGAAATGCCTCGCTATAGATTTCATCCCCCGATCTGTCATAGTACAGAGTGCAATGCATACAATCAGTTACCATATCATAAGATCTGAGGTTACGAACGCAAAGTGACCAAAGAGTCCAAAAGTGCTCAGCTTCGAGCCAACCACTGGAGTCAATATCCACACTTGCCCAGTAGATGTCGGCAGTGGCGCTTGCCACAGAGCGTTGTTCAACAAGCAGGAACTGGGAGGTGGCACTGGAGGCAGAGGCGGCAGAGCAGCAGTAGGTGTTACCATCCGGAAATTCCAGGATAAGTCCATCAGGGCTGCAGTTGATGAGAGGGCATGTGGCGATGAGGAGATCTCTACCCAAAAGATTGACTGGACAGTTAGGTGCAAACACAAAAGAATGCAAAATAGTCTGTGAAAAACATTGAACAGTTACTGGAATTGCCAATTGCAGGGCAGTTTCTTCCCCCCTTGAATCCAACAAGTGAGATGCTTTTTCTGGTAAGAGAGCTATCAGGTGGCAAAGCTGTGACGGTAGAATGCCGAGCTCCTGTGTCGACCATAAATGATAAAGAGGATCCTCCTACCGTCAGGATCATCATAAGCTCCTGCAGGCCCTGGATTCAGGGCACCATCATTGTGGAAACTGTCCACCAGAGGGAGGCAGATACTGTTGGTTTGGCACTGGGGAATATCCTTGTTGCTGCTGCGGTTGCTGCTGGTGCTGTGCAGGATATCCTCTCCCTCGGGGTTGGTTGTATCCTCCTCGATTGTAGCCACGTGCAGGTTGTTGGCCTCTGCCTCTCCACCGAGACGCTTGAGGTCGCTGTCTGCAATCGCGGGCCCAATGACCAGACCGTCCACGATTGAAGCACATGTTACGGCCACCAGGGGGCACACCTCGACCCATGAATGAACCTGCTTGATACATCATACACTCAGAACCAACAGAGGGAGCAGAGATCACAGCAAGAGCGGCTTCTTCCTGCTTTTTCAGATTTTGCAACTGCTACATAGCAAGTTGTCTTTCTGTACTTTTGTGTTTGTCTACCTTGGACTCTTTTTCTTTAGCATGTACCAGACCAACACTCTCTTCCTTGGCAGCCAAACGGGACAACTTTAACGCGCATCCCATCACCATCATTCTTGCTCTCGCTTTCATTTTCCACAACTTTCTCAGCATTCTCTCTCACCTTTCTACCTTTTGGAGACAACCTGTTAGTTTTTTTCACTTCCAATTTTAGAGCGCCGCTCTTTTAACACAAGCTTTTTCCGTTTCTCTCATTAACTCTTTCACTGCCAGACGTTTTCAGAAACGGGTTGTTCCCAGTGCCAGCCGATTTAAGCATTTTGACTGATCTTTCAAGGTCCACAGAAAATGTTGTGTTTGGACTATGGAAACACACATACAAATCAAATGAAAGATTGAACTCTCATCTTTCATTAGAAAAAAAAGTTTGTTTCTACCTTATTCCGTTCTTCAGTAATCAACAATAGAAAATGGTTACTTTCACCGAAATTCTCTGTTTTGAAACAAAAAACGGAGAAAAAGAGCTTTTTGTGAAACGATGTTATTTCATGCACTCTAGTGAATTGTACACTTCTTTTTGTCCATGAATGATGCCACAAACACCTAAATAGTGCTTTACTTCTGTAAAACGCTTTCACCAACAATGAAAAAGTGTTTTTTGATTGCAAAATACGTTTATTTCCATTCAACAGTGTAACAATTTGACAAAACACTTTCGCAAACTATTTACAAATGTGTGCAACTGTGGTACTACTTACAATTATGTGGATGTTTCAAATACAGTTTTTCTTTTTATAACGCTCTCCTGTGTGCAAGGAGACGCCGCTGGACTTGCACAACAGTTTACTTTCACTTTGTCCGTTTCGCGTGCAAACGTTACACTTTCTTGACTGCCTTTTTTTCCGGGGAATAAATAGCAAGTAGCAGACTGTACACACTCCTCCGATGAATATGCATTGGACTCGGGGCACTCTTCGTCGTCCAATCGAACGTCCGCCTGTGCGTGCTCGGTTGTGCGCCGCGTTATGACGCCGCCATAGCCGCCGCGTCAGCGCTTCCAATTTCACCGTCAAGCTCGGATTCACCTTCATCATCATCGATGATGATCATCGTCGTCATCAATGTGCTCTTTTAGCGTTGGTCGATGCCTTTCGTCTTGTAAGTGTAGAGCTGCTTGCAACCGCTCGCCATTACCCGTTTCCTCCATCTAGACCATCCCCCCACCCCCCCACGTCTCCTACTGCCGCGTCAATTCTTCCCAACCACAGTCATCTTCATCATCGATGATGATCATCGTCGTCATCAATGTGCTCTTTTAGCGTTGGTCGATGCTTTTGGTCTTTAAAAAAAACGGCTCGGGCGTGAGCTCCTCGCAACCGGTCGCCATTTTTCCTTTGTTTTCCATTCTGATCTCCTGCTCAATGCTCTAGCTCCGCCTCTACTGACGCCCACCCGATCTTGTCAAAAGAGAGTCATCGCTGCCCTCTAGGGGCCAAAAATAGTCATTAGGCACAACAGACCTCCTTGAAACTTTCACAACAGATGCGGAAGGCTTGCCAGCACCCGTTTCAAAAAAAAAAAATTGGATGACGTCTTTTGACGTCTCATTGGCAGCCCTCCGTAGGTTTTTACTTGACGTCTTTAAACGTCAGTGGCAGTGAAAGAGTTAATGTCACCAAACACGCAGTTGAAGACATTGGAGGAAACCATCCATTTTCGCAACACTTCCTCATCCATTTTTTTAACAGTTCTTTCTCACTCTCTTGTTCCTTTTCAGGCAATTCTCCCACACACACATCACATGCATTCTTCACTTGTTCACTTAGCAACACTTGTTCAGAATGGTTTGGTATTTGCCGCAAATCGAACTTTGTTATCTCAAAAGTACTCGATACCACTCAAACAAACGTACTCAAACCTTAATTTAGCAAAAGCACTCGATCCTCTTATACAGAAGTACCCGATATCCTACCAGGGTACTCGAATCTTTATTCCAAAGGTGTTTGATCCTTTTTGCAAAAACACCTGATTCCTTTTTCTTCAAAAGTACTCGATCCTTGTCTTCAAAAATATTCTTAAAATAATATTATTTTATTTGAGGAATTCTAGTTTGTAGGATTTTTGACAGAACGAAACAACCTCTCCTAAAATAAAATTACAATTATGCATTTCACTGTTCATCCAGCCACAATTTATATTTTTAGAATACCAATTCAAGGCGTAATTCCTACCTCGATTTCAGCCAACAGATCAATTTGGAGGATAAATGTCCTCTTACCTTGTCAACTTGTTGGGCGCCCGATGTTCTGTCTGTCGACCAACACCTCAGTCCGAAATCACGTCGGGGTCACCAATTGTTGGAGGATGCTTTTTCCTCCGCGTGTTCGTTTAATTTCGGGTAGTGAGAATGTTGGTTATCCGAATACAGGCTGGAGACGATGAACAGTTCCTTCAAAGCTTTTATTTGCAGAATATTCCGGGCACAAAGGAGTTACAGACAATGGCTGTAGCAGATCACAAGTGCAAAGTTACAGAGGACTTACAACATTCTTATACTATCAGAAGGGCGGTACCACAAAGTTTCCAGTAAACAGTTCAGCAAGGTTAACTGATGAGCCGACATGCAGAGATACGCGATATCACTCAAGGACACATCTGTCCCCAAAAGAATAATAATAAAAAAAAAGTGAAAGACTGCTACTGGCTACTGTCTGCAGAATGGCTTGCTGTTCAGGAAGTGGACACCCCTCGGTTTAGATTCTGTGGGAGAGGCTCAGTTATATTATCATGTCATTATACAATCAGTTACCATATCATAAGATCTGAGGTTACGAACGCAAAGTGACCAAAGAGTCCAAAAGTGCTCAGCTTCGAGCCAACCACTGGAGTCAATATCCACACTTGCCCAGTAGATGTCGGCAGTGGCGCTTGCCACAGAGCGTTGTTCAACAAGCAGGAACTGGGAGGTGGCACTGGAGGCAGAGGCGGCAGAGCAGCAGTAGGTGTTACCATCCGGAAATTCCAGGATAAGTCCATCAGGGCTGCAGTTGATGAGAGGGCATGTGGCGATGAGGAGATCTCTACCCAAAAGATTGACTGGACAGTTAGGTGCAAACACAAAAGAATGCAAAATAGTCTGTGAAAAACATTGAACAGTTACTGGAATTGCCAATTGCAGGGCAGTTTCTTCCCCCCTTGAATCCAACAAGTGAGATGCTTTTTCTGGTAAGAGAGCTATCAGGTGGCAAAGCTGTGACGGTAGAATGCCGAGCTCCTGTGTCGACCATAAATGATAAAGAGGATCCTCCTACCGTCAGGATCATCATAAGCTCCTGCAGGCCCTGGATTCAGGGCACCATCATTGTGGAAACTGTCCACCAGAGGGAGGCAGATACTGTTGGTTTGGCACTGGGGAATATCCTTGTTGCTGCTGCGGTTGCTGCTGGTGCTGTGCAGGATATCCTCTCCCTCGGGGTTGGTTGTATCCTCCTCGATTGTAGCCACGTGCAGGTTGTTGGCCTCTGCCTCTCCACCGAGACGCTTGAGGTCGCTGTCTGCAATCGCGGGCCCAATGACCAGACCGTCCACGATTGAAGCACATGTTACGGCCACCAGGGGGCACACCTCGACCCATGAATGAACCTGCTTGATACATCATACACTCAGAACCAACAGAGGGAGCAGAGATCACAGCAAGAGCGGCTTCTTCCTGCTTTTTCAGATTTTGCAACTGCTACATAGCAAGTTGTCTTTCTGTACTTTTGTGTTTGTCTACCTTGGACTCTTTTTCTTTAGCATGTACCAGACCAACACTCTCTTCCTTGGCAGCCAAACGGGACAACTTTAACGCGCATCCCATCACCATCATTCTTGCTCTCGCTTTCATTTTCCACAACTTTCTCAGCATTCTCTCTCACCTTTCTACCTTTTGGAGACAACCTGTTAGTTTTTTTCACTTCCAATTTTAGAGCGCCGCTCTTTTAACACAAGCTTTTTCCGTTTCTCTCATTAACTCTTTCACTGCCAGACGTTTTCAGAAACGGGTTGTTCCCAGTGCCAGCCGATTTAAGCATTTTGACTGATCTTTCAAGGTCCACAGAAAATGTTGTGTTTGGACTATGGAAACACACATACAAATCAAATGAAAGATTGAACTCTCATCTTTCATTAGAAAAAAAAGTTTGTTTCTACCTTATTCCGTTCTTCAGTAATCAACAATAGAAAATGGTTACTTTCACCGAAATTCTCTGTTTTGAAACAAAAAACGGAGAAAAAGAGCTTTTTGTGAAACGATGTTATTTCATGCACTCTAGTGAATTGTACACTTCTTTTTGTCCATGAATGATGCCACAAACACCTAAATAGTGCTTTACTTCTGTAAAACGCTTTCACCAACAATGAAAAAGTGTTTTTTGATTGCAAAATACGTTTATTTCCATTCAACAGTGTAACAATTTGACAAAACACTTTCGCAAACTATTTACAAATGTGTGCAACTGTGGTACTACTTACAATTATGTGGATGTTTCAAATACAGTTTTTCTTTTTATAACGCTCTCCTGTGTGCAAGGAGACGCCGCTGGACTTGCACAACAGTTTACTTTCACTTTGTCCGTTTCGCGTGCAAACGTTACACTTTCTTGACTGCCTTTTTTTCCGGGGAATAAATAGCAAGTAGCAGACTGTACACACTCCTCCGATGAATATGCATTGGACTCGGGGCACTCTTCGTCGTCCAATCGAACGTCCGCCTGTGCGTGCTCGGTTGTGCGCCGCGTTATGACGCCGCCATAGCCGCCGCGTCAGCGCTTCCAATTTCACCGTCAAGCTCGGATTCACCTTCATCATCATCGATGATGATCATCGTCGTCATCAATGTGCTCTTTTAGCGTTGGTCGATGCCTTTCGTCTTGTAAGTGTAGAGCTGCTTGCAACCGCTCGCCATTACCCGTTTCCTCCATCTAGACCATCCCCCCACCCCCCCACGTCTCCTACTGCCGCGTCAATTCTTCCCAACCACAGTCATCTTCATCATCGATGATGATCATCGTCGTCATCAATGTGCTCTTTTAGCGTTGGTCGATGCTTTTGGTCTTTAAAAAAAACGGCTCGGGCGTGAGCTCCTCGCAACCGGTCGCCATTTTTCCTTTGTTTTCCATTCTGATCTCCTGCTCAATGCTCTAGCTCCGCCTCTACTGACGCCCACCCGATCTTGTCAAAAGAGAGTCATCGCTGCCCTCTAGGGGCCAAAAATAGTCATTAGGCACAACAGACCTCCTTGAAACTTTCACAACAGATGCGGAAGGCTTGCCAGCACCCGTTTCAAAAAAAAAAAATTGGATGACGTCTTTTGACGTCTCATTGGCAGCCCTCCGTAGGTTTTTACTTGACGTCTTTAAACGTCAGTGGCAGTGAAAGAGTTAATGTCACCAAACACGCAGTTGAAGACATTGGAGGAAACCATCCATTTTCGCAACACTTCCTCATCCATTTTTTTAACAGTTCTTTCTCACTCTCTTGTTCCTTTTCAGGCAATTCTCCCACACACACATCACATGCATTCTTCACTTGTTCACTTAGCAACACTTGTTCAGAATGGTTTGGTATTTGCCGCAAATCGAACTTTGTTATCTCAAAAGTACTCGATACCACTCAAACAAACGTACTCAAACCTTAATTTAGCAAAAGCACTCGATCCTCTTATACAGAAGTACCCGATATCCTACCAGGGTACTCGAATCTTTATTCCAAAGGTGTTTGATCCTTTTTGCAAAAACACCTGATTCCTTTTTCTTCAAAAGTACTCGATCCTTGTCTTCAAAAATATTCTTAAAATAATATTATTTTATTTGAGGAATTCTAGTTTGTAGGATTTTTGACAGAACGAAACAACCTCTCCTAAAATAAAATTACAATTATGCATTTCACTGTTCATCCAGCCACAATTTATATTTTTAGAATACCAATTCAAGGCGTAATTCCTACCTCGATTTCAGCCAACAGATCAATTTGGAGGATAAATGTCCTCTTACCTTGTCAACTTGTTGGGCGCCCGATGTTCTGTCTGTCGACCAACACCTCAGTCCGAAATCACGTCGGGGTCACCAATTGTTGGAGGATGCTTTTTCCTCCGCGTGTTCGTTTAATTTCGGGTAGTGAGAATGTTGGTTATCCGAATACAGGCTGGAGACGATGAACAGTTCCTTCAAAGCTTTTATTTGCAGAATATTCCGGGCACAAAGGAGTTACAGACAATGGCTGTAGCAGATCACAAGTGCAAAGTTACAGAGGACTTACAACATTCTTATACTATCAGAAGGGCGGTACCACAAAGTTTCCAGTAAACAGTTCAGCAAGGTTAACTGATGAGCCGACATGCAGAGATACGCGATATCACTCAAGGACACATCTGGCCACAGAACAGAGCTCAACTGAGGAAATGAGGAAGTTAAACAGTCATGACTAAATCTGGGCAGGAGACACACTTCAGCCTCCACCAGAGTTTCCTCTGGTATCGCTCTGCCTGGGCATAGTTCACCATCCTTATATATTTTCCAACCTTTTGTGACTCCATCCTATTCCTAATGAGTTAGCTATCGCCCCAGTTCAGAAGTGAAAGACTGCGCCTCCACCCCCCCCCCCCCCCTCGCTCCTCTTAACTCACGGCACTAGTTTTGCACAATACATTTTAGGGCACATAACACACTTTGGGGGGGAGTGGGGGTTGTGGGCCGGTGGGGTGCCTGGTGGGCCTGCAGTGCCCCGTCCTGCTGCGTTGGGTTGGGGGCGCGGACCGCGTTGGGGTGGGGGGCGCTCCTGCTCCTGGGTTTGCTCTCCGGCCGGTGGCCCCTGCGGGGCCCGGGGGTCGTCCTTTGGCGCTGCCGCGGCCTGGGGGGCCCTGAGGTGTTGCGCTTGCTCTGTCCTGGTGGGGGTCGACGGCTCCCCTCTTTGGTGGAGATTTTCATGCATGCCAGATCCACCACACCAGCATCTATCGAAACTCAGACACAATTTGTTTCTCCCTCAGGTCATTGATTCGGTGGAGGCGGGTGTCTGTGGATCTCACTCTGCTTCGTCTGTCCTTTCTACCTTTCCTCAGTTTCTCCTTCGGGCCCTTGAGGTCTCCCTGATTTGTTGGAATTTAGATGTCTCTGGGGTTGGTGAAGGACTCTGGTTAGTGGCCCGGTGGGTGGTGTCTGGTCGGTGCTGGGCTTCGCTTTTCTTTCTTTTCTTTGGTCCCTCTTCGGGTCTCCTGGCGGCCCCACGACTCTGGCTGGATTTTGAAGTGTTCGGTTTAGGTGAACGGTATGGGAATTTTTTTTTTTTTTTTACACGCACGCACACACACACACATACCAAAAAAAAAATAAAAATAAAATAAATTTAAAAAAAGGGAGAACAATGATGATGACATGTCAAATGATCAATACTGAGCTCTCCCCAAAAGAATAATAATAAAAAAAAAGTGAAAGACTGCTACTGGCTACTGTCTGCAGAATGGCTTGCTGTTCAGGAAGTGGACACCCCTCGGTTTAGATTCTGTGGGAGAGGCTCAGTTAGTGTTTCCGGCTAAGTGGTACTGAAGGTGGCCCACGATGATAGTGGACACTTCGGTGTCAGGAAAACATATTTGCATGTTTTGAAACATTTCTTCTGGCCACATATGAAAAGAGATGTTTCTGCTTTCATCAAGACCTGTCATGCATGTCAGTTGACAGAGAAGCTGAACCAGACTGTAACGCCTACTCCCCAGCAGCCGATATCAGCCATGAGTGAACCTTTTGAACACCTGGTGGTCGACTGTGTTGGTTCTTTGCCAAGTGCAAAATCTGGCAGTAAGTATTTACTTACTGTGATTTGCCAAATAATGCGTTATCCGGCTGTGTATCCGATGAGGTCCATTACAGCCCAATCTGTGGTTAAAGCGTTCATTGATGTCATTTCTGGATTTGGTATTCACAAAACTGTCCAAAATGACCAGGGCTCCAATTTCACATCCTATATGTTTGGAAAGGCTCTGAAAATGTTGAGAACAAAACATAACAAGTCCTCAGCTTATCATGTGCCAAGGTGCACTTGAGAGATTTTACTAGACCTTGAAATCTTTGCTACGTGCATACTGCACAGTGTTTGACAGTGACAGGGAAGAGGGTCTTCCCTGGTTGATGTTGGCTGCGAGAGAAGCAGTTTAGAAAAGCACAGGATTTAGTCCCAACGAGTTGTTTTTTGGGCACACTGTGCGTGGTCCACCGTCTGTCCTCAAGGAGGATTGGGTTGAGACGGGACCTCCCAAAAATGTGGTTGATTTTGTTAATGTTTACCGCCATCGCTTGTTTGTCGCTGGTGCCTTGGCGAAGGAAAAATTACAGGTGGCCCAGCACGAAATGAAAAAAACATTGAAAACCTCATACAGGATGTCAAGTGTGTTTGTGCCAACACAAACTGGAACGTTTACGGCTGCTCCAAGATCGGGAACAACAAGTGCTAGGGTTGGCTCCCCTATAAAGTGTTTTGGAAAGCTTATGTCAACTTCAGTACAGCCAAGGTAAGGTACAAGTTTGCCTGCTGCTCCTTCTATGTGTAAGAGATCCTCTATAGGAATGATGGGATGAGATGGTAAGTGGGTTTCATGAAAAGATTTGGTAATAGTTGTGACTTGTGAACCTCCATCCATTAGACAGTTTTACTGAACTCCACCAACTGTGATATTGGCTACATGTCTTGTTCCCACTAATATCCCTGTAAGCTGTTGGCTCGTAGCCAAGGCATGTTGACATTTGGCTGCGCACTTCAAATTTGACTTGGGACTCTTTTTGGTGTTCTCAGTTTCGGTATGTCCCGGGTACTAGAACCTGGTCCAGTTTAAAGACTGCTTTGCATTCCATTCATCCTGCTTGACTTTGAGTTCTGCATATTTTTGGTCAACAAGGGCTTTGTTTATGGGATTATCACAGTTCCTGACGATGTAGCCATCTTCGCCGCACTTAAAACAAAACCAGGCTTTTGGTCAGAGTCTTGAAGTGTGAGTGTTCTGTGGCATGGCTTGATGAACCTGTGCTTCAATCACAGATGCTGTTGAGTTATTGGATGATGCAGAAGTTTCAGGCTCACGTTGCTTCTGCTTTTGTATTTCTTGCTGTTGAGTTGGATTTATAACTGAGCTACTTGGTTTCTCAGACTTAACATTAACTGAACATTGACTAAAAGGCTGTCATCATTAAACACCAACTCTGCATGCAAAAACCATGTCTCATAATCTGCTTATTCTGGAGGTTTGGGAATTTTTCCAGAGAATGTTCTCATCCGTTTGGAGTTACTGGGCTGACTTTTGATCACATGTTCCACCACCACGCGTTGTATTTCAGGTGGGTTTCTTACTTCTTTACTCATTGTTGGAATTGCTTGGCTGTTAGATTCTGTTTGTTTGTTTTCATTTTAAGTGCACTGGATTCATTTAATTTGAGTGTCATAGTGGTTGGAAGTGGTAGAAGGGGCTTCAAACATTCCGATTTCTTTCCTCTTTTGCAAACTAGAAGTGTGGTGCTATTGTCTGAGTGGGCACCATTTTCAGAGTCACTGCTGTCAGTGGAGGACAGACACAAGAGAGCTGTGGTTTGGTCAGTAAATGACAATGAAACATTGTTTGAAACATGTTTGAACATTGTCTACCTGCCACTTTACTCTCGGGTTGTTCACATTTTCAACTTAAGGCTCCTTAAATTCAACAATGGTTAATTCTCTATCTAAATGTTCTGTGTCTTGCACTCTCCTTACTCCAGCTACAGGGCCATATTGTTCAAGGGATTCAAAAATGTCTTGATCTGTATCATGGCTGGTAATGTTCCCTCGAATTTTCCACGTCTGTGCATTCATACAAACTTCTTGAGCGTTCATTAGACTACGTTGAGCCACATCAACTGACTTTTGAATACAGTATATGTATGAATGGACTCACAATGCCACTTAATCACTGTAGCGAGAAGTGAAGCCACCGGCGGCCATCTTACTTTGCCATTCACTAGGCACACCTAACTTGGAAATATTGATTTCCCCGCAGGGTTTTCATGTTGTTTACTGTCTCTACAGCAAAAATGCCACAGTGTGTGTTGTATGGTTCTACCAATAAGTCTGCAAGAAGCGCTACATGCACATTTCATTGGTAAAGATGCATTTATATATTTTCTCTTAAACTAAGATTTGTCTACTTCATATTGTAAGAACCATGTACACAAAATTGGCTGTGAACTGTAAAACTAACGTCTGTAAGAATTGTTTGTCCATTCATATACATACAAGTCCTTGGCAATTTCAGACATGTCACCCAAACCAGTATCAAACCTGTCCAAAAGTTGAGATCATAAGGTACATGATGTTAGGTACGTTACAAAAAAATTCAAACCACGTATATGTCAAAATAGAACATATCAGATTTGTGACACAAATATAATCAGCCCTAGTTTGTTACTTTATTTTTGCACACAGGTCTTTTTAAGCATATAAGTCTCAATACAATTTGTATAAATATGGTCCCACATAGTCCACTCAAAAATAATGGAAAACATGTCATTTAATAAAACACATTTCAGAAACGCACAAAGAGCTTGATTTAATGTGCTCGCCCTACGACTTTCTGAATGGAGCGGTTTGCTGTTGCCTGTAGTCTTGTCAGTGCACCATCAAGGGGCCGGGAGAGAGAGAGAGACACACAGACTCATAGGCTACTGTCAAATGTAAAAAAATAAATTTAAAAAAATGACAGTGTTCTGTCTTTCTCTCTCTGTCTCCCCCTCCTCTCCGAAGGCCGAATTTGTCAGCTGCATGATGTCACTCCCGGCGCGACTCGATCACAATTTAAGCACGGATTTTAACGTGAATGGACTGTCCGCAATGCGCTACCGACAAGCAGCGCTGACTGTCCATTCATATATAAATCCATGCGTCCTGACGAGGTAAGCAGGGAGTGACGTCATGCAGCCGACAAATTCGGCCTTCGGAGGACCCAGCCTTGTGAATTTAGACACAAGCTGTGTGTGCATTCAGTCTGGATCCAGCCATGCCGTATGCGCTGCGAGGGTGACAGACGCGTATGGTTGGGGGATGTGATCATACAACGCATATCTGCCGACTGGCGCTTTTCAAAATAAACGCGTATTTGCTTTGTATGATGACGTTGGCCGACCATAGTATAGAACCGCAGCTTTCTCTCAGTTTTGAAAATATACTGTTTGGCTTCAATAATTATCGATCTGGAAGTAAAAAGGAATTTTATCGCATCAATCTTGTTCAGACAAAATATTAAGACTATTGGACACTCCATAAACAAGAAAGCAAGTAAAACTTTATATTTCTGTGAGCTTTATAATATATTTTTGTAAAAGTTTATTTCCCTGTGTATTTGTCTCTCCCTGGCATACTGTTTTGTATTATTGATTTTTTTTTTTTATTGAACAATCGGCCAAGCATATAACCAAGGTAGTGGATTTTCACTCCCCTCGATGGACGTCTCACGCTACACCCACAGAAAAAAACAAATATAGAGGTCAATGTTTGGATTTCTGTGGATTGTACAGATTTTCCTACCCGTTTTTAAAATTAAATTATCTACATAACATTATTTTGTTGTTTCAGGTATTTCTGTTCATTAACATCAATATTTAAGTATGTGTTTGGCATTTCATTATGCATTTTATTTCGTCCTTTGTTTTTGTATATTTGCTGTTGCACTTCATTCTTTATTTAAAATACTACTACTACTAATAATAATAATAATAATAATAACAAAGCAAATTGTGTTTACAGTAAATTATTGGTTTGTTTTATTATGTTGGTACTTACGGTCGACCGAGATGACATTCAGTGTCCCACTTAGTATTTGTCATGGCTCAGATCTCAGCCCTGTTACGTGTATTTTTGTGTGTGTTTGTTGCAGTGCCAGAGTGATTAGGAGGCGTTCCCCCCAGTGCCACACCTGCAACCCACCTGTAATAAATGGACTTTAAAAGGGAGCAGCAAACAGCTTCCGGATTAATTATTCCTTGCTCACCGTTGTGTCCAAATATTCTCTGGACCCTTGTTGAAACCTATTATTTGTCCTCTAGGCTGTTGTCTCGAGTTCTGTATCTATGTGTGAGTATAGCCACGTTGCTTTTCGTTTTGTTTATTACTGATTATATTTTGCATATTTATAGTCCTTGCCTTCTGCAAGCGTTTGTTAAAACGCACTTTGCAAGTGTTTTTCGTTAAACTATTCCTCGCCTTTTGCGGGTGTCTTTCGTTGTTTGATCGTTCTTGCCTGCGTGCAAGCGTTTTTGTAGTGATTCTATTTGTAAATAAATACAAATGATATTTTCCTTACCTGAGCCTGCGTTTCTGGATTCCCTTTTTTTTCCTCCTATCGAACCTCGGTCGATACCTAACAGTACTCTGCCTGTGTAAATCATTCGCAGGCTGATCGTGTTGCTGAATTTGATAGCTTTTCAAATTAAAACATGACTAGGCTCTTCTTTGGAGCTCTGTGTGGCCAATAGGGGGAGTTGCTGATTTGCCAAATATTGCAGCACTTCAAAGATTTGCCTGCAAGTTTGCAAACCTGTTTTCTACATCGATGGCCTTAATCATTGTGGGTTTCATTTTAACAAGTCTCACACATAACTTTACAAGGGTATTCATAATGAAAGAGTAAAACATGAAATACGTTTATGAACGACCAATAATCACTAATATTGGTGGAGATAGGGGCCCCAAAATCAAATTTGGGCACCGATAGTGTAGGCTTTCACCACTTATCCTTCGGGATCACAGGGTGCTGGAGCCATCTCCCAGCTTCAAATGCTGAGCAATTACATATTTTTGAGCGCAATCAGAATTGTTTGTTCTCTCCTATATAAATGATACAGGCTACTGTTCGTTCAATTAGTTACGAAATGTTTTTTGTTTCACTTTATAAACATACACTTGTAGAGGATGCAACGCATGAACATGGCAACAATATAAGCAACAAAAAAGAATATCTTAAAAAACTGGGGATTTTTGCACATCACGTCACCTAAAATAAAAGAGGAGCTATAAATAAATAAAAAATCAAAACAATTATTACTGCTTCATATTGGCACTTACTTTCCTTACATATGTGTTTCTTTCCCACTTCAAGCATAGAAAAACAACTTAATATCACCAATAAATCCTTGAAAAGAGGGTTTAGTTCTTCCACTTAGCACAATTAGTCACTAAAGGGTATAGGACCATCTTAGCCACTTGCTCGAAGCAGACGGCGAGAAGAGGTGGAGCCATGGACCATTAAAACCCGTTAGTCGGCCTAGTCATGATCGACTCACCACCATTCGCCTATACTGATAAAACGCCAGTCCATCGCGGTCCCTCCCATCAGTGGGCATGATCACGAAGGACTGGTGAGTTGAATTGTACATTTTATTTTACTCGTAGGCCTACATTTGGCCTACAAGCTTCCGTGGAAAATCAGAAGAGGACGCTGCGGCTATTTAGTTCTGTCCTTCAAGAAGATACATTTGATGTAGCATCGACGCCCGGACTTATTCAGCGCAGTGGGAATATGAGAGCTGATAAGTTTGAGTTGTAAATAGGCGACCCACAGCACTGATCAATGATCATGCAGCATCCTTTGGAGTTTGGTGTGCTTCACTGTCCTCCGGAAGTTCAACCCGATTACGGGACGCATCGGTACCGGAGTTTCATGATTGAAGAGATCCTCAACGATCATGCTGAACACAAAGTTGCGGCTCCGACCAGAGAACTCCTCAAATTCGGAGTCCACGCGCTCCTCGCCACTCGAGCATTCCGCAACCAAATAGGTAAGAACACATTTAGGAGGCCGATTTAAGATATGAATATCAGCCAACACAAAGCTATAGGAGTGTTTTAATTCTATATCAAACCCACCACCGCATCCCCGCAAAATAATTTGAAACACACACTGTTGTATTGGTTACCCCCCAATCAAGTCGATATGACCAACTAACCCGAAATAGATTAGACAAAACATTTAAATATGCGAATCTATGATGGGCCTCTACCTATATATCATGACAACAATAGATGACCGGTGGACGTATTGGACATTGAATGATGGATTTAGCTTTTCTTTTGAAAGACGCGCAATTAAATCAAAATATCTTTGTTGCTACCATTTGCGTTGGTGGCATATGAATAGCAATAAACAACTTAACTGAAGTGCATGATATCGTACTCCTTATAATTTTAATTTAGTAGAACAGAATAAGGCCTATATTTATAGAATTAAGATTAAGACATATTGCACGAATCACCTGGAAGCTCTAAATTACATATGGAATGTTTCACACATAAGTTTAGAACAAAAAATAAATAAAATAAGGTTCCCATTTCTGAAATTTCCAACAACGAACAATAGGCTATTTGTCCGTTTATTGACGGATCCAACGAGATTTCCGTTAGTTATTTATATCCTTATGTAATTAGCCTACATGGCGCTAATAACGGCAGTATCAAATAAATAGTTTCAACAAAACAGAACACGCATATCAACGTTTTCGTTTTTGTTTGGAGCCAAAACGATGTGATGATTTATGTTACATCACGGATCAAACGAGGGTTCCGTTTATAATTACCTTATATATGACGCTAATGTCAAATAGATAGTTTCAACAAAACAAAAACACGCATAATCAACGGCGTTTGTTTTGTTAATTGGAGTCAAAACGATGAGAATGACTTATACCAGTGGTTCTCAAATGGGGATACGTGAAGGCACTCCGGGGGGTACGCAAGATTTTAAAATAAATTTAAAAAGCAGCATTCATGCAAAATTAATTCAAAAATAATTACTGCATTTTGTAAATAATTCAGGAAAATCTAAGTTAATAAAATAAAAATTATATTCAGTAGGCTATTTATTCAATTTAACTGTCATAAAACCCAGTCTCCTCAAACCAGAATGGTTCGACCCAAACTGTCATTTGCCGTAGGATCATCAATTATTTGAAAATTTGATTAATTAAAGTGTATTTCTTTTTCAGAAAAGATCTTTACTAAGATCTCAAAGGAGGACACTTAGTGGTGATAATTTGTATGTGCACAAATCTTTATTTGTAACTTAGGTAATTATTTTCTTTTTTTTTTGTCTTTTGATTTCCAAATAGTTCAAGAGAGACCACTGTACAAATGAAGTTCCAAAGTTGAATGAATCAGAAAACGATGGCGCTCTTTTTTGTTGTTTACCCAAAATGTTTTTCACTGGCTAGTAGCCTATTTGGCTGAAACAAATATTTAAACGGGGGTACATCACTGAAAATGGTTGATAACTTATACAATGCAAAAGAATGTGTGTGTGTGTGTGGGGGGGGGGGGGGGTAACCATGTTTATATTTACCCATTCCATTTTCAAAGCGTTTAAGGCTGACCGGACGAACCTAATGAAGTTCCCCTTGTGCCCGCTGCCCTGCTCACTGAGTTCCCCGCTCGGCTCCTCCTCATCGGTGGCTGCAAACCTGCAGGTCGGTGTGTCATCTCACCACCTGCCTCTTGCTCTTGACCTTCACCTTCGGGGGAAATTGGACCACGGATCTGACAGAGCCAGCAAAAGCAAGAAGGGCCGCCGAAGTCGAACCGTGTTCACCGAACTACAGTTAATGGGTCTAGAAAAACGTTTTGAGAAGCAGAAATATCTGTCTACCCCCGATAGGTGAGTGACGAGAGCAAATTAGAAATGTAGTCAGGGAAAACAAAATTAATATTTCTATGGACAGGGGCGTGGACAACTGTTAAGTTATTTCTCTTCCCTTACAGAATAGACCTTGCTGAGTCTTTGGGTCTCAGTCAACTCCAAGTCAAAACATGGTACCAGAACAGAAGGATGAAATGGAAGAAAATTGTAAGTTAAACATATCATTAACATGAAATGTAATAGGGTCTATACATTCTACATACTATATTATGTCAGTAGCAATGTACAAACTTTTTTTTTGTGAGCAACTTTGATCATAAATCTGCCAGGGGTGTCTAATCTTTTTCTTCCACACTCACAGAAATATTTAAGCCCAACATTTAAGATTTATATAATTTTATTACATGACAAATTCTCATTTACTTTTTCTTTAACATAATTTCAACACAAACCTACCAAATAAAACGTACGTGATACATATGTATTAGTGTAACAAAGCCTATATTTATTTGAAATACATAATCCTCAGATTTATGTATTTAGTATTAATAAAGTATAATTACTCCAATTAAGTAATAATGAAAGTACTTATTTAAAATACATAGTGTATTGTTTGAATTGCATAATAATAAGGTTAACTATACAAGATGAATAGCATATACTTGTTTGAATTACATTTGATTTATCCTTATGTAATACACCAAATTATTCAAAATACATTACCTTTATGTAATTATTTTCCATTCAGTACAAATGAACAATCAGACCACCTTGTTTATTTAACAGATTTATTATAATTCACACTTGTCCATTCAGACTTGGGATAGCCACTAACCTTTAAATAATAGTAAATTAAAGTTGAATTTTCAATTGTAAAAAAAATATAAAAAAAATATATATATATATATATATACAAAACTAACATTAGGCATAAAACAAGTTCAATAAATCTGTCAGAATAATTAATCTCAACTAGAGTAAAGTGCAAAACTCAGTGTAGTAACTTGAACACACAAGCGCACACACTGTTAAACTAAAAAAAAAACCCTGTAAAATAAAGTTGAATTTTCAATTGTAAAAAAAATAAATAATAATTTGCATACAAAACATGACATTAGGCAAAACAAAAAAACAAGTTCAATAAATGACTCCAAAATTTCTTAAAGCTTGTAAATGTGCAAGGACAGCCATGATAAATACACGTATACTAGCCTGTTAGGCAGGCTATAGTGAAAATGTCTCAGCCTAAAATGTTTTAAAAGCTCGTACCTTGTAGATAAACTGTGACACAAATTGCAAAGCCACATTCACAGCACCTGCGAATGAAGACAAAGAACAACAAATCAAATTGGTTATTTGTAGAATGAGCTGAACTGCTTTCATGTTAGAAAAATTGCACTCAAAAAGCCAGATCCTTTTCAAAGTGCATAATGCACAACAATACCTGACTAATCTACACTTCCAACCTTGTGTATATATATATATATAATATCAGACATTGTAGGCCTAACGATTTTTTTTGTTTTGCAATGAAGAGCAAATGTACATTTAAAAATGCTTACTCTAAACATTTTAGCTTGATATTGTGAACTATTTTAACATCATATGAACTGTAATTCATATGAATTCATTGTTGATATGAACTACATTTAAACTGTGCAACAGTTTGATGTGTACATCTTTTAACTTATATTTACAAAATCGATGTTGCAACAAGGAGGTGAAAACACAGAACCTGAAGAGAACAAGAAAAATACGCCTATAGTTGGGTAAGGTAACTGGGGGGGAAATATATAAGTTAGAATTAAACTCATCAACATATAACATTTAGTTTTATACTCCAGGCCAGTATTTAATAGTACTCTATAAAGCCCGTCAGCGCAGGCTTGAGAGGATCCACACATGTTATGATTCAGAGCCTAACTTGTTTCAAAATGAATAGGCTAATTATTGTGGATAAGAGGGATGCAATAATTACTGATGTTACTATTAGTAATTTTATGATGATAACGGATTCCAAAGGGTTAAGTTAGTGCATTATCAAGCTGTATTACCAAACCAGCCAAAATGTTAGCTTGTTAGCTATGACGCTAGTGACCGCCGGTATTGTGAAGTAGCTAGCTTGTTTGCTGTGACGCTAGCGGGCCTGGATATTGTGAAATAGCGAGCCTGTTAACTATAACGCTCGCGGGTATTGTGGAATAGTTATCTTGTTATACCTAACAAGATAGCTCACGCGAGCGAGCGTGGATATTGTGAAATAGCCAGCTTGTTAGCTATGCTGCCGAGCGCCGCATGTCCGCGACGTGACCAAGATAAAACTGCTTAAAATAATCTCGAATTACGTCAATTTCATCATAAAAGCACTGATATTGATGTGATGTATTATAAAGTGCACGTGGAGGACACATTTGGGAGTAATTATATATGGATATTCTCGGATTACTTACCAACATGTACGACTGTGTCTATACCCACAAGTGCCTAAAGAAGGGTAATGTAGTATGGATCTTCTTCTTCTTTAATTTCTGGCTGACTGCGCACTATTCCTCATTTCACTTCTCATAACTCTTATGAAAACCAATCACATACATTTTAAACAACACAATTTTGTTTGTTTTAACACTTTGATTATTTAGACCATATTAGTAAATATTAACTAATTACATTTCATACATTTTAGAATTGATTAAATTATCCAGATGGTATGTAATTTTAATGCATTAATTTAAAAATTATGAGTTTTAAAATCAAATCAAATACATTTAAATACATAAAATTTACTTTTGCCATGGATCATTCCTGTGAGTGCAGGGCCGCCTACTGAAAAATTTAAAGATGCAAAGGAGATTTTTTTTAACACGGAAAAAAACAATCCATTGGTGTAGGTATCGACCTATGCTGTGGAATTATTTCCAAGGTGCTTTATCTCAATGCCTACTTAATGTTTGTATCTCAATTACTGTTAAAGAGATGGAAAAACAAACTTTCTTTCCCTGAAAAGTTTACGCAGCAAAAAGTATTAACATAAAAATCCAAGAAATAAGCATTTTATTAAACTTTTTACAAATGTTTATTCCATGCCAAACTCCAACAAGCATTACGGCATCGATGATTATCAAAGCCTCAGTTATCCGAGTCTTCTGATGTTGGAACACTTTCTCCTTTCCATTAAAAGACTTTAAGCAAATTAGAGGCAAATCGGTGGAAATATACATTTTACGCAAAAAGGGAAACCTTGATTGTGACGGTCTGGCAAAACCACCGCGACAAAAAAAGAAAATGAAACCAATTTTATTATTTTACGTTCGCCAGTTAACGAGATATGATATTTTGTAAAGTGACAAATGGAGATGCAACACCTTGTATAAGTAAGCATGTAGAAGACACATATAGGCCCTACGATAAAGCAAAAAGTCAAAGATTTTGGTGAATCATGATTCACGCTATTTTCTGCTATTCAGTTAAATTTTATTTATAGCCTAAAACACTTTAAAACAACCATCTGTATATACACAGTGTTGTATATGGATTAAAAAAACAGTCATGCAATGAAGACAGCTAAAACAAAATTAAACAAAATAAATAAATTAATATCCTAACACCACACACACACACACACACACACACACACACACACACACACACACACACAAGAATGATATGACTTATTAACAAGTAACTGAATTATCTAATTATTCATTGTTGCGGGTTATGAATAGACATTTTTGTTAGTATTTTAGTTGTGAATAGCGCTGTTCGCATTCTTGCAAATGTAAAAAAAAAAACACCTCTAAAACCAATTTAGGCTGTACGCACTTTCTCTTTTCTCCTGTCAACCAGTATTGTAAGCATAGCTGCAATGCAGGAATTTTGGTAAATATAATGCTAGAAAACTGATAGTGGGCATTATCAGGACCCCCACCCCCTATATGTCACTGCTTAATAATAATAAAAAATGCTGCGAAAAGCACAGGGTCTGGAAAAATGGCCCGTAGTCTCACCTATTCCCAAATTCAAAAAGGAGTCCTATTAATAATTTTATTTGTAGCGTTTTTATTGAGTTGAGACAATTTGAATAAAAAAAACAATACATTTTATTGCCAGGTTATTTTAACAGAAAATATGTTAAAAATAAATAAATAAAAACATTAATGACATGTAACAGTGTCTCTGTTATTGTTAAAATTCAAAATAATCAATTGTCTTGTATCTGAAAATTTCCTGCTAATTTTGGAATTTCAGGTGCTGCAGGGGGGAGGTCTGGAATCACCAACTAAACCAAAAGGCCGCCCAAAGAAGAATTCAATTCCGAGCAGCGAGCAACTCTCTGAACAAAAAATATTTTCTTCTAGCACCGAGCACAAGTCTGGAGGCTCCAACTCTCATTCTGAGAACACTCTGGAAAAAGGACTTAATTGACTCGTTGAAGTCCTGCGACGCATTATAAACTCACAGTGAATGGTGATGTGGTAAAGATAAAAAGTGAAGCTGAGCTCCGCAAGCTGGCAGTTTTGGTCGCCTACCTTCTGTCTAAACAGACATCGTTGGACAACTTGGGTGGTAGAGTGTTAGATCGCTGGGGACAAAATTGTATTGCAGTGGAAAAAGCTTAACGCCGCTTATTTCAGAAAACTGCTCATCGTTTCTATTTTTTAAGTGTACATCGACACTTGTTATGTCAACTTCAACTTCTGAAAATATCAGAACAATTGCACCGATATTTTCGATTTAAAATAGGCCGTTTGCTGGCCTCCTTTGTTCCTTTTGGTTGTTGAAATTTGTATTGATTTGCGTTATGTGATGTTTTTTGATGATTAAACATTACAGCTGGTCACAGTGACAGACGAACATTGTTGTTCGGAAACGAACACAACGTATCCGACGTTCAGCTCTTTACATAGGCTAAGCATATAGACTGTCTGGGTCGCAGCCTTGCTATATGCTTCCTCATAATGAACTAAATTGTGACGGTGAGAAGACAAAAAAATTGCAGTATAAGTAACTGTATTGATCTTCTTCACCTGGTGCATTTAATCTGTGTATAGCCCATGTCATAAATAATTATTAAATATATTTTAGCTAATATTGTACATCCATCCATTTTCTATCCTCACTGGGGATAGAATTTTAGGCGAGATGCGACGAGGTCCTATAGGATTGGTCGCTAATTATCACATAAACAACAAGGACAAGTGAGTCTTCAATTGACCTAATAAAGTGTGTATGTGTGTGTGTGCGTGCGTGCGAGCGTATGTGTTGGGGTGAGGTTTTGAGGTAAGGGAGTAGGTCCTACCCATAACCACGGGGGAAAACATGCAAATTCCATAGTTCTCATTTTTTTCAATGACCTCATGACGTTTATGACTACAGTACATCTAAATCAAGAAAAAAAATCGGAATGTATCATTGATATTGTGAGATGGAATATAGATTTGTTATGACGTTCACAAGTGAAATAATGAGTCATTTACAGTAGCCTTTTTCTGAGGACCCATGCAATAAAAAAAAATTGCACCAAAATAATGGGTTAAGTTCTAAGTTATTTAAAAAAGAAAATTCAGAAAACACCAAAAACTGAACCCCACTGATAATATGTGCAGCCATCTCCAAGTAGCCGATACTTTCATATCTAAGTAAATAGGTCAGTGTTATATGTAATATCAGTGACCTACTCAGTTCCCACAAGGTGTTGAATACTTAATCTTAGGAAGCACTTTACATGTATTTTCTCTGCTGACTTGTCAGCTGGCGAGATGTGGATTGTGGGTGGTGGTGTGGACGTGTATGTTTCGATAGGAATCTTTTGGAAACGCTAGTTTGAATCACAATTGATGTTATTTAAATACCTAAATTGTTCAAATGTTGATAAATGAGCATTATAAATTCTGTTTAATAAAAATTGTGGACATTAAATAACAAAGTGTTTTATTTTATATCCGACATCTTGTAATAGAGAGCACCCTACACCCTTGGCAGGATCCATGAGGGTACATGGGAGTTTGCCCAACCAGTCCACATGTGCTTTGTGGACTTGGAGAAGGCGTTTGACCGTGTCCCTCGAGATATCCCGTGGGGGGTGCTTAGGGAATACGGGGTACCGAGCTCTCTGATACGGGCTGTTCGGTCCCTGTATGACCAATGTCAGAGTTTGTGTCCGCATTGCAGGCAGTAAGTCGAATTCGTTTCCAGTGAGGGATGGACTGCGCCAAGGTTGCCCTTTGTCATCGATTCTGTTCATAACTTTTATGGACAGGATTTCTAGGTGCAGCCGAGGCGTTGAGGGGGTGGTTTGGCGGCCTCAACATTGCATCTCTGCTTTTTCTCCAACTCTCGCTGGAGCGGTTCGCAGCCGAGTGTGAAGCGTTTGGGATAAAAATCAGCACATCCAAATCCGA
The DNA here is from genome assembly GCF_051991255.1 of Vanacampus margaritifer. Classification (NCBI taxonomy): domain Eukaryota; kingdom Metazoa; phylum Chordata; class Actinopteri; order Syngnathiformes; family Syngnathidae; genus Vanacampus; species Vanacampus margaritifer. The sequence continues at coordinate 26,105,566 of NC_135439.1, read as the reverse complement.
GACCATGGTCCTCAGTCGGAAAAGGATGGAGTGCCTTTTCCGGGTCGGGAAAGAGATTCTGCCCCAAGTGGAGAAGTTCAAGTATCTTGGGGTCTTGTTCACGAGTGAGGGTAGGCTGGAGCGGGAGATCGACAGGTGGATCGGTGCAGTGTCTGCAGTGATGCGGACTCTGTATCAGTCCGTTGTGGTAAAGAAGGAGCTGAGCCGAAAGGCAAAGCTCTCGATTTACCGGTTGATCTATGTTCCTACCCTCACCTATGGTCAAGAGCTGTGGGTCGTGACCGAAAGAACAAGATCCCGATACAAGCGGCCAAAATTAGTTTCCTCCGCAGGGTGTCCGGGCTCTCCCTTAGAGATAGGGTGAGAAGCTTGGTCATCCGGGAGGGACTCAGTGTCAAGCCACTCCTCCTCTGCGTTGAGAGGAACCAGTTGAGGTGGCTCGGGCATCTGGTTCGGTCCATGCACCAGTCCGTCTGTTATTCCTTTCACGCAACTCTATTTTTATCTCACCTCATGAGCGCTAACCCACCGTGGCGCTCCCGAAGAGCAATGAGGCTCAGTTCACACTTCACTTTCTGTAAGCAGAAGTCCTCGCTTAACTTCACTTTCAAAGCCACACAATGTAGACAAGTCATTATTCCACGTCATGCACAATCACAGTATCACAGCAAAAATAAAATCACCACAAAACAGTGAACTAGATATCATCAATAATAATTAATAAAACAATTAGACCACTAATTAAAGACATAATTAACACAGAACATGTACTTTAAACACTATTTCAATCCTTAGCGCCGCAAAGCATGCTGGGATGGGAGCGCCTCCAGACTCCCAGCGAAGCTGCGGCAATATGGCGGCGTCCATAGTAACGATTGCGTCTATGGTTACAGCGTGCGTCATGGGATATGCGTCATATCCTTCTAGCGACGCAGATCGGGTAAAGCATCTTGGGTTTCATGATGATTACTGGCGTTAGCTTCCTAAGGCATCGCTTCAGAGTCTTTATTGATCCAAAGCAAGCTTTCTGGTACATATAATGGACCTCAGAATTACAACTGGCTGGAAATCGCTACTTTCACAACTGTGGTGTTTTGTTTCAAACGGGAGTTTAGTTTAACCTGAGGATTATCGATGCTAATATTTAGCAAACAGCTAGCCGACCCCCGCCCCGTCGTCCTTGATACGCATTACAACGGACTTTTCGACGTCCGACGCCAGATTGGGGTATCGAGACTTGTGTCGCAAATGTTGACCGTACTGCAAATCCTCTCAAAATAAAGGTGGAAGTCTGCAATTAAAGCACTTCTTGTCCGTTTCGTTTGAAATCCAGTGTGGTGGTGTTTAGAACGTAAATGGAGAGATGACTAAAAGATTCCCGTAGTTACTTATAGCATGAGTTGAGCTCATTCACACAGTAATAATTTGAGATAATCATTACTCTATCTAAATTAGATGTGAATTATGACACATCTTTGTCTTATGTTCATCAAATAACTATATATATAACTAACTACTAAATAATTTCAATAAATGATTTTATAATAGCATAACTGTAATTTGATCTAGGAGTAATTCTATGAACAGGAGCCAGTGTTTTCCAACCTGTGGAGCCAAGGCATTTCTTTTGCATGATAAACCTCATGGTAAACCAGTAAACAAAAACAAAAAGTTTTCCTACTCAAATAATGATCTTAATAAACACAAATGTACTTAGTGTGAAATTGAAAAGCAGTTATTTGTTATGCCTGCCACGATACATACATACATATATATATATATATATATATATATATATATATATATGGAAACACAGAAAAAATAATGAATCCCCCGCACAGCCATCAGCTTCACCTCAAATCGTTTTATTTTTATTTTTTTTGTATTGTGCAAGACTAGTGCAGTGAGTTAAGAGGAGCGACCAGCAGGGCGCCCCCCCCCCAACCGGGCGGGGGCGGGAGGTGCACCCGCCCACCAAACCCCCATTCACCCCACCGGGACCCCGGCGGGCATATGGGACCAGCCCGGCGGGGCGATAGGGCTCGCCCCCCGAAGTGCCAGGAGGTCCACCGGAGCGGGGCGGGCACAACACCAAGCCACCCACCCTCCCGGCCCCCGGAGCGCCAAGACCCGGGCCACGGATGGAGCCCCCGGCCCAGGGGAGGTGGAGGAAGGCGGACAGGGAAGGGGGGAGGGACGGGGGAAGGAGACGACAAGAAGGGCAGGGGGCAGCGGCAGGGCCGCAGAGAGAGGAGGAGAGGAGGAGGAAGGGTGACGAGGGAGAAGGGACAGGGAGGCGGGGGACGGGCGAGGAGAGAGAGGCAGCAAGGGGGAGGGGAGAGGGAACCACGGGGCACCCCGGCGGCCCACAGGCCCCGAACCGCGTCGCCGGGCCCAGAGCAACGGACCGCGCCAAACACCAGGGAGAGCCCCGCAACGCAGCACCCCCCAAAAGACCCAGGGAACGGCCAAGACGCAGCCTCCACCCAGGAGCCAACAGAGGGGCAGACTCGCCCACGCCCATCCAGGGGTGGACAGCACCTATAGAATTAACCCCCTGGCATGCAGTGAATCCGAATATTAACCCTTAGTGCCCATTGGAGGTTAATCTGCTCGTTCCTGTTGGCAGCAACTCGGTTCCTGACTATAAAAACACAACCATTAGTTACAAATTGCCAAATACAGAAACGTCAATGTAAGTTATCACGATGTGGTGGCTCTCGCTAACAGGCAGAATTAAGTAACCAGAATTAGGTTAAAACATTTTATATACGTAGACCATGTTTCTATAAATTTTAATATTTGGTTTTTATTTGAGGCAGATATTTTTTCCATTAAAATGTGATTTATGAGAAGGTTAGACCATTGGTCGATATTCTGAGTTTGTTTATTTTTCCAGTTAACAAGAATAGTTTCTTTTGCGATAGTAAGGGCTACAAGTGTAGATTGAAATTGTTTATGTGGTAAGTCAGTTGTTGTTAGGTCACCTAGCAAACACAAGTTTGGAGATAAAGGTATCCTACAGTCCAAGATAGCGGAAAGTTTTTCTAAGACTTTAGTCCAGAAATACATAACCGGAGTACATAACCATAAAGCATGAACATAAGTGTCTGTAGTGTTTTGTAAACATTGGAGACAAATGTCGGAGTCTGAGAGTCCCATTTTCTTCATCATATATTGAGTAATGTATGTTCTGTGAATAATTTTATATTGGATAAGTTGTAAATTTGTGTGTTTTGTCATTTTAAATGCGTTTTCACAAACTTGAATCCAAAAGTCAGATTCCGGTGCTATAGACAAGTCTGTCTCCCATTTCGAGATGGGTAAAGACATTTTATCAGTATATGAAAGTAGCTTATATATTTTTGAAAGTTTTTTTGTTGTTGTCGGAGAAAGCTTGTTAATATCTTTAGCTAAAACAGGCGGTTGGAGCGTACCCCGAAGTGTTGGAATTTTTTTCTTTATCATATTTTTAACTTAAAGTTAATGTAAAAATTTTCTGTTTTTTATATTGTATTTTTGGAGCAAGGATGTATATGATATAAACATTATCTGAGAAAAGATGGTGGAGATGTGTAATTCCTTTCTGCTCCCACACACCTAAATAAAACGGTTGGTTGTTAAGTTGAAAGTCGGGGTTATGCCATAGGGGAGAAAGCCCACAGGGCTCCACTTGGGCTTTTGTCAATTCTAGTGCCTTCCACCAGGCAGTCACGGTGGCGGAAATCATTGGGTTTTTAAAACAATTATGTCGCTTAATCGATGTTGTAATAAAGAGTAAATCTCGAAGTCTGAGGTTATTACAATCCTTCTGTTCTAGTTCCAGCCAACAGTTAGTGTCTCTGTTGGGTTTCGCCCATAGAACGATATATTGTAGCTGGTTAGCTATATATACACCTTTGGATTTACTTTTCTGAAGAGTAGATAGACTAATCTTTGCTTTTTTTTTATTCCAATAAAATTTTGTAACGGCTGAGTCCAACAACTGGAACCATTTAGCCGTAGGTTTAAATGGAATCAATGAGAAAAAATTGTTTATTTTGGGTAAAACTTTCATTTTAATGGTGGCTATTCGTCCTATTAGAGAAATAGGAAGATTATTCCAGCGCTCCAAATCACTATAAATGTTATCCAGAAGTGGAGAAAAGTTTAAATGAATTAAATCAGTTAATTTAGGTGAGATTTTTATGCCTAAGTATTTTAAATTACCTACAGGAAATGATTAGTGTGGGTCCTGGCTTGCAAGGTTCCATGAATTTTCTGTAATAGGTAGAAGTGTTGATTTTGTCCAGTTAATAGAATATTCTGATAACTGTGAGAATTTAGTTATTAAGTTAAATACTTCCCCTAACGAAGTAGCCGGCTTTTCTAAATAAAGTATTACTGCCACCGCTGTTGGGAGCATTAAAGCATCTCGCAATTTGAGAATGTCGTCCTGATGTTTAATGGATCTACCGGTTGCAGTTTGGAAATTGTTTCGCTGCCATTCTTTTAATGCAACATGAACTGTCATGTGTGCATACGCCGAATCTGTGTAAATGTTTACTGACTGGTTTTCTGCCAATCTGAGAGCTGCTGTCAATGCCAAAATTTCAGCTATTTGTGCTGACAGAGCCTGAAATTATTTCTGCTTGGACTTCTTCAAAACCTGTTTCTGTGGGTTGGGATACTGCAAATCCAGATTGTAGGCCATCGTTGCCTTTGAAGCAACATCCATCTGTGAAAAAGATCAAGTCCAGGTTGTCAATAGGTGTCTCATAAAGCTCAGTGCGGAGTGAGTTTTCTTCCGTAGTTCTTTGTACGCAACAATGCGGTTCTCCTTCGAGCAGACCTTCAGCCATGTTTACTCCTTCTTGAGTAAAGAGAATATGTGGTTGTGTTAAAATTGCTTTAATTTTTCTCTGTCTTCCTCCGGTCATTGTGAAAGCTTGACTTGTGATGTACTGGACTGTACTGTGTGATGTTCGCACAGTGAGCGGGTGATGGAGAACAATGTGAGATGTTTTCTGAATTACTCTGGCTAAAGCAGATGCGAAAGAAGCGTAAATTGGGTGTCTTTGCTCATATTTTTCCAATAGAGTTGTATGCATACAGACAAACTTGTCAACTTCCTCCTTCCCCCTTCTGATAAAGGGCAGCAGAAAAGCTGCTGACCTTTTCAGACACGTCAAGATAGAACATGCGACTGTAATCAGGAATCGCAAGAGCTGCAGCAGTGGAAAGATGCTGTTTCAAGGAGATGAAGGAAGTGTCTGCTTCCGTGGTCCAACAAAGAGTGTTAGAAAGTGGGTGAGTGAGTTCAACAAAGTTTGGAACATGATGTCTGGAGTAGTTGCAAAGACCAAGAAAGGCCAGCATGGTTTTGACATTTGTTGGTTTTGGGTGATGGAGGATATCGTCTTTGTGAGAGGGAGACATTCCTGCTCCGTGGCGTAGCTAAAACAGGTGGTTGGAGCGTACCCCGAAGTGTTGGAATTTTTTTCTTTATCAGATTTTTAACTTGTAGATAATGTAAAAAATTTCCGTTTTTTATTTTGTATTTTTGGAGCAAGGATGTATATGATATAAACATATTATCTGAGAAGAGATGGTGGAGATGTGTAATTCCTTTCTGCTCCCACACACCTAAATAAAACGATTGGTTGTTAAGTTGAAAGTCGGGGGAAGTGTTGATTTTGTCCAGTTAATAGAATAATCTGATAACTGTGAGAATTTAGTTATTAAGTTAAATACTTCCCCTAACGAAGTAGCCGGCTTTTCTAAATAAAGTCAAATATCATCGGCATATAGATAAATTTTATGTTCTGTTACCCCAGAGTGAATTCCTTGAACCCTTCTTTCCTGGCGTATGGCTAATGCAAGTGGCTCAATAAATATTGCAAATAATAAAGGGGACAGAGGGCATCCCTGTCTTGTGCCTCTCTGTAAAGTAAAGCTCTGAGATATAATCCCATTTGTAGTAACTGTAGCTTTAGGAGAATCATATAATACTGATACCCAGTGGATAAATGATTTCCCAAAGCCAAATTTATTTAAAACAGCAAAGAGCAAGGACCAGTTAACTTTGTCGAAAGCTTTTTCTGCATCCAATGATATAATAACTGCCTTTTTATCATGCCGCTGTGGCATGCTAATAAGGTTAAAAAGTCTCCTAATATTATTAGTAGAGTGACGATCTTTAATAAAGCCTGTTTGGTCGCTATGAATGATTGTCGAGATTACTGTTTCTAGTCTACTGTAGATGTGAAAGCCTTAGTGATAATTTTAATATCAGTGTTAATTAGTGAAATCGGACGGTAACTTGATAGAAAGGTGGGGTCTTTTTCTGGCTTTAATAAAAGTTTAATTGCTGCTGTATTCATGTGTGGGCGTATGTAGCCATTAGTTTTGATTTCTGTTACTACTCTTAAGAATAGTGGAGCAAGCATTAACCAGAAGTGCTTAAAAAATATAGCCGGATAACCATCCGAGCCCGGTGCTTTGCCATTAGGCATACTATCTAGAGCACTGTACAACTCGTTTTTAGTAAGTGGCACATCTAACATGTCTTTATATTCAGTAGTTAACTGAGGTACATTTAAGATACTGAAGAATGCCTCAATATGCACAGGGTTAGGCTTGTTAGTTTCTGAGCTTCACCTCAAATCTGACAATCATTCACAGGTAGGGATGGGTACCTTTCACATTTGAACCGGTACTGTTCCAATACTCTGTACCTGGGAATCAATACCGATACTCAACGGTACCAATTTTTGGTACTTTTGTACTCTCTCTCTCTATTTTATTATTTTTTTATTTGTTAAAATCTATTTATTCATATATTTGGATAGTAGCAAATGTTCATCATTGTTTATTTAATAGTCAAATCTTTTTCTAAATCAATTTAACAATTACCTTTTAATATGTAAAATTTCAACAAAAAAATAAAATAAATAAAATTTCTTTCAAATGAGCCAGAGAGGAATAGTAAAAATAAAGGTTTAACATTTTACAATTATTGAAGTATAATTAACATATATTAAAAAAAACATAAGTTAATATAAAAAAAAAGAAAAGAAGTGTGAATCTAAGTTTTGTGCAATGATTGACGTAAAGCCTGCCGCGCGATGAGCTTGAAGTTTGAATTCACGTTGGACTTAAATATTTAAAAAAGACAGAAGAGGATATGACATGAACAAAGAGAATAATTTGATTCAAATTAATCATTTGAATGTACCCGACATGGTCTGTAATGCTCGCTACATTTTGGCCACAATCTTTTGCTATTTTAATTATAGTCACTAATTGTATTGACCATTTGCACCATCGTCACGTGGTCTATGACGGACGGCGAAAGAAAATGATTGGTCAATGAAAGTGGACGTGACCCGGAGCGTCTTAGTGATTTAGCGACTGCTATTTCACAAATTAAAAGTTATTATTGCCCATAGAAATATGGAATCTACTACTTCAACCGAAGTTCTCCTGTAAGTCAAAGTTGCACATTTAGTCGGGACTCATAGAGCGCGATATTTACTTAAATTGGATATCCTAGTTTGAAAACAGCCACTTACCTTCTGTTGCCTGCTGTTTTTACCAAGTTAAACAAATCGCCGACTTTGCCGGAATTCACAGCACACAACCTATATCATTATGTAATCAATGCCGTCTCTTCTACTTTCACCGGGGCTGATTCAAAACCTTGTCGCTGGCTGGGTCTCTGGGACGAGATGTTACGCTCACACTGGGGGACAATATACCTAGTAATACAAAAGTAAAACTTGTTTATCATGCTAACTGACTTATTTTTACATAGTCCGTTCTATATTGAAACGCTGTGATGATGTTATGTTACTATGTTTACTAGCATGGAACAAATGATCGTAGTGGCAAGCTATGCAGTAATTTCATGAATATGACTCCGGCTCCAGAGTGAAAAACTCCAAGCACAAGGATGAAATCCCCCATTATTAAACAGTCAAATACGCTTAATAGTTTTGAAGAAGGTGCATATTAAAACTAAGCAGTGTGTTCATGCAGTTGGAGTGGACGCTAACTATCTGGCTCGTTAATGTGATTTGAAACACGCAATTCGTCACCTCTGTTACAATCTTTGTTAGAGTGTATACGTTTACTAGTAAAATATATGAACATTTATCTACTAACCTCGCAAAAAATGATCGCTGCAAATCCGTGAATACTTTGTGGGCTGCCAGTCCTTTCTGTTGATTGCTGCTATCAATCGACTTTGTTTGTCTTCATTAGTAGGTATGTGATAAAAAGCAACATTTGGTTTATTCCTTTGTCTGTCTGTACAACCGACCGCACAGCAAGATGTGGCCATTTTTTCAAGATAATCGATTAGATAAAGGACTTTACGCTGTAAGAGATTCAATGGTTACAATACAGGCAATTGGCTCTTTTGAAGTCCAGCGTCCCGTAGGGGGCATTCCCATGAGGGCTGTGACATCACGTGCAAAAGGTCAATATCCAAATGACAATGTCTACAGCTAATTCTGGTAAAATCTCAGTTCATTAATGTAATTTTTTTTTTACAAGTATTTACTGTATACAAATTACAGTTACTGTGTTTACTTTTACAGCAATTCACTTTAATCTAGTTTACAAGCGTTTCTTGTATTCTACCTAATTTACAGGAATTTACTGGCAACACCGGCACCCGCTCGCTGCCCGTCACTACCGCGGCCGGTGTCTCGACAAAACAGCATACCCGTCGAAGTAGCATACCTTGCACTTCTGTGTATTCGCTGTAGGAAACAGGTCATGCGCACTAAGAACAGATTGGGTGTTTGGTTGAGTTAAGGGTGAGGCAACAGATAGAGTTTATTATAGGGGTATGCTGATCTGACCAGGTATGCTGAACACAGAACACATCGGGCTCTCACAAGCCCAGACCGAGCCCTCGGCCTTGTTCTTCGCACATGAAATCCTGTGCGAGTGGGTGACGTCAGTACGCTGGTGCACGCTGTGTTCAAGTGCGCCATGGAAAATCATCAACTCTTCCACTCCTTCACAACTTTGAAAGAGCGAGAAAAAGTTGGCTTGACGTTCGATGTTTGATAATCACTCCTACCGTCTAACTTAGGGACCGTCTACAAATTACATTCTCCAGGGTGACGTATCATCACATAATGGTTATATATATTTTTTAAATTCTGACTGCTGTAGTACCTGGCAATGATAAGCAACTACCTACTACAGCTCCAATATTGATAATATCTCTCATTTTGTACAATTTTGGGAAATTTAAGGGACAAAAATGACCAATGTTCCAAAATATTCACCAAAAATCAACAAAACACATTTTGTCATTCTGATTGCTGCAGTATGTTGACATTTAACATTTTCAATTTATATTTTTACTGTTTATGAATTTACTTATGAGTATATAGATGCCATATACCTGTGTAGTTAAAGGAATAACACTGTGATAATGTTGTTGTGAAATATATTGGAACTTTTCACTCCCTTCCAGGCTCTTGAGATAAGAATGTGTATGTTTTAAAAGTGGTTAAGTTCTCATGTCATTAGTCATTTGGTCGTAAAAACTGAAGGTCCAAGGTCAAAGCCTGTCTACATAATTTCCTCCGGCTGGTGGGGAGCTGAGATAATCGTGTCAGTATCATCATGTCTGCTTATTAAGAACACTACTTCTTTGTCAAGCCTAAGGGCGGGAGTATTCTTTTTTCAAGTATAAAGCATCTGTATGTTTTCATATTCGTCACACACTTGAACATTAAACATCACCTTCGAATGTAAGCCATTCTCCTGTGTCTTTAAGAGCTCTTAAATAAACTCCTTAAGGGAACTTTTTCATACGATCTCAATTCTGCAATTTATTTGAACACGCAAAAGATTACACTTAATAAAGTAATCAAATAATGCCTTCAAGTAGATGCCATTGGCAAGCAACCAACAACTACAGCTCCAATATTTATCATATCTCTCATTATGGACAAGTTGGGGACATTCAAGGGACTAAAAGGACCATAAATGACAAAGAAAATTCACCAAAAATAAAAAAAAACTAATTTTCTCATTCTGATTGCTGTAGTAGATAGCAATGGTATGCAACTAACTACTACAGCACCAATATTGATTATATCTTTCATTGTGGACAATTTGAGGACATTTAAGGAACAGAAAGGACCATAAATGATAAAAAATATTCACCAAAAATCAACAAAAACAAATTTTCTCATTCTGATTGCTGAAGTAGATAGCAATGGTATGCCACTCGCTACTACAGCGCCAATATTTATCACATATTTCATTATGGACAATTTGAGGACATTTAAGGGACAAAAATGTTCAAAAATATTCACTCAAAAAGTCTGCCATCTTGTGGTGAACAGGAAAACTGCACATTGAAGTTGTTTGACTAATATTTTTTGATTTTTTTTTTTTATTGTTTATTGTAATTCATAGTGTAACTCATAGTGCACCAAAAACAGCGTAACCTGGCAATAGCCAGACTGACAATCTGTCAGGCCCGGGAAGCTTGGGGACCCAAACGCGGGAAGACAAGGCGAGGAGGCAGAGGTTCACTCAAAAAAAGGAATTTAATTACTATGTAAAAAAAGGCGATCTTCCAAAGTACAAAATAAAACAAAACAAACCAAAACATGGGAGGGAACAACAAGGAAAAAACAAGCACCATGACCTGGGACAATGAGAAAGAAAAACGAGCAGCATGACGTGGGGGAAAAAACAAACAATGAACACACACAGACAGAGGGGAGACAGCAGACTAAATACACAAACACTAATGACACAACAAGACACAAGTGGCTGAGGGCACTGATTGGATAACACGAGGAAGGGCAGGATCACAATTAACAAGACAAGGAAGACAGAAACTAAACATGGGGTTTGGGGCTGCCGTTGAGGTGGCCGACGAGGCGCGGGGGCTGCCGCGGAGCCGGCGCGGGGACCTGGGGCTGACGAGGCAGATGAGGCACGGGGACCTGGGGCTGACGAGGCAGACGAGGCACGGGGACCTGGGGCTGCGGCGGAGCCGGCACGGGGACCTGGGGCTGCGGCGGAGCCGGCTCGGGGACCAGAGGCTGCGGCGGCAGACGCGGCTCGGGGACTTGGGACATCGGCAGATGTGGTACGGGGACTGGGAACAGCGGCAGACGTGGTTCGGGGACTGGGACGAGCGGCGGACGTGGTTCGGGGACTGGGAACAGCGGCGGACGTGGTTCGGGGACTGGGAACAGCGGCGGACGTGGTTCGGGGACTGGGAACAGCGGCGGACGTGGTTCGGGGACTGGGAACAGCGGCGGACGTGGTTCGGGGACTGGGAACAGCGGCGGACGTGGTTCAGGGACTGGGAACAGCGGCGGACGTGGTTCAGGGAGTTGAAGGTGCGACAGACGTGGTTCGGGGAGTTGAAGGTGTGACAGACGTGGTTCGGGGAGTTGAAGGTGCGACAGACGTGGTTCGGGGAGTTGAAGGTGCGACAGACGTGGTTCGGGGAGTTGAAGGTGCGACAGACGTGGTTCGGGGAGTTGAAGGTGCGACAGACGTGGTTCGGGGAGTTGGGGCTGGTGACTCCGAGCGCCACCAGCCGAAGCCCAACGACGCCCGACTCCCTCAACCAAGGACGACAGCAGGTCCATCTGGGCGGCCATGGCGTGCTGGAGTTTTTCGTGGCGTGACAGTCGTGCCTCCTGATTCGACAACTCGGCCATCAGCGCTCCCGCTGGGTCCTTCTCTGGTGGGTTCATTCTGTCAGGCCCGGGAAGCTAGGGGACCCAAACGCGGGAAGACAAGGCAGAGGTTCACTCAAAAAAAAGGAATTTAATTACTATGTAAAAAGAGGCGATCTTCCAAAGTACAAAATAAAACAAAACATAAACCAAAACATGGGAGGGAACAACAAGGAAAAAACGAGCAACATGTCCTGGGACAATGAGAAAGAAAAACAAGCAGCATGACGTGGGGGGAAAAAACAAACAATGAACCCACACAGACAGAGGGGAGACAGCAGACTAAATACACAAACACTAATGACACACCCAGACACACCTGGGCAAGACACAAGTGGCTGAGGGCACTGATTGGATAACACGAGGAAGGGCAGGATCACAATTAACAAGACAAGGAAGACAGAAACTAAACATGACAGAACAAGGAAGACACGCAAGGAAAACAGAAACTAAACATGACAGAGATAACACGAGGAAGGGCAGGATCACAATTAACAAGACAAGGAAGACACACAAGGAAAACAGAAACTAAACATGACACAATCGTGATTCAGTCAAGGGAGTTCTTCACAATATCAATCTGGGACTGCTCCACAATGATTTTCTCGGGAAAGGCAGGACATTCTGTACAATACTTCGAGCTGATTGGACGATGCGGCATTGTGCACGTTTGTTTTGACCAATCCCGGCAATGGATGAAAATGCCCCCTTTGTTCTTGTCGTAGGGGAAGAAAAAACAAACACAAAGGCACAGGAATTACCATCAAATGTTGCTACTTTCTCACTATTTTGGTAAACTCCGCAATGAATTGTGAGTAATACACTTCAGCTGAGCCCGCATTGATGCAGGCTCCACCAAAGTTTAAAACAAGGGCGCAAAGGGAGCGGGATTTAGCAAGGTGACAGTACACTTTGGAGATCTGGGACATCCCTACATTCTAAAAATTGATTGGTTAAAAAAAAACGACCAATCTAGTAGGTTAAGCTCATATTGGCTTGATTAACCAATAGATTGGTAAGACATTGACCATTCTGGGTGGTTACAGGCATACCAATTTTTTGGGTTAGCCAAACAACCAATGAAATTGGTTACATTAAAAAGTAAGTCTAGATCAATCACTTGGAAGCATAGTTATTGTATCAATTTATTGTATTCTAAATGTATTTATTTATTATACGTGATTACAATATACAGTGCTGCTCAAAAGTTTGTGAACCCTGCAGGCATGGTCAGATTTTTTGTATAAAATATAAAAATAACTCTATCAAATGTTTAGTCATACCCAAATCTACAATGCTGACATTGAAAATAATGGACTTGAACAAAAATTATAATATTGCCATCATCCTGCCTCCGGTAGGCAGATAATTTACCTATAACTAGACTTCCTGTTCAAATGCTGTGATTGTTTCTAAGTCTACTCTTTTATTTTGTAGTGTGCAATTTCCTTTAAGAGCGACAGGTGTGAGTTGGTCACATGATTAGATCCCGGAAGTAGTACCATGGCTAGAACGTTGCCTCGTTTCTTTCTATCCGTCCTGTGAGCTTTGCATACGACTAGATACATCTTGTGCATCCGTGGCATCGTCGGTAGGTATCCATGTCTTCTTTTAAGTTTGATAGGCTCATACTACCTCATTTTAGTTGTGAATTGTTGGCGATGAAAGACGTGAGACGATCAATATACACGGTTGGCGTTATACTGTCTAGCAGTTAGGCTGGCGGCCTAATCTTCATTTGTTGTATTACACTGCCCTCTATTGGTCATTTTGTGTCACTATTTTTGCCATGGTAAATACAATGGTGTTTCAGTTTAATTGATGTTTGTTGTGAACAAAAGAAACACAATAATTAAGAATATAGTACATTAAACTGTTGGACTCCGTTTAGAGGGCGGCGAGGGCTGGGTTGTGGCGGGTGTGGGTGGGAGGCGAGGTGTTGTGGGGGGAGCGGGGACTGTGGGCCGGTGGGGTGCCTGGTGGGCCTGCCGTGTCCTGTTCTCCTGCTTGGGGCGCGGGCCATGATGGGGTGGGGGGCGCTCTGGGCTCCTGGGTTTGCTCTCTGGCCGGTGGCCCCTGCGGGGCCCAGGGGTTGTGCCTTGGCACTGCCGCGGCCTGGAAGGGCCTGGGGGGTTTTGCTTAATCTGGCCTGGGTCGGCGGCTCCCCTCTTTGGTGGAGGTTTTCATGCATTCCAGATCCACCTTCCTTCCTTTCCTCAGTCTTTCCTTTGGTCTCTTGAGGTCTCCCTAATTTGTTGAAATTTAGATGTTTCTGGGGTTGGTGAAAGATTCTGGTTGGTAACCCGGTGGGCAGTAGGTGATTTCTGGTCGGTGCTGGATTTCACTTTTCTCTCTTTTCTTTGATCACTTCTCGATTCTCCTGACAACTGATTCTGAAGTATTGGGTTCAGGTGAAAGGTATGGGATTTTTAATAGGTTTTAGGTGAATTAATGAGCACATGCACGCACATATGCATACACACACCCGCACACGCACATTTTCACGCACATACGGGGGAAAAAAAGAGAGAGAGAGCAATGATGATGACTTGTCGAATCGGTAAGATTACCGAATGAACAATACTGAGCTCTCTCAAGAAAAAAAAAAAGATTTTGACTGGCCACATCCAGAACATGCATCTTGTTGTTCTTCAGCCATTCCTTGGTTGTATTGCTGGAATGCTTTAGGTTATTGTTATGTTGCATGATCCATCTTCTACTAGGCTGTAACTTCACAAAGGACGGCATCAAGTTATGTATATTCCTCTGAATTCACGATTCCCTGGATTATGTGGAGTTGTCCAGGTTCTGAGGATGAAAAGCCAGCCCAGAATTTAAGATTCTCACCCCCATGCTTCACTCTAGGTTGATGGTTCTTTTGCTGGTATGCAGTGTTGACTTTTCACCAAACGTGACTGTTTTAGTTGTGACCAAACAGTTCAATTTTGGACTAATCTGTCCACAGACAGATTTTCAGTCGACAGCAAGTGGCAAAATGGCCACCCCCTGAGATGAATAAAAACAGGTAGATTCTGTTGCTTAACTCATATTGCATAAGCATAATATTAAACTGATTGCTGTCTTTGAGCTAGTGGAACTGCATCGAACCAACATTTGACTTGACTTCATTTTGAAGGAAGAACACTGAAATAATTATTAAAGAAATCAATCATTAACTGTAATTACAGATAAGTTATAATTTTAAACAGGAAATATTTCAAGATAAGGTTCAATGTACAGACGCTCCCCTACTTACGAACATTCGAGTTACGAACAACGGTACATACGAACATGTCTGCGCGCATGCGCGCATGTCAAAAAATATTCGGAAAGAGATGCTGTAAGATAGATTTTGTATTGCGCACCTTTTTCCGAGTACTGTAGTGCTTCTTTCCGCCGCTAATACCGACGCTTGGCACTGTGAGAGCTCACCCAGCATTGGAGGCTCAGCAACGTGTCGAGGAGGAGGAAGAAGAAGAAACGCCTGTCGCTCATAGATAAAGCCATCGCACTCTTCGAGCAGCAAGACCCAAATATTGAACGTTGCACAAAGGTTGCAAATAAATTGAATGATGCCATACAGTGCTACCGCATCATTTATGATGAAAAAAGAAGAAAACTGTGCAATCGTCATTAGATCGCTTCTTTCGGCCAGTTTCTAGTAAATCCTCCAAGGAAGATACTCATCAACCCTCATCTTCTTCTCCTCGACCCTCAACTTCTTCCTACATTGAAGTTACGGAGGAGGAAGTAACTTTTGAAGCCCATTCCAGCGACGACGAAGAACCTCTCATGATATAAAATCCTCCTCTTCCTCCTCCTCCATCAAATCCTTAAGCATCGAGTACATTTTCCAAAAGTAAGTTAAACTTCATTTTATTTATCTTATTACGTACATGTACATACTGTGTGTGTCTCTCGCTCTCTCTCTCTAACATACGTAGTACAGTACTGTACGTATTCTCTTTAAACATAAATTATAATACAAAATATAGCACTGAAGCAACTTACGAACAAATTCACCTCACGAACGATCGCTCGGAACGTAACTCGTTCGTAAGTTGGGGAGTGTCTGTACTTAGCCGAAGGGATTGTTTGAATTTGGCATGAAAATCTTCTACCATTCCTCACACCAATCAGAGAGATGGAACCAGCTGTGGAGTCTTTGTCATGGAGGTAACTGACATTTTCAAACAATATCAAATATTCATCTGCCCCAATGCTCCCCATTTGACAAGACACATGGCAGATGCATCCAGTTTAACATACATGACGGTCTTTACAGGCTGTTAGTAGAGTCACACAATTGTCCTTTTCTATTAAGATGGCAAGACAAATAATTAAAAGCTTTCCCATAATTCCGGACCAACTGATCATTAATCCAAACAAAAAAAAAAACATAGCATGGCAGAGGAGATGCTAAATGCATCAGGTAATGTTCACACATAAGGTTGCACTTTCTAATTGATGTTAACAAAAAAAATAGTTTTACTTAAATCAGTAATTTATCATTTACATGTAATATCTATTCTCAAAAGTCAGTATCTGTATGTTGTTAACATGTTAACATTTTTTTCAAGAATATAAAGACATCTGCTCTTACTGAAAGTTCCTCTTTGCTCCCAAGGCCAAAATACACACATTCTTTGGGTGAGTATCAGCTGTAAGTTACACATGAGTGCATGGGAAATATAGAATTTAAATTAATGTTCATGTACTTTGTGGTTTCTACAGATTGAATGTGAGAAATGCAAAAGATGGTTCCATGCATGTTGTCTGGGAATAACAGATGACACTGTTCGATCAAAAGGCACAATGTGGCTATGTGAAATATGCATACAGATACATGTATTTAATGTTTGTATAGTTGTATAAATTAGGTTCAGTAATTGTTAATATTTCTTGAGATTTTATTGCATCCTATTTCTTCACAATGAGAAATTTAAGATCATTCTACACGTGTTGTAAATATTGGCCCACCACTTCAAAAGACTATATCCATCTGAATGAAGGTGCATTTTCATAGATTTATTTTTTGGTCCCTTAAATGTCTCCTACTGCTACACTATAACTGTTGTGATGATATTTTGTGGTGTGTTAAGTAATGGCCTACCATTGTTCACTGCTACAGCAATCAGAACGACAATAGGTACAATGTTCTGGTCATTTCCTGCTCAACCTTTCATTTGGAATTTAACTTGCAATTTTCACCCATATTTTGGATTGTGTACCACTGCATCTCCCTTCTGGCAAATCACTGAGCACCTACTAGTGATGCACCGGATATTCGGCCACCGAAAAATATTCGATCTGAATAAAATTCAAGCCGAAAGAATATGTCCAAAATAGGATGTTGTGGTGACGCAAGCAAAAAAAACACTGCAAGCAAGTGTCTGTTTGAATTAAAAAGCAAACACAGGGGTGAGTGTCCGCAGCAGTGTTTGCAGCTCCCGGCGGGGTTATTGGGAACACCGGAGGAGAGGGGCGTCGCTTGGTGTACAACATTTAAAAACAAAACACAGAACTGCCGTGTAGTACAGATGAGCCACTTTCTCCCGCAGCGCCTTCCCTTTTTTTTTCTTTAACTCTTTGACTGCCAAGCATTTTCAGAAAAGAGAACATGTGGGTGCCAGCTGATTTAAGCATTTTGACTGATCTTTCAAGGTCCACAGAA
The DNA here is from genome assembly GCF_051991255.1 of Vanacampus margaritifer. Classification (NCBI taxonomy): domain Eukaryota; kingdom Metazoa; phylum Chordata; class Actinopteri; order Syngnathiformes; family Syngnathidae; genus Vanacampus; species Vanacampus margaritifer. Next base: position 26,088,178 of record NC_135439.1, on the reverse strand, counting down.
AATTTGGTGTTTAGACTATGGAAACACAGATACTACCAAATGAAAGATTGAACACTCATCTTTCATCGGAAAAAAAAGTTTGTTTCTACCTTATTCAGTTTTTCAGTAATCAACAATAGAAAATAGGTTAGTTTCACCCAAATGCTCTGTTTTGGACCAAAATACGGAGAAATCAAGCTTTTTGTGAAACGATATTATTTCATGCACTGTTTTTTTTTTCCATGAATGATGCCACAAACACCTAAACAGTGCTTTACTTCTGTAAAACACTACCACCAACAATGAAAAAGTGTTTTTTTGATAGCAAAATATGTTTATTTACATTCAACAGTGTAACAATTTGACAAAATAATTTGGCAAACTTTTTACAAATGTGTGCAACTGTGGTACTATTTACAATTGCGTGGATGTTTCAACTACACAGTTTTTCTTTTTGTGTGGTATATCGTGTAACACTCCCCTGCGTGCAAGGGGACGCAGCAGGATTTGCACCACAGATTAGTTTCACTGCGATTGCCTCTTCGCGTGCAGACCCTACACTTTCTTGCCGGTCTTTTTTTCTGGGGAGTAGCAGGTATATACTGCAGTGTGTGATTGGCCATGTTGTCATCAAGTCTACTCTCAGGATCATGATACGGTGACCTGGTGTTACGTCTGGCTTCCTCATGTCCTTCAGTTCCTATACCGGGTGGTAAGAGATGTTCTGATCCATCTTATCCACTCCATTCATGGTGGCATCGTAGTCCAGAACCAGTGTCTTCTCCGTGATCAGACTGTACCCACTCCTCCGATGAATATGCATTGGACTCAGGGTACTCTTCATCGTCCGATTGAACGTCCGCCTGTGCAGAAATGCTCGGTTGTGCACCACGTTTTCCGGCGTTAGCATCGCTAGCCAGTATGGGTAATAAAAACTAATTACAGTAACCTGCTGTATAACAACTGTGTTCTGGCGTGTGGATGTGTATTACAGATATTATTCCGATACAGATACCGGTATTGGGAGAGGCCCCGATATTGCATTAAAACAGTGGTATTGGCATCGGCAAGTACTAACAAGTAACATGCCAATACCATTATTTCCGACGCTAATATATAATATAGAACTTTGGATGCAGCATATTGTGTCTTGCTTGTGCACGACATACGACATTCACTGATGTGTGACGTGTTCACTGTATGCGAGCCAAGATTTCCTATTGGCTTTTGACTGCTCTGAACCAATGGCAGGGCAGCTTTTTCAAAAAAAAAAAAACATATCGGTACGGTATCGGCCAATAATGCAAAACTGATTATCGGAATCCTTATCGTGGCCAAAAAACGGAATCGGAACAAGACTTACTGTATTACAGGTAAATACTGCAAATACTGTCGGATTTTGCTGGTTAGAACTTCCAAGAGGAAAGGAAGCAATGGCAGAGCCTGTAAAGTCACCGGAGCAAGGCGAAGAATTCAGCGCATTGGTGAGTAATATACACTACTCACAAAAAGTTAGGGATATTTGGCTTTTGGGTGAAATTTCAGGACGAGCCTAAAATGCATTCAAACCTTTACAGGTGAACTTAATGTGACATTCCCTAAGCTTTTGAATGCACATGTCCAACTGTTAAATGTTTCTGAACTTTTTGCACAAGTTGCTGCTCTCTAACAAGGAGCTTACGGCAAAATTCACGACCAATAAATGTCTTGGTTCAATTAGAGCTGGTGTTTAAACAGTCGTCCTCATCATGCTGTTCACATTTGGACATCATGAGACCAAGATGACACCTAACAATGGATCAACAGTAGTTTGCTATTGTGATGCTTCAAACAGGACGTTCTCAGACAAAAGTGGCCACTGAGTGTCATAGAGTGTCATCAGCAGGTTGCAACAGAGATATCAAGAGACTGGAAGAGTCACAGAAAGAAGTAGAAGAGGACGTCCTTTGGCCACATCCCATGCTGATGACCGCTATATTGTGAACAATGCCCTGAGAAACTAGATGTTGAATGCCACTCAACTCCACGAATGTTTAAGGGAGGTAAGAGACACCCAAGTGTCACGTCAGACCATTTGAAACCGTTTACATCAGTGTGGTCTGCGTGCTAGACGACCTGCAAGGGTACCTGACCACACCACCAGGCACAGGAGTCATCATGTTGCATGGACTAGGGAGCATTTACGCTGGACGAGGGACAAGTGGACCTCAGTGCTGTTCTCTGATGAAAGTCGATTCACGTTGAGCAGAAATGATGGCCTCCAAGAATATTGGAGAGCGCTATGCATCAGCCACTGTTGTCACCAGGTGAGCTTTTGGTGGTGTCGGTGTTACAGTGTGGGCAGGGGTATCCAGTCGGTACAGAACTGCCCTACACTTTGTGAACGGTACAGTTAATCCAATGATTGTCCCCTTACATGACCAACAGGGGCTTAATTTCATCTTCATGGACGACAATGTTCCAGCTCATCAAGGTGGCATCATCAGGGAACAGGTGTTGGAAACTGGTGTACCTCAAATGGAATGGCCTGCACTTTCCCCAAACTTGAATCCTATTGAAAAGCTGTGGGATCAGCTGAGTTGCCGTGTAGAGGCTGGAGACTCTACCCCCCAGAACCTCAATGACCTCTCAGGGCTGCCTTTCAAGAAGAGTGGGATACCATGCTTCAGCAGACAATGAGTCGACTTGTGAACAGCATGAGACGTCGTTCTCACGCTGTAATTGATGCTCAGGGGCACATGACGAGTTATTGAGACGTTTAATTTTTTTGTTGTGTTTTACCCATCATGGTTGTTAATTATTCTTTCAATGAATTGTTTGAGATGAGGAAATCACCAGTGCATCCTTCTACTTAAATGTCCTCTCTCTGCAGTCTGTTGGTGCGACTAGCATTCCATTTCATATTTCTTTTTGCAACATCTTTAAATCTGAAACTAGGTCTGCCTTGATTTCTCTTGCCATTACAAATTTGTACAGCAGTTGATGAGGGATATGTAGTTTTTTTGGGGGGGGTCAACATGAAAAAGCTGCCCTGCCATTGGTTCAGAGCATTCAAAGGCCAATAGGAAATCTTGGCTCGCATGCAGTGAACACGTCACACATCAGTGAATGTCGTGCACAAGCAAGACACACAAGATGCTGCATCCAAAGTTCTATATTATATATTAGCGTCGGAAATAATGGTATTGGCATGTTACTTGTTAGTACTTGCCGATGCCAATACTGTACCACTGTTTTAGTGCAATATCGGGGCCTCTCCCAATACCGGTATCTGTATCGGACATGTCCTAGCCATCTTAGGTTTTTCACAATGAGAATATCGTCAATCAAGGGCATATTGGTGCATCTGAGGATCTCTGCATATGTAATATATCATAGCACTTGATGTCCATTATGACCCTCAATTGCCGTATCATGTATGCATGTAGTTTCTTCACTTGGCCTCTGTAGATCGTCCAAGTTTCTGCTCCGTAAAGAAGGTTGACAATACAACTGCTTGGTAGACTTTGCATTCTACCCTGATGGAGACATGCTTATTGTTCCACAGTCTTTTCTGAAGCTTGTCGAAGGCTGCACATGCCTTTCCGGTCCTAGTTCGCAGCTCCTCGTTTGGTCGATCTTGGTTGAGCAGGAAACAGTGATGAAATCCTTCTACTTAATGTCCTACTTTCATGATATGAACTTTTGACATTTTCCATAAATTTCACCAGAAAGCCAAATATCCCTAACTTTTTGTGAGTAGTGTATGTTTCAGTGACGGTAATTTTCCATAACTTTAAGTAAGACAGATGTAGTATTTAGCAAGAGGGCAGTCTGCATCGTCTTCACATCGCATTTCTCAGATAAACAGGCAACATTACAGCTAAGGTAACATGCAGTTATGCACTCGGCTGCAGAATGGGGATTGGGGTAATGTTGATGTCGGCAGAGAAAGTTGTTCAGTATTCGGCAAATTTTTAAAGCAGAAGTTAAATTTTTTTAACACCTGGACCTTATTTATAGGGTTGAGTACGTTCATTGGCTCACCCAGACTATTTTGGTGGGGCTCAGAGCTGTTTTTGAGCATTTAGATATATATATAAAAAAATCATGCCATAGTAACGAACAGGGCCAGAAATCGAAGCCCCGGATAAAGATATTATCTGCTGTAAAATGTAGGGAGCTAAAACTATACAAAGTTAATGTTTTTCTTAGTTGCTGTTTGAACAAATTTTTTTCCTGGCTGGCTCTTAGGACATGGAATGCCACCTTTTGGCAGGGAAGCAGTACTAGCTGGTGTGTGAGGCCGAGAAGTTCCGAATACACATAATTGGACTCGCCTCCGCACACAGCTTGGGCTCTGGTAGCAGTCCTCTCGAGAGGGGTTGGACTCTCTTCCACACTGAAGTGGCCTATGGTGAGAGGCGCAGATCAGTTGTGGTCATACTTTGCTTCGGGAGTATGGGGTACCAAGTCCCCTGATACAGGCTGACCCTTTACGACTGGTGTCAGTCTGGCTGCATTGGCAGTAAGTCAAATTAGTTTCCGGTGAGGTTTGGACTCTGCCAAGGTTGCCCTTTATCACCGATTCTGTTCATAACCTTTATGTACAGAATTGCTAGGTGCAGCCGAGGCATTGAGGGGGTCCGGTTTGGTGACTACAGCATTGCAGCGCTGCTTTTTGCAGATGATGTGGGGTTGTTCGCTTCTTTAAGCCACAATCTCCAACTCTCACTGGAGTGGTTCGCAGCCGAGTGTGAAGCGGTTGGGATGAAGAGCAGCACCTCCAAATCCGAAACCATGGTCCTCAGTTGGAAAAGGGTGGAGTGACCTCTCTGGGTCGGGGATGAGATCCTGTGGAGGAATTTAAATATCTTGGGGTCTTGTTCACGAGTGAGGGCAGGATGGAGCAGGAGAGGGACAGGTGGATCGGTGCAGCATCTGCTGTCCGTTGTCCTGAAGAAGGAACTGAGCTGAAAGGTGAAGCGCTTAATTACCGGTCCATTTACGTTCACGAGCAGTGAGTCGTGACCGAAAGAATAATATCCCGGTTACAAGCGGCCAAAATGTTTCCTCCGCAGGGTGTCCGGGCTCTCCTTTAGAGATAGAGTGAGAAGCTCGGTCATCCGGGAGGTAATCTGGTTCGGATGCCTACTGGACGCCTCCTGCATGTCCCACCGGCGGGAGGCCACGGGGACGACCCAGGAAACGCTGGAGAGACTATGTCTCTCGGCTGGTCTGGGAACATCTAGGGAACCTGCCAGGGGAGCTAGATTAAGTGGCTGGGTAGAGGGAAGTCTGGACTTCACTGCTAAAGCTGTTGCCTGCGCAACCCGACCCCAGATAAGCGCTAGAAATGGATGGATGGATGGATGGACAGATAGATGGATGGGAAAAAAATTAAAATAAATACCGTAACTATAATTAATATACATTAAAAACTGGTAAAAAACAAACAAACAGTAATATATGGAATTTTTATTGAATTGAATTTGTTGTTGGGCCCCACTAGATGGGCTAAACTCAGCATGGGCAATAAGTGGGCTATGGCTGGGTTCCACTCCAAAATATTCAAAATTTATATTTTGCACAACCGCATGGATGATGGAGCATATTCCTTGGCCCATATTTCTTTACAATTAAATAAGATTTTCTTTTTAAAAAAATTCACACCAAAACAAATCTATATTTCAAATTAATATGTATTATTTGGACTGTTACTGGGCCATTTCATACAAGTTTGATAGCACAAGATTAATATTCAAACCAAAGACAAGGGAAAAACCCTCTCCCTTCGAGGCAATTAAAGGAAGTCGGCTGCCTAGCAACATTTTGCCATCTCAACAAGGACTTCAGGCAATGTAGCCGCAAGGCGGCACAAGCCGGTGTCTTCTTGTGCTGGTCACAAACCCAGATAAATACAGAGGTTTGTGTCGGAAAGGGCATCCAACGTAAAACTTGGCCAAATCAAACATGCAAATCAAATATATGACTACATATACAGTGGAACCTCGGAGTTTGAACGTCTCGGAACACGTACAATTCGGACTTCAACCAAAAAATCTGTGTAAAAAATGCATCGGAGTTTGAACTCATTTTCGGAGTTCGAACACCCAAGCAAAGTAAGCTAAGCCGAACATACCTTAGAAACGGGTAGCCGAGTGAAGTCGAGCGAAGCCGAATGCTCACGTTGTGGTAGTTGAGACGATGCACTGTGAAGTGCACCTCACTCGCGATTTTTCCACGACAATTTTCTTCGCCATAGGCCCAAATAAAGACATGAGAGATTATCATGCCGTTGTAACTACTGTGACTACTTCTGTAAATACTGGCACGAGGACCCCCCTTAGCTGTTCAACAACGTGCCTGAAGTTAAACAACGCACGAAAGGACCGCTTAGTAGTCTAACAATATGCCCAATGTTACATACACAAACTCAGCACTGAATTAAAGCTAGCATTAACATAGCATTTATCATCCACTGATACCATCACACCACAACAAAAAAGGTAAGGTATTTTCTTTATTGTTTAAATACTGTACTGTACTGTAAATGTAAACAACATAAATATAAATTAAAATTGGAATTTTCTGTTTTTGGAGCTTGGGAACAGATTAATTGTATTTACATTCATTCCTCTGGGAAAAAAATGTTTCGGAGGTTGAACAATTCAGACTTTGAACACTTTGCAGGAACGAATTATGTTTAAACTCTGAGGTATGGGAAAGTTTTTTCCTGCCTAGAGTACTTGTTTATTTAAGGCTTTAGCAGAGCGGAAGCACGGGCTACTTTTAATTTAGCCACTTATATCACCAACATAAGGGAAGGAAAAAGAATCGGATGTTACTTATTTGATTCAAGCAGCGGGAATGCAGGAATTAAAGACAAATCGAAGGGGCGCACAGAATGCGGAAATAGCGGTGACGACGAACAAGGTTTCCGTAGGTGACCCTGCGGAAGGATTATTACTGGAGAGAGCGAGCGCCCATAGCAAATGAGGACGAGGGTGCGGAACAACAGGCAGTGGTGCTTGCGACGAGCAGGTGGTGGCGGCTCGGTCGAGATGCCGACCATCCGCCCCGCTGCGGTCCACTCCCGCCGCCGTGGCCCACTCCTGCCCCACGTCCACTCAACCTGGTCTAGGTCGGGCCGCGGCTTACGTGGGGTAAGTTGCTGCAATTGCGCTCAAGGCGCCATGAATGAAGCGAACTATACGATACATGAATATGTGTATATGTTAATCAATGGAGTGTCTATGCACAGCCTGAAATGGTCAGGTGCTGGTGGGCAGCAGGAGCTCGGAATCATGTATGACAACCAGAAAAAAGAATCCCCCGCACACTGACAGAACTTCACTCAATGACTTTATTTGAGGGAAACAACAAAAATTGGAGGTAAACCTGATGACACTTAATACGAAATGCGTTGTTTCCCTGAAATAAACTCATTGAGTGAAGTTCTGTGAATGTGCGGGGGATTCTTTTTTCTGGTTGTCATGTGTATATGTTATTTCAGCGTGATGTAAAGGCTGCCATGTTGCGTTTCAACTGGCTCCCGATTTAAGATGTGGCCTGTAGGGCAGTACTTCAGCAGCTAATGTGTTTCGTGTCTGCAGATTCATCACAAGTTATATTCATCACAAGCTTTTTCTTCTTCTTCTTCTTTACTCTATTTAATTTGTCTTATTAGGCCCACTGGTCAACTGCTCCAAATTCATAAATGCACAATCACTACCCTGGCGTATTATGTTAGTGTACAATTAGAAAAAATAAACTGTTGATTAAAATGTTTTTATTTTAAGTACTTTAATTACGCTTTATTAAGGAAAAATATATTTAATCCGAGTACTTCAGTACTTGATAGAATTTTCAGTCGAGTATTCAATTGCACAACCACATACTTTGATTGGGACTTTTTTTTCCTGGCCACTGGATTATTTGTTTCATTTTGTTTATCTATTTTTTTTTATTCATTTTATTGTGTGCTCTATGCAAAATGGCTTTTATGAGCAAATTGAAAGAATATGTCAAGCAATTTGAAGGACATTTTCTATAATGGGATATATAGGTCTTTTTAAAGTAAGTTTTTTTTGTGTGGAAATTTTATGTATCAAAAGTACTAATTGTATCCACACTTGGTATTGGTATCAGTGAGTACTGAAGATTTGAGCATCGGTCTAAAAAAAAGTGGTATTGAACAGCCCCAATATACAGTGTTGCTCAAAATTTTGTGAACCCTGCAGGCATGGTCAATTTTTTTTTTTATAAAATATTAAAATAACCTTATTCAATGTTTAGTCATACCCCAATCTCCAAACCCAATTCCAAAAAAGTTGGGACATTTTACAAATTGTGCATAAAAACCAAATGCAATTATGTGGAAGTTCCAAATTTTATTCAAAATAGAACATAGAGAACAGGTCAAATGTGTAAACTGAGAAAATGTATCATTTTAAGGGAAAACTATGTTGATTTTAAATTAAATGGTGTCAACAAATCTCAAAAAAGTTGGGACAAGGCCATTTTCACCAGCTGTGAGACATCCCCTCTTCTTCTTACAACAGTGTGCAAACGACAAGTTTCTCAAGTTTAGAAATAGGAATGATGTCCCATTCTTTTTTCTTCTTTTTTTTTTTTTTTTGCTTTGGGAGAGCTCAGTATTGATCATTTGACATGTCATCATCATTGTTCTTGTTTTTTGTATGTGGATGTGTGTTTGTGCGTGTGTGCGTGTGTGCGTGTGTCAGTGCGTGTAAAAAAAAAAAATCCCATACCGTTCACCTAAACCGAACACTTCAAAATCCAGTCGTGGGGCCGCCAGGAGACCCGAAGAGGGACCAAAGAAAAGAAAGAAAAGCGAAGCCCAGCACCGACCAGACACCACCCACCGGGCCACTAACCAGAGTCCTTCACCAACCCCAGAGACATCTAAATTCCAACAAATCAGGGAGACCTCAAGGGCCCGAAGGAGAAACTGAGGAAAGGTAGAAAGGACAGACGAAGCAGAGTGAGATCCACAGACACCAGCCTCCACCGATTCAATGACCTGAGGGAGATACAGATTGTGTCTGAGTTTCGATAGATGCTGGTGTGGTGGATCTGGCATGCATGAAAATCTCCACCAAAGAGGGGAGCCGTCGACCCCCGCCAGGACAGAGCAAGCGCAACACCTGAGGGCCCCCCAGGTCGCGGCAGCGCCAAAGGACGACCCCCGGGCCCCGCAGGGGCCACCGGCCGGAGAGCAAACCCAGGAACAGGAGCACCCCCCCACCCCAACGCGGCCCGCGCCCCCAACCCAATGCAGCAGGACGGGGCACTGCAGGTCCACCAGGCACCCCACCGGCCCACCACCCAAGCTCCCCCCACGACCACCGCCCCCCATCCAACCCCGCCATCCACCCCAACCCAGCCCCAACCGTCCCCAAATCCCCAGACACCCCCCCCCCCTGATGTCCCATTCTTGTCTAACACGTGTCTCTCTAACTGTTCAACTGTCTTGGTTGGGCTTTCTTTGCTGCACCTTTCCCTTTATGATGCGTCAAAAGTGCTTTTTAAGTGAAAGAAGTTGACTGCAGGCTGGCCATTTCAATACCCGGATCTTTTTCCTATGCAGCCATGATGTTGTAATTGGTGCTGCATGTGGTCTGGCATTATCGTGTTGAGAAATGCAAGATCTTCTCTGAAAGTGATGATGCCTGGATGAGAGCATATGTTGTTCTCGAATCTGAATATACCTTTCTGCATTGACGATGCCTTTCCAGATGTCTAAGTTGCCCATGCCACACGCACTCATGCAATCCTAAACGATCACAGATGCAGGCTTGTAAACTGAGTGCTGATAACAACTTGGGTTGTCCTTGTCCTCTTTAGTCAGTATGATATAGCGCTCCGTTTTCCACAAAGAACTTTGAATCGTGATTCGTCTGACCACAAAACAGGTTTCCACTTTGCCACACTCCATTTTAAATAACCCCTGGCCCAGAGAAAAGCCTGCGCTTCTTGGTCTGCTTTAGAAATGGCTTCTTCTTTGTACTGTAGAGTTTCATCTGGCAACGGCGGCTGGCACGGTTGATTGTGTTCACCCACATTGTTTTCTGGAAGTATTGCTGAGCCCTTTCTGTGATTTCCCTTACAGTAAGCATTCTTATTTGTGGTGCAGTGCCGTTTAAGGGCTCGAAGATCATGGGCATACAGTATGATTTTTCGGCCTTGACCCTGACACAGAGATTGTTCCAGATTCTCTGAATCTTTTGATGATGTTATGCACTGTAGATGATGATTACTTCAACCTTTTTGCAATTTTTCGCCTGTCAACCCCTTTCTGATATTGCTCCACTATCTTTCTGCGCAACATTGGAGGAATTGGTGATTCTCTACCCATCTTCGCTTCTGAGAGACACTGCCACTCCAAGAAGCTCTTTTATACTCCAATCAAGTTGTCAATGGACCTTATTAGTGGTAACTGGTCTTCCAGCAGTTTTTTTATGAGTGCAATTGACTTTTGCAGCCTCTTATTGCTCCCTGTCCCAACTTTTTTTTAGATTCGTTGGTACCATGAAATTTACAATCAACATATTTTCCCCTTAAAATGATACATTTTCTCAGTTTGAACTTTTGACTTGTGATCAATGTTCTATTCTGAACAAAATATTGAAATTTGGCACTTCCACATAATTGCATTCAGTTTTTATTCAAAATATGTAGTGTCCCAACTTTTTGGCAATTGGGTTTGTACAATGCTGACATTTAAAATAATGGACTTGAACAAAAAGAATAATATTGTGATTCATTATTAAGAAAAAGTTGTTGATATATATATATATATAATTAAGGCTGACTTTAACGCGTTAATCTAGATAAAAAAAAATTACATGCAAATTGGTTAGTTAAAAAAATAACGCAATTGATCACGAGTGGCAAGTCAATGCGCAATTTGGCCCATCGATGTACTACAGGGTAGCACTACTAGCCACTACGAGCATTGACAACAGCAGACATGGACGCGAGTGCAGCACAGCAGGAGAGCGAGGCAAACTTATTTGGACCTATAGCTCCCAGAGCCGTTATTTTGACGGTTCTATTCTTTTCAATGTACATCTTTCACCTCGCCGGGACCCGCGAGCTTGCGCCGCTGGGCTTCCGTAGTGCAACCACTGCCGCAACTGCCATTCATCACGGAGGCTACGAGCTAGATCACCATGGTGGAACGCAATGTCGTGGAGCGATGGCACCGACATCGTTGAAAAGCTGTCGTCAAGACCAGGGCCGGCCCTAGGTGATTTGGTGCCCTAGGCGAAAGTGTAGATTGTAGCCCCCCCCCCAGACAACTACAAGTAATACCAATAAATAGTATAAGTACAGTGCAATACAACTGTTTAGTGCAATTTGTGCTGACATAATTAACTACAAAATGTTTTCAAACTGTGTACAATATATTTGTGTAAGATACATATAAAAAGTAATAAAAATAATGAGGTCAATGACGGACGCCCATTTTGTTAACAATTGACGGGAAACGAAAATTAAAGCTATTTTGATGTTTATTTTTATAGACAATTCTGATTGACCGACATACATGCCTGGGCCCGTTTTTCCTCCTCCTCCTTTCGCCGCTTTTTTAATGCAGTACCCGAGGGCTTGGACCTTTTTATTGTAAAGGTTTTTGATGTATAGACAACAACATAAGCGAGTCATCCATCTATCAATGGCGCTAACATTCTGAGATGATGTGCGACCCCTTCCCCTACCTTTCACTGTAAAGAGCAGTGCTTGCCGGGTAAAATCACGGGTTTGTCGACCCGCTATCTCCGGAGCGCAATGTCGTGGAGCGATGGCACCAGTGGCGTAACACCATGCTGAGAGGCCCCGGTGCAAAAAAAAATATGTTGGGTACCCCCCCGCCACAATTTTTCCCCTATCCCTTGCACTCACACGAGCGCTCCCGCGCACACACGCATGCACACGCACGTGCCCGCGCACAGTCTTTGGAGAGAAGTGCGACTTGTCACTAAGGACTTTTGCAGGGCCTCCAATTTTAATATTGTGACATCTATAATGAACATTAAAAATACCACAAAAATCTTCCCATACATTATATTCTGTTTTACAACTTTTAAATATGTTTGAACATGTGTAAAAAGCTCACTATGGCACCAAAAAAACAATAAAGTAATTTGTCATAGACTTGAATCCCACTAACTGCACTTCATTACAAAAAATATTTTTAGCTGTACTCTCTCATTCGAAGCTCATCTGTGCGTCGCGCTCAGCGAAGTCATTTACGACGCTCCTATAGGTCTTAAGAAGCATTTGTCAGAAAAACACCTGTTTCCTTGTTTATCGTATCTGAAAATGGTCCAGAGCGCCTGAGCCAAATGCAATATTAGCTTTTTGCATTTGCCGTCAAATTCATCCCCTGAGGCTGCGGAGGCGACTGGGACACGGGGAAGCTGCCTTTTGGCCGCCGGGAGAAGCGAGACACGGTTGGTCGCTTCTGTGATGGAGCTAGCTGCCAGAAAGCTACAGCTCGATTCCGGTGGGAGCGGGACACTAGATTTTGCTAATGGCATGGATTCAAACCACATCCATCACATCTCTTCCAATAGCTTTAACGTCATGTTTTTTATTTTGTCTTTTCTTTTTTGCGCGCCGCTTTTTTTTTTTTAGTTTGCAAAGCATGACGGCGACGGTGGCACGCACACTAACTACCACTTTTTTTTCAACTCGCATGATGTCGAGACTCATCGTGACTGACAGATGCCAAAGTCAGGTGATTAAATGATCATTTCCGACATCGTATTTTTGACAAAATAACTGGCCGTTTATTTTCCCGTTTCTGTTCTCTCTCTCTCTCTCTCTCTCTCTCTCTCTCTCTCTCTCTCTCTCTCTCTCTCTCTCTCTCTTTCCTTTTTTGCTGTCTCTGGGCCCTGGTGCGACGCACTGGCTGCACCGTCGCTATTTACGCCACTGGATGTCACCAACATCGTTGGAAATCTGTCGTCGAGACGAGTCCGGGATGCCCTTAGGTACCCCGATAGGACGTACGGTTCGGAAGATACGGCCACCCAAAGACCTCCACAAGACCGATGATTTCAAGGTATAGTATATAGTAGGCTTATTGACCTTTTGCACGTGACGTCAGAGCCCCCATGGGAACGCGCCCTCTGGGACGCTGGATTGCCTGTATTGTAACCATTGAATATCTAATCGATTATCTTATAAAATGGTCATATCTTGCTGTGCGGTCGGTTGTACAGACAGACAAGGAGTAAACCAAATGTTGCTTTTTATTGCATACCTACTAATAAAGACAAAATACCTCGATTGATAGCAGCAATCAAATGAAAGGACTGGCAGCCCACAAAGTATTCACGGATTTGCAGCAATAATTTTTTGCGAGGTTAGTTGATAAATGTTGTAATTAGTAGATAAATGTTCATACATTTTACCAGTTAACGTACACTCTAACAAAGATTGTAACAGAGGTGTTGAATTGCGTGTTTCAAATCACATTAACAAGCCAGATAGTTAGCATCCACTCTAACTGCACAAACACACAATTTAGTTTTAAAATGCACCTTCTTCAAAACTATTAAGTGCATTTGACTGTTTAATAATGGGGGATTTCGTCTTTGTGCTTGGAGTTTTTCATTCTGGAGCCGGAGTCATATTCATGAAATTACTGCATAGCTTGCCACTACGATCATTTGTTACATGCTAGTAAACATAATAACATAACATCATCACAGCATTTTAATATAGAATGGACTGTGTAAGCTATGTCATTTAGCAGGATGAACAAGTTTTACCTTTGCATTACGAGGTATATTGTCCCCCGATGTGAGCGTAGCATCTCGTCTCAGAGACCTAGCCAGCGACAAGCATTTGATTCAGCCCAGGTGTAAGGAGAAGAGATGGCATTGACTACATAATGATATAGGTCGTGCGCTGTGAATTCCTGTTTTCAAACTAGCAATTTCCAACTTAAGTAAATATCGCGCTCTACGAGTCCCGACTAAATGTGCAACTTCGACTGACAGGCGAACTTCGGTTAAAGTAGTGGATTCCATGGCTCTATGGACAATAATAACTTTTAATTTGTAAAATAACAGTTACTAATTCACTAAGTCGCTCCGGGTCACGTCCACTTCCATTCAACAATCATTTCCTTCCGCCGTCCGTCATAGGGCAGTCACGTGACATCGGTGTAAATAGTAAAACAAATAAATAAAAGGCTGCTAGATGTGATGCAGTCATGACATTTTTGGCAGTACAAGCCTGATAATCGAAATCAATAAAGGTCCACCACCCGTCCGCCTCAGAAAAGCAAGAAAGGGATTCACTAAGTCGCTCCGGGTCACGTCCACTTCCATTCAACAATCATTTCCTTCCGCCGTCCGTCATAGGGCAGTCACGTGACATCGGTGTAAATAGTAAAACAAATAAATAAAAGGCTGCTAGATGTGATGCAGTCATGACATTTTTGGCAGTACAAGCCTGATAATCGAAATCAATAAAGGTCCACCACCCGTCCGCCTCAGAAAAGCAAGAAAGGGATTTTATTAGCTACTTAAAACAGCGGGTAATAACTATATTGGGCTCAAAATAACGGTTCTGGGAGATCTAGATCAAATTCTGGTAATGCTAGTGGTTAAACGCAAGTTTATTTATAAAAAGGACAAAGCCGGGACTAACAAGAACACAGTGATTTGTACCTTTTGTAAAAAAAAAGAAAAAAGCAGTCCAGCCTGACTTATCATTTAAGACTCTCAATGTAAAAAAGCTTGTTTGAGCAACTGGCTCAAGGACACATGGCGTTAGTTGGCTGTTGTCAGATCCTGGTGTATTCAATTGATTAGTCATCCACTTCAATTTTGTAATGTCCTGGAATTCAAATTCTTTATTTGGGGACCTTTATCAGATATGAGATTAAAATAGATTAATTAGATTTATTACTTAAAAATCCTGTAATTAATTAGATAAAAAATGTTAATCGCCTCACAGCACTAATATGTATATATTGTAATGAATATTGCCCGTCACCCTCAATTTTTCTATTTTATTTGACTTTTTAAACATTTCCCCCTGGGGAATGTGTGTGCGTGTCTTAACGTTGTGTTTTCAGTTCAAAAGGACTCAGAGTTTTCCTCCAGCAGGGACTGGATTTTGTTTTTACAACCCCCAGGAAACGCATACCACAGCTCCTACAGACCTGAAAGCCTGTTTAGCTAGCAAACTAGCGATAACACTGCTTATCAGTCCCCAGACCATCTTTTATGGTCTGGGCTATCCACAGGAATTAGCCATGTGTTTTTTGGGGGGAAACAATGCCCTTTGGAAGTTATATGGTACAATAGTGTCCTCAAGCGGTCACTGTCGGTTATCCTCAATAATCCTGCCGCTCCTAATTAATCTGAAGTCTACATAATTCGGGACATACACAGACTCTATGTACTTGACTGACATTAAGTGACTCCTGTTGTTTCTCTTTGTGTACAACTTGTATGTCTATCTCAAATAAATGATGTGTGTAATTTCTGTAGCCACCTAAATTTAGCTAATTAGTAAGCTTAGCGGATTCAATAACTTTATGATCGCGGTAATGTTTGAAATGTGTTCAGAATGATAAATGAAGCATCTGGCTTGTCAATTCTGATAAAAAATTATCAAATACTATCCCAAAAGCTTGGTCTCAGTCGACCAAGTCTGCTTCATGCGCACGGAAGAGGCGGGACCAAACTGCCGGCCCCCTGGGACACAGTTTAAAAGCCAACGCACGAAGGAACTTCTCTCTTCCTCTCCTGCTCTTCACCTCACGTCTGGCCCAATGTACTTCTCCTGATCATCACTAGAAACGTGGTCGCTGAGGGTGACCACGCAGCTTCTTCCTTTGAGCCCCGGACTTGAGCCACAAGCAAGGACTCGCAACCACCCTGCGCATCCCCAAGGCGCGCGTGTCTGTTCCAGCCGTGAGCCCGAGGTGCCCCCCGCAGCGCACACACCAACTGATTCAAGCCTCTCAACCGCGCAAGCACATCACCACCAACCGGGACGTGCGCCGGCCAAGGACCTGCCGCGGCCTCCACGCCACGTGTGCACCTCGCCACCAACCGGAGACCTGGTGCAGCATTCCAGCATTGAACCGAGGATCGACGCTCGTCGAGTCTCTCTCTCTCTCTCTCCCGTGCAACTGAACCAGTCCATAAGTTGCGCTTTCATTGCAATCTGACCATATACTACTGGTGCAACGCTTTTATTCAAACATAAAAGGATTGACAGGTCAAACCACTTCCATCTCTATCCCCATCTACCTTTTTCATTCCCTTTTTACGTTAAATAGGTTGCATGTTTTCTTTTTATCTTTGAGTCGCAATTTTATTCCATTTCATTAATAGGTTAGGCTGTGACTGATATATGTGTGTTTACTAAATAAATTTGTTGTCTAGAAATTCAATTTCTGCCAAATCATTTGTGTTTACTGAGTGGATTGTTAATTCTCTTATGAAAGCAAAGAACTCCATGATTTACTAAAGTAGCAACTTCAGATTATGAATACTTAATAATAGTATTTTTATCGTTTATTTTGCTCCTACAAACAAGCAAAGTCAACGTGGTGCCCCAGAGGTTGCTGAGGAAATTACAACTCCCCTCAGTACCATCTAAATTTCTCATAAGCCATTACGGCAACCCAAATAATCACTACAATATATATATATGCATTTATGGCATTTATTATAATTAATTAAAATTATAATATTATTATAAAATATTTATTTAGCACTGGCATTTGAACCAAGCACAATATAAATTGAAATGTGCCCACATCGCAGACATGTTGGCTAATGGTACATTAAACACCAAACAAGGGTTGAGCATTTTCTGGCGGTGCGATTGCACTTTATAGTCAATGTAGTTCGCACAGGCGGGCATGGATGCGTGCGGCTGGACAAGGTGCGGCACACTTAAAATGGGCACATTCACATTACAACCGTTTAAAAAATAAATAAATACATATGTTCGCACCAGTTAATCGGCCTTGGTAACGGACTGCAAAGTCACACACAGCGTTATGTACACGTCTGTCGCCACCCGGAGATAGCATTAGCTAAAGTATTTAGCACGGCCAACAGGATGCCAGTGAAAAAGATATTCTTATTAAAGAAAAAAAAGGTAAGGCGCTGCGGGAGAAAGAGTGGCTCACCTGTACTACGCGGCAGTTCTGTGTTTTGTTTTTAAATGTTGTACACCAAGCGACGCCCCTCTCCTCCGGTGTGCCCAATAACCCCGCTGGGAGCTGCAAACTGACACAGCCAGCGAGAAGAGAGGCGGACACTCACCCCTGCGTTTGCTTTTTAATTCAAACAGATACTTGTTTGCAGTGTTTTTTTGCTTGCGTCACCACAACATCCTATTTCAGACATAATCTTTCGGCTTGAATTTGATCCAAATCGAATATTTTTCGGTGGCCGAATATCGGGTACATCACTAATATATATATATATTGTGTGAATTAAAAGATTATTTGCCTTTTGGTGTAGTCAGTGAAAAGTAAGTTTAGGAATGTTATTTCTCAAATGCATTAATCACATAAAGAAAATGAAAATGTTTTGATGGTTCAACAGTTTTGTTTGTTATTTTCTAAACGTAATACATGTAAATACATACTGAATTTACAAGACACTCCAAATATGCACTATAATATTAATTTCAAATTTTATTGGTTTCTATGTCAATTTACATCAATCATTTGTGAAGTGACGTTCGAGTCAAGGAACTCAGGGTTATTCGAGGCAGGTTTCCGAGACGCATTGCTAGCTAAAGTCGGCTAAAAAACATGTCAAGTATGATGCATTTGTCCTAATAATTGTGTATTTTCATGCACGTCTACTACAATTTTAACTTTTGTGCTGATGGGAAATTAAAATAGAGATCTCAAGGGGGCTATTTTTGGAGAAATTTCAAAATTTACATTTTTGTCCAAATTATCTATTTTTATGATTTACGCAAGACTTATCTCCTCAACATGCGAACCCTTTTGCCGTAGTGGGAACATATTTATTTATGGCAGCCCTTAAATGGCCATGTAAAAGTGTGTGTGTCCCCCTGTCTTACAATAACAGTGGAGTATTGGACAGCAATGACTTCCGACATAAATTAGGCTACAATCAGGACGAGTCAACAATGAGAAATCTGCAAAATCACAAGGTGAAAGCTCAATGCAATTTAATCATTATGGGGTTCTTTTGTATGACAGCTCTCTGGCGCAAGTTGACCCCAATTTATGAGAGTGAGTGTTTATGCAGTAAAAAAGTCCATGTTTAGGAGAGTCAACACAGGCTGGAGGTCTGGGTGCTGAACATTCCTCCACAACGTAAAGGAAAATTTCCACTTATTAATCTAACATATGTGCCAACACTAGTCTGCACATGTGGATGATCCTAATTAGAATGAAACTCAACTCTATATGCTGTTATTTTCTTCGTCTCCACTGGACTTTCATGACAACTTTTTGGGGGGCCTAAAAATAATTAATTTGTAAGGCCCAATCGGACTACATTATGTTAATATTGATAGGGGTAAAAATGTTGGGAAATGTACTATTAAACTAAGAAAAGGAGCAAACCCAGTTCAAACCTTGAATCAGAATTACATTTCAGTTAGGGTCACATTTTTGTCAAGGCTGCTCATTGCTGAACCAAATTCTGTTCTCAATGTCTTCATCCACACCTGCTACTGCTCAACACTGATTGCCACCCATGCCCCCAACTCGGCCATTTCATTAACTCGTTGCGAGTTTGGCACGTCAACTACATGGCAACAACGCCTTAGCTCAGAAACCTTATCACCCCTTTTCATTATTTAAAAATCTAAAGACCCGACTATTTATGCCATTTATTTAAAAACCCACAACACACACAAATTACCTAATCTTTAATAGTGCATCACACTCCTTCCCATAAAATAAAGGTGGTTCTCAACCATTTTATGTCTACGCTCTTTGGATCAAGGTAATTATATATCAGATTGTGATATTTCCATCATTAAATAAAGATATAATAACATGTACCCTAGGTTTAAACTAATGTTGTCTAAGACAAACGTAGTGATTGAATCTCAACTGATGTTATGTCACTGACACTGTTGCTAAAAATAAAATAATATATTCTAATTTTAGTTTTTAAAAAAAATGCTGCGCATTGTTCGATGAGGCCTCTTTGGCACATAAGTACTGTACATGACTTGAGCTAGGCTATTGTATAGCTGTGACCTTATTCCTGGCTGTGCATCCTCTTATCTGTCAGCACCTTTGCACACTTAAAACCAGTTAAGACTGTAGAGGCACACTTTGTCACACGGCTTAGGTAGACACATTTTTGACTAACACTAAAGGGGGTCGATTGTGAGGAATGGGATTTATGTTTGAAATTGCATACTATAGAATGCAATTTCTAGAGAAATTGTGTGTGAAGGCTAATTGAAAAATGTTGGAGTAATATCCAGTGCTGTGGAATGCTATGAATGAACATGGAATAAGTTTAAAATAGCCTAGAATGAGGTAAACATGTTGAAGTTAGACTAGTTTGAATCCGTTGAGAAATATAGAAGTAGATGGAGGAAAAAACACAGAATCAGAAAAATAACAAGTTAGCAAGGAAACAAAGAAGCAGGAAAACAAGGATGAAAGTAAACAAGGAATCAAGGAAGGAAGGAAGGATTCGAGGAAGGAAGGAAGACTCAATGAAGGAATTAAGGCGGTAGATAAGAATCAAAGAATGAATCAAGGAAGGAGTCAAGAATCAAGGAAGGAACTGAAAGGGGGTTAATAATAAAGGAAGAAATCGAGAATGGGGTGAAGAATCATGGAAGAAATGGAGAAGGGGTCAAGAATCAAGGGGCAAAAAATGAGAAAGGGGTGAAGACTCAAGGAAGGAATGGAGTATGGGGTCAAGAAACAATAAAGAAATTGAGAAAGGGGTCAAGAATCAAGGAAGGCGTAGAGTAGGCGGTGATGTATGAAAGAAGGAATGGATTAGGGAGTAAAAAATCAAGTAAATAGTGGAGTGGGATCTAAAAAGAAGTGGAGTAGGGAGTGAATAATCAAGTAAGGAGTGGAGTAGGGAGTGTTAAATCTAGTAAAGAGTGGAGTAGGGAGTGAATAATCAAGTAAGGAGTGGAGTGGGGAGTGTAGAATCAAGTAAGGAATTGAGTAGGGAGTGAAGAATCTAGTAACCTTGTAACCTAGTAACCGAGTCACCTTTATCTACAAGGCCATTGTTGGACTACTGCCCTCTTACATTTTACAACTTAATCACACAGAGAAGTGTTAATTCTTACAGTTTGTTGTTTCAACTAACATTTTTTGCTAACTGTTCCATTTGCCTGCACTGAGTTTGGAAAAAGGCCTTTGTCTTCTCTGCCCCTTCTACATGGAACCTGTTTCAAAAGGTCCACTGATTGCCATGTGTCTTTGTGGAAGGTTATCAGTTTTATAATGTGTTTGTCCTGCCATGCAACAACCATAACTCTGCCATTATTGTAGGCAACCTTTCCCTCAGCCCCCAAAGTATGCTTTTTTGCCTCTTTTATTGGCTGAGGTTCACCTTTGTTTTTCCTCAGTGTCCCGCACACTTTAGTGTGCCACTCATAAAGGCTAATTGAATTATAAAAGTTGTTCATATAAAGTGTGTAGCCATGCTCTACGAGGCGGTTTGAGAGCATGCAGGATTCCCCCATGTACAGCATATTCAAACAATATCCTGTCTTTGCGTCACACAGGATATATGATTTTATTCCATACTGGACAGGTTTTTGAGGGTTGTATACCTGGAAGGACAGGTGCCTCCATCACTTCATCATTTTCTCCTCAATGCAGATGCTCTCTTCAGGCTGGTACATCCGTCCATCCATCCATCCATGCATGCATGCATCCATCCATCCATCCATATACTACCGCTTATCCGGGTCAGGTTGCGGGGGCAGCAGCTTTATGATGGAAGCCCAGACTTCCCTCTCCCCAGCCACTTCCACCAGCTCTTCCGTCGGGATCCCAAGGTGTTCCCAGGCTAGCCGAGAGACATAGACTACATCCTTTAGGAACTCCGGGCGGATCTCATCCACCCCAGGCCCTGACACCGAGAAGCTTTCCAACCACTTCAGTGACTTCGACCCCAGAGATAGGGGAGCCCACCTCAGAGTCCCCAGACCCTGCTTCCTCAAAGGAAGGCGTGTCGGTGGAATTGAGGAGGTCTTCGAAGTATTCTCCCCACCGATTCACGACGTCCCGAGTCGAGGTCAACAGCACCCCATCTCCACTATACACAGTGTTAATGGCGCACTGCTTTCCGTCCCGAAGCCGTCCAGAAGTCGTTTTCCATTGCCTCACCGAACTCCTCCCATGTCCAAGCTTTTGCCTCAGCGACCGCCGAAGCCGCATTCCGCTTGGCCAGCCGGTACCCGTCAGCAGCCTCCGGAGTCCCACAGGCCAAAAAGGCCCAATAGGACTCCTTCTTCAGCTTGACGGCATCCCTTACCACTGGTGTCCACCAGCGAGTTCGAGGATTGCCGCCATGACAGGCTCCAACCACCTTACGGCCACAGCTCCGATCGGCCGCCTCAACAATGGAAGCGCGGAACATGGTCCACTCGGACTCAATGTCCCCCGCCTCCCCTGGGACAATGGAGAAGGTCTGCCCCGGAGATGGGCGTTGAAATTCTTTCTGACAGGGGATTCTGCCAGACCCTCACAATACGTTTGGGCCTGCGTGGTCGGACCGGGATCTTACCCCGCCATCGGAGCCAACACACCACCAAGTGGTGATCAGTTGACAGCTCCGCCTCTTAACCCGAGTGTCCAACACATACAGCCGCAAATCCGATGACACGACTACAAAGTCAATCATCGAACTGCGACCTAGGGTGTCCTGGTGCCAAGTGCACATATATGGACACCCTTGTGCTTGAACATGGTGTTCATTATGGTCAGTCCGTGGCGAGCACAGAAGTCCAATAATAAAACACCGCTCGGGGGGGCCATTCCTCCCAATCACGCCCCTCCAGGTCTCACTGTCATTACCCACGTGAGCGTTGAAGTCCCCCAGCAGAACGAGGGAGTCCCCAGGGGGAGCGCTCTCCAGCACACCCTCCAAGGACTCCAGAAAGGGTGGGTACTCTGAGCTGCTGTTCGGTGCATAAGCACAAACAACAGTCAGGACCTGTCCCCCCACCCGAAGGCGGAGGGAGGCTACCCTCTTATTCACCAGGGTAAACCCCAACGTACAGGTGCCTAGCCAGGGGACAATGAGTATGCCCACACCTGCTCTGCGCCTCTCACCGTGGGCAACTCCAGAGTGGAAGAGGGTCCAGCCCCTCTCAAGAGGATTGGTACCAGAACCCAAGCCGTGTGTGGAGGCGAGTCAGACTATATCTAGTCGGAATAATGATAATAAAATATATTTATTTATTTATTTATTTTCTACCGGGGCCTAGAATCTACACTTTCGCCTAGGGCACCAAATCACCTAGCTGTGTGACAGACTACTGGCTTGTGTTACCCAAAAAATTGTGGTCAAACTTGTTTAATTCTTGAACAATATGTTCAAGAAGCTCATCAATCAGGAACAGCTCGAGGAAATCCGCCATCTTATTCTAGTCCAAGTGCCCTGAATGGGACTTTTGCAGGATTCCAACCAGTCGGCGTCCAGCCATCAACAGCCCCACTGCTACTTGATGCAGCGTCTGTAAAAAAAAAAAAAAAGCAGCATAAAAAGAAAAATTGCTGCAGTGAAGTGGAGAGAAAAAATGCAGCATGAAAAAAATTGCTGCAGTGTGAAGTGGAGGGAGAGCAGGGGGGAGGGGAATCACCTTTCTTGCTCACAGGTCTCTCAATGCTGCTGGATGCACCACCTGCAATTTATCGAAATATGTTTAATAACCACATAATATTTATGTTGCTACATTGCAATTAAGAAAGGTTAAAAAAAATACTCATTACACACATCACAGAATGTATAATTTGTAAACATCTATTGTTATTGTTGGACAATTTTGTTTTTATTCTTGTACATTGCATGATACAAATGGTAACCGTAGTAACAACTCAGAAAACAGTCATTAACTTTGACGTTAGCAAGTTAGCAAGTGGTCAGTGAAAGTGACCAATGATGTGGAAAAGAAAGGTGTGAACCTGATGAGTGACTTCGCGACACAGCTCACATTTCACCCAGAGCAAAGAAGCTGCTTACCACAAGTTGTGGAGTACCACAGGGGAAAAATTGACAGTTTCAAGAAAGCCACATTGAACAACTTACAATGTATTGACCTCCTACCTGACAGTTTCTTATGCAATATGTGTCAGTGCAGTGTAATCAGACTAACAAGTTGATTTTTGGCAGTGTCCCACTTGTTTGTGCATTAAAATTAGTTAAAGTTTATACATTTATACAGGTGTTCATGTGTTTAATGTTTAGTTAATTCAGACCTTGGAGAATGGGAATAGTATCAGTTTGCATGTTTGATGAAAAAAGTAAAAAATTGAATAGGTCTTGTTCCAGGCATGTCCAACTAGCAGGAGGCCCCGGGGATGACCCAGGACACACTGGAGAGAGATGTTTTTCGGCTGGCCTTGAGATCGCGCCGGAGGAGCTGGTTAAAGTGGCTGGGAAGAGGGAAGTCTGGGCTTCCCTGCTATAGCTGCTGCCTTTGTGATCCAACACCGGATAAGCGGCAGATAATGGATGGATGGACAACGGGGACAGTGGTTGCTGCTCGGGCCCTAATAATCCTTTAAAAAATAATAGGAATGTCACAGCGGTCGCAAAGCTTGCTCTGCAGTATTTGTGAGTTCACAAACTCCCGAGAATACATCTTGTATCGAGCCCGTTGATTTTCACCGATCCAAACCACTGAAAATCAACCAATTACAGAACAACATTGTGTTTGGGGGCGGGATATGTACGTATGACGAAACCAGGAAGCGCCGACAACGTAAGAAACATACTAACCTAATATGGACGAATGGATGCTGCAATTAATTCTGTTCTCACAGAATTATTCACCACTGTTGGGTCTGATATTACAGATCCCCTTAGTTACTGACCGTGCACCAAGGAAAAAGGAGGCAGAAGCTGTTGCTTTGTTTTATTGCAACCGCGGCTGGGAGAGGAGAGGAGGCGCGAGACCTTAACTCACGCTCGGCTCATTCCGACTCTCTCCTCCCCCGGCCACCTCGTCGCTTTTATTACAGTTAAGTTTCGTTTCATACAAATCATGGTTAAGTTTCTGTTTTCATACGTCATAGAAAAATACAAAACATTAGAGAAGGTTGAGCAGCGCCTCTAAACAACAGTTGATAATATAAAAACATAAAAATATATACAGGATATTCTTTAAAATACACATAATGTTAAGACTACTGTTTTAAGCAACTTCACATTCCCTCCTGTTGTGGATTTAAAAGGACATCAGTAAATACTAAAACAATTAAGTTTTCTCAGTATTACTTCATTAATAGATTCACAACATTTGAACCATTCTCAGGAAATGGCGAAAACCCTTAACTTAAAGGGAAAAATTCCATAACTCCCCCACCGCACGGTGACGAGAACCTCTTGGTCTGAGAATGGAACTGAATTTGAAGTTAGGAAAACACAATAAGATGAGGGTCACACTTTTGTGTCGGTCTCCACAGTGTCAACATAATCCTCTACACGTAGTAAGTTATATTGATACATCTGGGCCACGAACATACGGGCGACTAATCTCTTAGACATTGGGACAATACAGCAGGAACAAATAACACATAATAAGATAAACATTATAATGATCAAAGTCCAAACAATGTCTGAAAAAGGGTCATCTTCTCCTTTGTTCTTCTTCTTTTTGACAAGAATCAGGGGGTAATCCCTTATCTGAGTTCGGTGACCTTTTTGCAGTGACTCTGGTGGATCCACGTCTCTCTCTCAGCGATTTTGAGAGCGGTGGGTGTGGTCAGGAGAACAACGAATGGGCCGTCCCAGCGTGGGCTCGACCATGTTTTCCTTTTTATCACCTTCACCAACACCAGGTCACCCGGGGTCACCGTTTCCTGTGCAGGAGGAAGAGAAGTAGAGGGCAGATCATTTGCTCTTGACACAGTCCGTTCTTTAAACAAGTCACATAACCATTTAGTCAGTGGATCTGCCTCTCCTGTTTTGTCTGACAATGGCTGATTTTCCCATAAGGGGAGCACAAAGGGTCTGCCTGTTACTGCCTCAAAGGGCGTGATCCCTTGTGGGTTTGGCGTTATTCTCATGTAAGTTTTTACTAGAGATAAACACTCAGGCCATGGTTTTTTGGTTTCTTCCATGGTCTTTTTGAGTCTTAGTTTAATAGTACCGTTGGTCCGTTCAACTAAGCCTGCGCTCTGTGGGTGATATGCACAATGATTTTTTAGGGTGATCCCTAAGTGAATGCCCATATTGTCAACAATGGTATTTACAAAATGGCTACCGTTATCACTCCACAAGACTTGTGGAATGCCATGTTCTGGTATTATGTGTTTACAAATAGCTTTAGCTACTGTGAGGGCGTTTGGATGTTTTGAAGGAACAAGTTCAACCCATTTAGTTAGTGAGTCTACTAACACTAAACAGTACTTGTGCTGACCACTTTTGTGTAGTTCAATAAAGTCCATGTGTAAAACTTCAAATGGGTAGGAGCCCACTGGGCATTTCCCTCTCTGTGGTCTTAAGTTTCCCTGAGCATTGTGACGACAACACACCATACATGACCTACAAAAAGTTTTAAAATAGGTTTGTAAGCCCTGTGGTATTGTCATTGTCTGTTCTACCATAGATATGATCCCTCCTGTTGAGACATGGGACTTCCCATGACTCAATGTGGCTACTGCGTGGAACAGACTGCGGGGGATGACTGGTCGGTCTTCTTTGTGGTAGAGGCCTTCTGGGGTGAGTTCAATGTTCATCATTTTCCATAGTGTTTTTTCTTTGTCTGGAGCGTTGTTTTGCATGTCAATTAGTACTTGTTTTGGAATGTTGTTGTGTTGTTGTGTTTCTTTGTGGTTGGCGAGCATGACGATCTTTGTTTTGTCTTGGCCTGCTTGCTTGGCTGCCAAATCTGCTTTTGCATTTCCTACAGAAACGGCGTCTTTTGCTGAGGTGTGAGCTTTGCATTTGCATACTGCTATTTTGGAGGGTAGCAGTACAGCGGCCAAAAGGTCAGTGAGTAATTTGGTGTGTTGAACAGGTTTTCCTGTTGATGTTTTCATTCCTCGTCGAGCCCACATGGCGGCAAAGATGTGCAATGTCGAGTGGGCATATTGGCTGTCGGTCCAAATTGTTACTGCTTTGTCTTTGAATAATTTACATGCTTCTGTTAGCGCGATGAGTTCTGCTGCTTGTGCTGACAGATTTCCTATTAATCGTCCGCTCTTCAGTGTCTTTTGTTGTGTGACCACTGCATAGCCTGTGTTGGTGTTGCCTAGTTCATCTTTGCTTGAGGAACCATCTACAAACACTGCTTCTCCTTCTTGTAAGGGTGTGTCTAACAAATCTCTTCTTGGTTTGCAGATTTCCTCGGTGGCTTCTGTGCAACTGTGTGGTGTCCCATCTGTCTCCACTGGGAGGAGACTTGCAGGATTGAGAGTGCTGCATCTCTTGATGGTAAGATGGGGTTGGGACAACAGTACAGCTGTTAGGCCAAGATGTCTTGCTGGTGAGAGAAATGACATCTTTGTTTGAGTCAAAAGAACATCTACTGAGTGTGTTACTAGTAGAGTGGTGGGATGGAACAACACCAATTCGGCGGATGCTTGTACAGCCATTGCTGCGGCACACACTGCTTGGACACACTGGGGCAGGGCTCTGGCGACAGCATCAAGTTTCTTTGAGTAGTAGGCCACTGGTCGCATTTGTGTACCATGTTGTTGGAGTAGGACGGATGTCATGAATCCGTCTTTGCAGTCCACTGTTTGGGTAAACAGTTTCTTGTAGTCGGGTAGGCCCAAGGGGCCTGTGCTTGTGATGGTCTGTTTTATCTGATTGAACTTGTCATTAGCTATTTTCGTCCATGTGATGGGATCGGCCAGGGCGATGTCTTCTTGGTAAATTAAATCCACCAGTGGTTGCGTTATTTCGGCGAAGTCCAGAACCCATAGACGGCAAAAGTTCACTAGGCCTAGGAAGGCCATCATCTGTCTTTTGGTCTTTGGTTTGGGGGCATCAAGGATAGCTTGTTTCCGATCAGAGGTTAGTTTTCTTCCTTCTGCCGATATGATGTGACCTAAGAAAACTACTTCGGTCTGAGTCCACTGTAGTTTGGTCAGTGAGGCTTTGTTTCCTGTCTTTGCCAGGTGTTGACACAGTTTCACTGCTTCTTCTTGATTTTCTTCTTTGGTTGGACTGGCGATGAGAATGTCATCTACGTAAATCAAGATTTGAGTGGTTTCACTGTGTTCATGGAGGCTCAGACAGTTGTTGATTTCTGGAGAGAAAATGGTGGGGCTCTCTGCATAGCCTTGGGGTAGTCTCGTATAGGTGTACTTCTTTTGATTAAAGGTGAAACCAAAACAATGACGGGCAGACTCGTGCAATGGGATGGAAAAGAAGGCGTTGCTTAGATCAATTACTGTGAACCATTTCTGTTGTGGCTTCAGCGCATTGAGTAGAGTGTGGGGGTCGGGGACGCAGGGGGCTCTCTGTTTTACTGCCTGATTTACGGCTCTTAAGTCGTGGACCATTCGCCAGGTCGTGGTGTCTGCTTTCTTTACTGGAAAGATTGGAGTGTTACAAGTTACCTTGGGGGCTTCTATGAGCACTCCAGCTTTTACCATGTTCATGATTACTGGTGTGATTCCTTCTTTGGCATCAGGTTTGAGTGGGTATTGATTGATTCGTGGGCGATAGTTTGTTCTTGGTTCAATTGTTACTTCTGTGGCTGTGGTCATTAGGCCCACATCGGTTTTTGACGCTGACCACAGCTGAGGTGGTATTTGATCCATGGCGTCTTTTAGTGCCAGGATCGTGGTTTCCTCCGGATGTCATGTACTTAGGTGGGTGCTGGGGACAAATGTTGTCACCCAGTTTAGTTTTTTCCTCCAGACCACGTTTCCTGATGACATGATGCGTTTAAATCTTCCATCTTGACATGGAGTCCACGGAAGTCGTTGTTCGGACCATGTTACATCTCTTATTTTTGATCCTATGTCCTTCCATCTCCAGCCTGTTGGTTTTGCCAGTGAAATGTGGAAGGGAATGCCAAAGCCTTCATATGTGGTTAATGCATATATGTAATCTGGAAAGATTACTGTGGCTGCCATCCATCCTGCCTGTTCGTCCCAAATTAGGTCTTTTATTTGGGCCCGCATGGTTGTCAATCGGGACCATTGATCAAAGAAGTCTCTGTCCTCTTTGTTCGGGGCGAAGCGGATGGTGGAGTGAAGTGGGTACGTGGTTTGGGGCACCCAATTTGAATTTGGTAGGATTTGTTCTGGCATCTGTTGCAGATTGTTTGTTACTGACGTTGGACCTTTTGGGATCGGATCCAGACTGTAGAATGGGCGTGGTTTGTCTTTTCCTTCTAGTACTAACATCTGCATTGGTGTTTCTTGTCCTCTTTTTGTCATGACCATGCTAGAGCCTTCGACCATTAATACAAGGCTCATGGCTTTTATCAAATCTCGTCCGATGAGGTTTTCAGGACAACGAGGCACGTAAACGAAAGTTTGATCTGGGTATTCTGTTCCGTCTTCATCAATAATGGTCAGTGGTTCGGTAAAGTAATGGATGGCTGGTCTACCTCCCACTCCTATGACCATTATTGTGCTTTTTGACAATTTGACACCTGTTGGTAGATCAGTGATCACGGAGGATTGTGCTCCTGAATCCACAATGAATTTCAATGTTGTAGTAAATGGCCCTAAGCCTAGTTTTCTTACTGCTGGGTCAATAGAGGACATCTGGCTAAACAGGACTGTCAGGTCAAGCACCTCGACGATCGTTCTGGTGTCATCAGGGTTTTCATCACTTGACCTTTCCTGCTCGCGTCATTCGGTTGGATCCCAGTGGTCAGATTTTGGGGTCTCAATTTTTTGTTTGGAGCGGCAATCTCGAGCGAAGTGGCCGTACTTGCCACAATTGTAGCACACATCCTGTCTGGTGGCTGGTTGGCCTCTTCCTCTTCCGCGTCCACGTCCTCTACCCCGATTGGGTTGGTTTTGGTAGTGAATTGGTCCAGAAGGTGGAGGAGAGGCATGTTGAAAAAATGTGTGCATGGCATTGAAGACTGATGATTGCGCTTTTTGTCTTTTTAGGTCTTCAGCGTGTGAGGCCCAAGCTACGAGATCATTCACCGGGGCAGTTCTCCAGGTGTGGTAATGTTTCTTGATAAAATTGACTGTACCGTCCACTAGTCCATCCAGGAATGTTGCCCGCAGTAATGTTTGGTATGTGCTTTGTGCCTCAGTGCTTTCTTCGATGCCACCATGTAGTTTCAGTACGTCTTGGAGGCGGTCCACATATTTTTGTGCGCTTTCTTCAGGTTCTTGGCGGCATTGGCGGACTTTAGTTAAATCAGGTGGTTTCTTGAACACTGCGATGGCTCTTTCTAAAAGAGTATTTAGGGCGTTGTCTAGTTCTTGGCCTGGTTGGTAGACTTGGCCTCGTTGGTTGGCTGGAGCAAAGGCTCCTTGGAATCTTCCGACTCGATGTCCTGCGGTCAGACGTAGGACGCTTAGTAATTCATTGCCATTGAGGTGATAGGATCCATGTAGTTCTCAAATTGCAGCTGCCCATTTTTCAACGTTATCTTCAATGGGAGGAACTGATGCGCATGTGGCTACTTTTTCTTCTTCGGTCCATGGGCGATAGAGCAGCAAGGTCTGTGGATGAGCAGGTTGACCAGGATTTGGCATTCCATAAGTTGGGTTGGCTACAGCTACCATGGGATATGCTGCCACCTGCTGAATGTCTGGGTATAATTTTGTTGTTGCAGCCAGGACGTCTGCTGTTGGTTTGTTTGATCTTGTACGGCTTCCAATAGGAGGGGAGGCTCCGTCCCCAAAACTCGTGGAGATGGAGTTTGGGGAGGAGGTAGACGGGGTAGGCGGTTCCCACTGTTGGTTGACGTTTACTTCCTCTTCTGGATCATTTTGCTGTCGCACTTCAGCCGGTGCATTTCCGTTGTCTCTTCGTCTGGCGCCGGTTTCTTCCGTTGGTCTTATCTTCATCTGGTACATATTTCTTTCTGGCTTTTCCTTTTTTCTTTTCTCACTTTCCAAAATGCTTTCTGCCCTCATTTTACACTGTTTTATCCACACTTCAACAGCACGTAGTTGTGCTTCCAATTTTTCTACATTCTTTCCCTTTTTAATCTTCTTTGCTCTTTTCTCCACTAAACTTTTCTTAACTTCCTCTTTGTTCCTGACATCTCTCAAAGACGGGTTAAAATCATACTTGGTCACCCAGGATTCCAGATACTTGCACGCATTAGCGTCAAAGCTTGCAATAAATTTAACATCCTGGTGTTGTTCTATTTCTTTTCTCAATGACTGGCCCATTGTTTCTACTCCCGAGCGGGCAGCAGTTACTCCCTTCTAACCTTATCTCAAAAACACACATAAAGTACACACCCACACACACACACACACACACACACACACACACACAAGCACACACACACAAAAACTCACACACAAACACACACACTTAGTCTTTTCTGTGGTGCACCACTTTCTAATTTAAAACCATGATTTGTGTTTTAGGCGATTATTTTTAATCGCAGTCAGTTCTGTTCTGACCTAATAAATCTTAGTTATATTGAACACAGATATTTTGGTAAACAATGAGTGGGGAGGTGTAAATTATTACGTATTTACGGCAACGTTTAATTTCCTCTACCCGGGCACCCGAAAACGACACTTTTTTTTAACAAGTTAAAAACTAGTCAATAAAAGTATTTTGGATCTCATCTAATAAAACCGTGATCCCTTTGATGCCCGGATCATATATACCATGGGTTTTTTTCTCTTCTTCACGGGCCAACGCCCAAGCGCTTTTCTTTTACTCCCCACTTTTCTATTTTTCTCTTACTTCTTCAGTATATTTAGTGTTCCTTTTTCAAACTTCTGTGTAAATCGTGATAATTAAACAGCATAATACCTGTTAGTCCTCGGTGCCGGTCTGGTTCGCAGGACCCGGTGTCCGGGCGAACGGCCGTGGCGGGAGCGACGAGACCCGTCACGCAAGGGGAGACGCTGTCGACAGATTCTCGGTGTCCTCGGTTCGGCGGCGGTCGTCCGTCCAGATGCAGGTCCCGGGTTTCGGCACCAATTAAATGTTGGGTCTGATATTACAGATACCCCTTAGTTACTGACCGTGCACCAAGGAAAAAGGAGGCAGAAGCTGTTGCTTTGTTTTATTGCAACCGCGGCTGGGAGAGGAGAGGAGGCGCGAGACCTTAACTCACGCTCGGCTCCTTCCGACTCTCTCCTCCCCCGGCCACCTCGTCGCTTTTATTACAGTTAAGTTTCGTTTCATACAAATCATGGTTAAGTTTCTGTTTTCATACGTCATAGAAAAATACAAAACATTAGAGAAGGTTGAGCAGCGCCTCTAAACAACAGTTGATAATATAAAAACATAAAAATATATACAGGATATTCTTTAAAATACACATAATGTTAAGACTACTGTTTTAAGCAACTTCACAACCACTTTAGCTGCTCGGGCCCTAACTAGAGTTGTGAGCAGCTATATAGGGCCGTCTTAGCGCAGGCCACTTTGTGGTACTTGCCCATTGGGGTACTAGCAGATTCAAATTTGATTTTTTTTTAAATGGCTCTATAATGTAAATGTTTACATATGGAGTTTGGGTCCTGGTGTATATTAAAAATTTCCTGAGTTTTCACGCATGTTCGATCACCCATTTCAGTGCACTTCTCAAGGTTTCTTATTTTTCACCTGATTTTTTTTTTCCTCTTGAGTTTTTCCTTTCCCTTTTGTTATAAAGTTGAGGGGATGCCATTAGACTCGAATATAGACTAAGGGCTGTATAAATACTTTTGACTTGAGGCCCTCGTGAGGATAAGCGTTTCAGGTAATGGATGGTGGATGGATGGATGGATGGATGGATGGATGGATGGATGGATGGATGGATTGATTGATTGACGACAACGCATAGCCAGAAACTTTTTTGTAGGTCTTGGGCTATTTCATTTGCCTCCAGTTTTTCTTAGTTATAAGTGAAACATGCAACCCAGGTTGCTATGTTGAAAAGCTGTAGGGGGCCTTACTGAGTCATTAAAAAAAATCACAACAAACTATTCAATTATTTCTTACTTTGACAGGCCTGATGTGTGTGCAAAGTTTCATGAGTTTTTTTATGTTGAGACATATGTGAAATTTTGAGTAGGATATGATAACCTCACCTTTTTGAAGTTATAGCAGCTTTTATTGTCACCACTATAATGGCCTTGACTTTTCCGAAAAGTCATGCTATTCGATCTGAGACAAGATCAACATCTCAAGGCTTTTCTGACAAAATTTCAATTGGATCCCTTCAACGGGCTCGGCGCGGTAGATGAAAATGTAAACAAAAATATACATTTCTTGTCAGCTATATATAGTAGCACTATATGTATAACAAAATACTGTCATATAGTAGCCTTCAGGTGGTGACTATTAACATAACGTGAAGTTTGGGATTTTTGGGAACAAGTATCTTCTGTGAGTTAAAAATTTTCTCGTTTGTGGCAAAGCAAATATAAAATGCAAATTTTGATGCCCCGCCCCGTCATATAGTATTTAAAAACTCAAGCTTTTGCCCAGTTGTTGTCCCAGGTTTTGCGATGGTCAGAGATTAGAAAAATACTGACATTCTCTACTTGAGTAAAAGTACAATTACTTGTCTAAAAACAACAACTTTCGTCAAAGTAAAAGTACTCACTCAAATATTTATTCAAGTAAAAGTAAAAAAGTACAAGCTCTGAAATGTACTTGAGTAAATGTAAGAAGTATTTTCAGTGGATGTGTCTTCCTATTCCAGCCAATTGCACGTCATGTCATAGCTTGACGTAGAGCCAATCACAAGGTGTAGGGGACAGGGTGTAATGCTTCATATGATTCATGGAGCCAGAAATCATTGACGCCTGCTTCTTCTTGCAGCTCTATTATTTTAATTGTTTTCATACATTTAAAACAAAAGTAATGACCTTGTTTTGAAAATGTATTTAGTAAAAAGTACAGATAATCAAGTTAGAATGTAATGGATAAAAGTAAAAAGTAGTCTAAGAAATAAATGCTCAGGAAAGTACAAAGTACTGAAAAAAAGTAGTTGTACTTTGTTACTTCCCATCTCTGCAGATGGTACATGTAGCCCAAGTTTGAAGTCAATCGAATGATTCCTCTAGAACAAGAGGGCAATAA
This sequence comes from Vanacampus margaritifer, assembly GCF_051991255.1. NCBI lineage: Eukaryota > Metazoa > Chordata > Actinopteri > Syngnathiformes > Syngnathidae > Vanacampus > Vanacampus margaritifer. The sequence goes on along the minus strand of NC_135439.1, from coordinate 26,054,804 downwards.
ATGTGTCAAAATTGGACATTCAGAAATTCATAGATAATTATAATGCATCGGATTTATATAGTGCTTTTCTAGATACTCAAAGGTGCTTTACAATGGAATGAATACTTTATTCATGCACTCACACTATGGTGGCAGTAAGCTAATTAAGTATCCACAGCTGCCCTGGGGCAGGCTGACAGAAGCGTGCCTACAGCCCCTCCAACCGACCACCAATACACCAGTATGAGTAGCACTGGAGGGAATGTGTGCGAAGTGTCTTGCCCAATTACACAACAACACATGACTTGGGGAGAGCGGGAATCGAACAGCCGACCTTCTGGTTACTGAACGACGGTCTCTACACCCTGAGCCACGGCTACCACATAGCTCACTTCCTTTACATTTTAGCATACAGTATAGACGCAATGGACTTTCTTGTACATCTGTGACAATTTTAATATCCCTAGATCATACGTTGTTTTTACACTGTAGATGGCGCTAGAGAAACATATTTTGTCATTGTGCATGACAACTTTTCTTCGCCTTGGCTCCCAATGAATTGTTTCACTGACCTTCTGCGCAATTTTTTACTGTGTTGATATATTTGGCAATTGCGTAAATGTGTGTTAAGTGACTTTCTCAAAATAAGATGTTTTAATCTAAAAAGGAAAACATTTCGGGATTTTAATACTGATGTGAAGTAAGTGAATGAATTAGGCTTTGTAAAGTTATTTTCACTGTAAAAAATCTTTCAGCCATTATGTTATTGTAACTTAAGTGCATACTACGTTTTCACACGTCAATACATGGTGGTGCAAAATAAGAGACAGAGTGCCCCATTTAAGACAGTGTGCTCTAAGGAGATAATTCTTTTAAAAATATAGCTCCAAATATTAACACAATTTATAAACATAGCCTTTATCTGACAGTGATTCACTTATAAACACCCTAATCCAAGAGCCCAGAGAAGCATTGCTCATTAGCAGTGGCCTTTCACTCAGACTGCAAGGTGACACATGCAGGTGAACGCTGAGCTTCGAGTGACTAGTGTGTTTATGTTATCTTTTCATAAGCACTGTTTGAATTTTGTCAAACTGCATCACTGTTTAACTATGTGCCAATCAAAAACCACACAGCCAGATGGGTGCCCTTCGGCTAACCTCACCCAAGGCTCCTGGGCCTCACAGGGAATTTTTTCTGCTTATCTGCCCCATTCCTTTCTACAAATGTCTTTTGTCTCTTTTTGAATGCTATTTTATATCACCTTTTCATTTTACTTGTATCACTGAAATTATTCTTTAAAATATGCATAAATTGTACCTAAAATGCAATGTGATGAATGTGATTTGTCTCAAGAACAATCATGATTCAGATAATGATGATATACATCATTATCCGGTATAATTTTCTTATAAAACCCATCTTTAGATTTACCGGTAGTTAGCCTGGAAACCAGGCTCATTGCTTTACCAGTGAGTGAGTCTGGGGACAATCGCAATGAAGCGCATTTCTGAGGCGGGGCCAACCTGACCAGACAGACAGTGGAAAGAATCAATCAGCGAAGAGCGGACGTGACGTCAAAAAGCGATGTGTAGAAGCCAAGTAGTAAACAGTAGAGGTGGACAGAAACAAAGTAAATTCAACATGGCTCGACGAAGAGAGACAGTAGTGATTAATAACTTATGATTTTGAATGTTATGAGGAGGAGGAGGAGGACGGACTTTGTTCCTGCACCGAAGAGTGCCGCCGCGCATGAAGAATATGTCACAGCAAAAAAATGAATTTGATTTGCCCAGCCGTTTCGAGCCAGGCCGAATTAATGGCAGCCTTTTCAGACCCAGTGTTGTGGTTTGTGGCTTCTTCAGCCGGCTCCCAACTCCCGTCCTGTGTCAGATGATTTTTGCTTTTATGGTTGCATCACATGTCTCTGCTCCCGGGTAGTTTTCCAACCTCTTGTGTTTTATTCTAATTTGAGTGAGTTTTTTCCCCTCGTGATGATTTTGGGTTTTGTCTTTTCTTAGTTTTTTTTAACCTGTGCGCAATGAATTGGTCATCAATGACTACGTTTGCATGCAGGCAATATTCGGGTTATTGTCAGAATTCGGGTTTCTGGAACAATCAGAATAACACGTTTACATGCGCAAGTTGACATAGTTACCCCCGTATACATGGCGTTTGGAATAACCCGGTGTAAGGGGGTGAAGGACGGACACCATCATGGCAGAAATAGACGTAATTTCCGCTTCTAACTTTAAACAGTCAACAAAATACATTAAATTCATGTCACCCACCATGCTTAATAAAATACTTGGTTTCCTTCTCGCTCCAGAAGTGCGTTTCTTGGCTTGCCAGGCTAACTGGTAGTTATTATTTTATATTTATTGCATTAATGCGAAACTAAACTTTTTTACTTCACTATTTAAAGACTTCTTCAAAATAAAAACGTTTAATAAAAAAGTTTTAAATCTATATTAAATCATATTTTATTTAAGTCAGAAATTGTTGTCAAATTTGAAAGTCTTGATTCTTAATTATAAATTGGTCAGACTTTACATGCTATGCCTCATGTGCACACACACCCGCCCACACTTCCTCAGACGCACACACACATCCTTGCACACGCACACACACACACACACACACACACACACACACAAACAAATCAATGTGTGTACCCATCCATCAGAGGCTTCTTTTAAGTTGTCGGTAGTTGGCTGGAGGTCATTGGTCAGTGCCTGTTTTTTTCTGTTCCAAGCCAGAGTAAGCCAACTGGATACTGTCTTTGTATTATCAGAGCCATTGAGGCGAGCCCTTGACCTGCTACCCCATTTAAATGCTATAAAGGAACCACCCTGCCTGCCACCCCCTTCACCCGACCCCCCCATGACACCACACCGCCCCACCCAATTTAACATTTTCCTCTAAAGTGCAGTGGGAATTGGAGGACACCTGCACTATGTCAATCTTTTGTGATGAGACTGACCAATTAGGCCTCTGTCAGGAGATCGAACACTGCTTACAATAGCATTAAAGACAGCCCATGGACATTGCCTAATTTAGTTGTTTTGATGATAAGATTACAGAAAACATCAGTTTGCAAAGTTAATCAAAAGACCATTTTCAACAAACCTAATTGTCATACAAGCAAACAGCTTGAATTACACAAATATTAGATTTATTGGATATTTCAGTATGTTAAAATCCATCCGTTTATTTTCGATGCCAGTAATTGTTTTTCGGATGATGGGTGTACTGGAGCCTATCCCAGACGACTTTGCAGATCAATTAAAATAAAACACTAGTAATTGCGTTCAACACACTAAATCATGGTATGATAGCTGACTTATTTTCTCCAAGCAAGCACTAAAGAAAAGCAGCTGTGTGTGTGTGTGTGTTTGTGTGCGTGTGCGTGTGTGTGACAGTTTGTATGCATGTATGAGATTGACTGTTTACAAAGTATGGGTAGCAACACACTGAAATTCAAATTGTGATTTAAAAAAAAAAGGTCTAACAAACACAAATGGTTTTCGTACATGAGATGATAGGAGGATAATAATGGATGACATTGAGGCAATTGTTCAAAATTTTATGTGAAGTCTTCTGGATGATGGGGGCCCTCAGTCAGACGATCTGTGTGCAAAAGTTGAAACATCCCTAAATGGAGTTTTTATTTCTTCCTGTGTTTTGTGCAGAGGTGGGTAGAGTAGCCAAAAATTGTACTTAAGTAAGAGTAGGGTTCCTTCAGAATCATTTTACTTAAGTAAAAGTAAAAAGTAGTCATGAAAAAAAAGTGAAAATGTATTCGCTGAAAAGAATACTCAAATACTGAGTAACTACTTGAACAATGAAGTCTGATTTTTTTTTTTAAACAATGTCATCAGACATTGCTTCATTTTGACATATAGTCTTTAAAAAAAATTCAATAACGTTTCATTGTCTTAGAACATAAATAAATATAAATGTGTACAACACTTTACATACATTGTGTGCACTGCACCAGCGATGTTTTGACTGTCTAGCTGTCACATCTATCAAATCTACCCTGTAGGTATACTCACATCTACTTGGTCGCAAGTTTTCCGGCACCTCTCTTCCTGCCCCGTTTTCCTCCCACACTGGTGCTCCTCTCCTCTTCGCTCCATCGCAATGTGACTTGTTGTGTTCTAACTTCTGCCATGGTGCTAAAGCAGGCATGCGCAGTGTCCTCTTTTTTTCTTGTTTCAGAGCTTAATAACCCACTTCCAAGTTAATTGTTTAATTGACGCGAATATGCGAAGATGATGCTCCCCAGGGGCGGACTGACCCACGGGGGTACCAGGGATTCCCCAGTGCCCCCCCCAAAAAAAAGTAAAAACAAAATAGGAACAACGCGTAGATCGGCTCTAGTGGGGGGCCCGGTGGAAAGCACATTTAATATGGCTCAGACCAAGTAGTCCATACATTTAATGCAAATGATTTGGTAATGGAGCATCATTGATTGATTGAACTCATCAAGAAGACCTACATCTATGATTTGATCACATCACAGTTATCAGTTAGGGAATGCTTCCATAGTATTTGATATGTGGACAAGTTAGCTGGATGACTTTCACATAAGCACGTGTGAGTGTGTGTGCGGGGGGGTTGGTTTGAGTGTGTGAGAGAGATATTTATGTGTGTTTTTTTTTCTTACAGAGATTGCTATGTGTATTAAAGAACTCAATAGTGGACATTATTATGATTATATATACATTTGTCATTAGCAGCAGAAACATCAGCTGTTAAGGCCACTAGTGGAGGAAGTATTGAAGGACTGGGTGACTCCAGTCATGGTGTTGAAGAGGTGGTGCTCTTCTTGGAGGAGATGAAGGAGTGGGAAGGTGTGTTGGCCTCAAGGAGGGGGTGGAGGAGAAGGAACCGAATGAAGCAGGAACTACTAGTAAGCAGACTTGTACAGATTGCTTTGGGCTGTTGTACCGGGTCTGCAATATTCCTGTATTATGCGTAGAATTAACTGTTACGCAATAATTTTATGTTAATGAATGCATACAGAAAAGCAAAAGCCAACATGAGGCCGGGACTGAAGGCGGAGGATCACTTGTTCAGTTTTGTAGATTTTGTCATGGTTATCTGATTGACAATCTGTAAATTGAGTTGGACAATTGTTTTATATTTGGCATCATTATAATTTGTACTATGCATGTATGTGATTTGACTGCTTTTGATAAAATTTAGCTACTATTGCATTCTACTGCACAAGAATTTAGTTTTTTCATGTATTTTACATTTTTACATTTAGATGGAGTGTGCCTTACTTATTTTTGCATGCAAATCTACACCACTTGGTTACATAAAGTTTCTGGATTTTGTTTACTGAGCTTCTAAATAACGCTTATTGTTTTGTATTTGCAACTTCCAACGCGGCAGGAGGGGAAAAAAGGCCTTTGTTTTGTGTGCATCCTGATCTTTAGAATCAAGTGTGTTGGAGGACGGAAAAATCTAAAACCTGGAGGACTCCGACGCTCGAGAACCAGAATTGTGGAAGCCTGCTCTAAATTGTCTACTGGTCAGAATGGTTGTTGGTACCACCTTCGCCGACCAAGCCACTAATGACAATGGCCAACCCCGCTTTCATCTCTGCCATTCACACAATCTATGCATTGCCAACACATGGTTTCCTCGCAATCTTATGCACCACTGGATGTGGTACAGTAGGTACGGTAGGACCCGCAAAGCGATCGGCCAACTGCAGGGTATATAGAGGAGGACAGCTCGGCAACATGGACCACCGCTTAATGGTTCCGCAGCTTAGGCTGAAGCTGCGATTGGATCCCACTGCTAGATACCAGGCCTGCCCAGACTCGACCCGGCTCCGTGATCATGATCATCCATGTTTTGGAGCTCCATCTCTAACCGCTTCAACACGCTGGCCGATGGCGCCGACGTCAACTGGGAGACTTAAGACCTGTGTCACCCAGTCAGCCTAAGAGGTTCTAGGAGGATCAAGACCTCCGCCTAAGCAGCCTTGGATCACCCAAGAAACGCTAGACATCATTGATCAACAGCAGTCAATGGCTAGCTCCTCTCCGCAGGGATATGACGGAGTACCGACGGCTCAATCGGGAGCAAAATGAGGCAATCACTGCCGACAGGAACAGATTCTGGACAGAGTAGGACTTTCACCTGGAAGAAGCAGCAAGACACAACAACCATACCCTCCATGCTCCGATGCTTCCGTACTGGACCCCGCATCAAAGTGAAGGACTCCAATAACCAGCTCCTCACCATGGAATCTGAGTGCCTCGACCGCTGGCAAGAGCACTTCAGCTGCCTCCTCCATCACCTGCCCGTCACCCTCGACGTGAACCTTGTTACCGCGGCCAACTTGCCCTCAACCAACAATGACTGCCACACGAACCTTGTCACCCCTGAAGAAGTCAAGGCAGCACTGAAATGCCAGAACAACCGCAAGGTGCCCGGTATCTGCACAGTCACCGCAGAGATGTTGAAGGCGGGCGGTGACTTCATGATCCAGTGGCTCACCCACATCATAAACACGGTGTGGCTGACGGAGCACCTGCCGACTGGCTGGACCATCTTCCCCTTTTTGAAGCAGAAAGGTGACAAGCTCACCTGCAGCAACCACAAGGGCATCACCCTCCTATCCTTCCGCAGTAAGTTGTTCACCAGAATACTCCTCAGCCGTGCTCTTCTAGCAATCAGAGGCTATCATTGTCCCTAGCAATTGGGCTTCATGTCCAACTGCTTAACCTGTGACCACATTTGCGCCCTCCGCCTCATAATCAAAAAAAGCAGGGAGTACCGGATAGCTACCTTTATATTACATTCATCGACCTCAAGGCTGCCTTCGACACTGTGGACCACACCTCCCTCTGGAAAATCCTCCACAAGATTGGTGCCCCCGTTAAAATCAACACGCTCTTCCAGCGGCTCTATGACGGTGCCAAGAGCTGTGTGCAGGTAAACGGGAAGGATTCAGGGTGGTTCCCCATCAACAGTGGGGTACGCCAGGGTTGCGTGGCCGCCCCAGATCTCATTAACTGTGTCATCGACCATCTCATGACGAAGGTCTGTGACAGTGTCCCCGGTGTGTCCTTCGCTGACTACCAACTCGCCGACCTGGAGTATGCACCCTGTTCTACACTACTCTGAACCAGCTGTGTTACGCACTTACCGTCTATCAGCAGGAAGCAGCCAAACAGTCTTCAGATGAGCTGGCCTAAGACCAAGCTCGTGCATATCGGCGACAGCCCGGACCCACAGCCCATCTTCATCAGCTCAGATACTGTAGAATTTGTCCATTTGTTTGTCACCAGTGACAACGACATCAAGCCCGAGATCGGCCGACGCCGTGGACTAGCAGCTGCTCTGATGAAGTTCCCCTGGAAACCCCTCCGGAGTCACCGCTCAATATCTCTCACAACAAAACTCCTAATCTACAACACATCAGTCCTGTCTGTATTCCTTTATGGTGCTGAAATGTGGCCTCTGTCGTTGACTTTGGCCAGCAAAATCAATGGGTTTGACAGCAGAGCCCTCAAAACTATCCTGAATTTGAGATGTTTCCTTCATACGAGCAATGAAGAACTTCAAGCCCAGACCCAACAACCACCCATGTTCTGCCTCATCGCCCAGTGCTGCCTTAGTTTATCTTTATTTTGGAACAGCCAGTCATACTTCAAGTGTCTCCAGCTGGTCCAAAATGCTGCTGCTCGTCTCATAACCGGTGCCCGTTAGAGGGAGCACATAACTCCTATCCTGGCCTTCTCTTCATTGGCTGCCCGTGCAGTCCATTTTAAGATTATTTTATTTGTTTTAAAATCTCTTAATGGTCTTGCCCCACCTTACCTCACTGAGCTCTTGCATCCCTACGCACCAGCCCAGTGCCTCAGGTCAGCAGACCAGACAAAGTTGGAGGTACCGAGGACAAAGCGGAGGCTTGGAGGGGATCGAGCCTACAGTTGCCAATATTAGGCAATCTCCCTCTCTAGCTACTTTTAAAACCTGTATTCTTCTGCTTTTGGCTCACTGTGAGACTTAGCATTGTTTTGGTGCTTTGTGGTGTGTGGTGCGTTTGTGCTGTATTTTGTGTTACGAAATTGATGTTTATTTTATTTATTTATTTACTTATTCACTCACTGACTTACCTACACCTTTCGTAACCATCAATTTTGATCACTGTTTTTGAACTCTATGTAAGCATTGAACGTACATTGATTTTGAATGAACAAATTGCAGTCTTTTCCATCCAACCGAAACGGGGTCAAACGACAAGAGCGCCCTTGTGTGATTAACTCTTGATTCAGAAATTGTAACGTTTCAATGGATCCCAAAAACGCGGACAAGTGAGTCAGGAGCAGCGCTAGATGGCATAACAAGAAACCGTCTTAATTCATAATGATTACCGGATAATTTTACTTCAAGAGATGCGCTAATCCTATTAGCATCCTCCAGGAAACGTCTGTCCAAGTCCAATACCCAATGCGGCTTGCGCAAACAAAAAGTAGGACACAATAAAACAACCGTCAGCACCGGAATCAACAAGTACAGTAACTGTGACAAGAGAACTAAAATCCCATATTTCACCATTAAATTCAAGTCTTTTAACGATCTTATCCGTGGGATAATGAATAAGTTCAGTATTGGCATCGGAGGACTCACGCAAAGAATCATCGACAGTGGAAGCGAACGAATCTTCCGCCAGTCACTGTCCTCTAATGGCAGTAGTCCCTCTAGAGCGAAGGGAAGGTCCTACCGGGCAGGACGACACACGATGGCCCAGCTGCCCGCAGTAGAAGCAGGCATCGGTCCTTACATCAGGCTGTTGTTCCGCTGGGGTGAGGTGGCCTTCAGGACGCGGGACCAGGCTTGACGCGTTCCTCCTGGAGTTTCCGCTGCCGTTCACGCATACGATTGTCCAAGCGTATGGTGAGTGCGATGAGGTCCTCCAGTTCCGTGGTTTCATCTCGAATCGCTAGTTCATCCTTAACACTGGAGTTGAGACCGCGACGGAAAATGCTGCACAATGCAGTCTCGTCAAACCCCCTTTCTGTTGCCAATATGCAAAACTGGATTGAGTGTTTGGCGACTGACAATTGTCCTTGGCAAAAGTCCAGGAGCCGACTTCCGGCTTCCTTACCCTTAATGGGATGGTCAAATACCTGCTTGAGTTCCTCGGTGAATTCAGGAAGTGATAAACTTAATCCTGGCCTAGTATTGCTCACAGCCATACCCCAAGTTGCTGCCTTACCTGACCACAAACTCATCATGTAGGCAACCCGTGACTCATCGCTAGAATATGTGTAGAGTTGCTGATCAAAAATAAAAATGACTAAAAATGAAAGTGAACATTTCTTAACAATAGATTAACATTGTGTGCAGCCAAATGGAGAAATACAGTATAAAATAGAGTGCAGCTTAACCATAAAATTGAACTATGATGACATATAACTGGATTTTAATTCCTCTTCCTGATCATCATCCATATTTGTATGGATTTCATCAGCTGCAAAGTCATCCTCATCTGTTTCCTCTTCTACCAAGAAATCGACAAGGGCTTTGGGGATGACATCACCATCAAACCATTGTGGTTCTAACTTGCCAGTCTCTGTGTTCATGTAAATTCCATGGTTGAGAGGGGATGGGATCTCTGGGTAGTGCTCATGAGCCCTCTTCCAGACATATACAGTGCTTTGCAAAAGTATTCACCCCCTTGAGTTTTTCAACATTTTGGCACGGTACGGCCACAAACAAAATATTTTACTGGAATTTTATGTGAAAGTTAAAAACAAAGTAGCACACAATCGTGAAGTGAAACAAAGTGTATATTTTATTTCAAACTTCTTTTACAACAAAAAAACCCTAACAATTTGAGTGTGGAAAAGTATTAATCTCCCCTGAATTATTAGTTTGTCGAACCCCCTTTTTCTGCAATTACAGCTTCAAGTCTTTTGGGGTATGTCTCTATCAGTTTTGCACATCGGGAGGCTGAAATGTATACCCATTCCTACTTGCAAAACATCACCAGCTCAGCTAGGTTATTTGAAGAGTGTTTGTGAACCTCAATCTTGAGATCTCTCCAGAGATTTTCAATTGCATTTAGATCAGGACTTTGACTTGGCCACTAGCACATTGATGCTTCTTTTTTTTTTTTTTTTAACTATTTTATTGTCGCTTTAGCTGTATGATTCGGGTCATTGTCTTGCTGCAAGGTGAGCCTTCGTCCCAGTCTCAGGTCTTGCAAACCCCAACAAGTTGTTTTCTAAGATCGCCCAGTATTTGGCGCCAACCATCTTCCCTTCTACTCGCACTATCTTCCCTGTCCCCGCGGAAGAGAAGGACATCTCACAGGCTGAATACTTTTGCACACCCTACTTTTCGTAGGGTTTGAAGTTTGAAATAAGATATACACTTTGTTTCACTTCAAGATTGTGTGCTACTTTGTGTTTACAGTTTTTTCCGATTGCTAAATCACTCAAAAAACATGCATAGCACAATTACTTAAACTGACACAGAGCAAAACCTCTTCTCAAGTCTCCAAAACTCTACATGCTTAGAAGTAAGGGTTCCAAAAGGATTTTTCATGAAGAGCAGAGGTTCTGAGGAAGCCTTTTTTTTTTTTAAATAAATGAATAAAAATAATTCGAGGGTTCTTTTGAAGCTAATGGTTCCTGTAAGAACCGTTTCAATAGAGAGAACCCTTTTTGGAAGAAAGGGTTCCTCAAGGGCTGTTGAAAACATGGGTATTAGAAGATCTTTACCATTAATTACCATTAAATGTTAAACCATGATTTAGTATTCACTCAAATTCTCTGGAAATTTTACAAGGAGAGTATTGAGTACATTTTACTATTTTATAAAATAAAATAAAAAGTTACTCAAGCATTGAGGATCGAACTCATAACCTTCAGGTTGGGAGACAGCCACTGTACCACCTGAGCTATGCAAATCTTGTTTGTCCCTCTACTGCATTGTGGATTTGCACTTCACCCTTAAAGTAGCCTCTTTTTTTTCTTTTTTTTTTGGTTTGTTTTTATTAAAAAGCTAAAATGTACTCCAAACTCTCTTTGTAAAATTGACTTGATTTCTGAGTGAATACTGAATCATGGCTAAAGTTTTTTCAAGTCTTTTTTTCTTCTTCCTTTGTTATCAGTGCACTATGAGACTGAGTTAAGAGGCATTTGTCTGCAGAAGAACTTTTTTTGTTTTTAGAATAGAAATAGAATTTTAAATTTAGAATAGAGTACAAATATAAATGTAGCAACACAATATACTCTCTGTATATTAATTTTGTTCCTGCTGTTGTAACCCACCCTGGAGGGAGGACCTCATGAGTCGCATTTATTCACTTTTGGAAATTGGGGAGTTGACCTATTTCTTCTCGAGTGTGGGTGACAGCAGGGGCTCAGGAGGTAGAGCTGGTTGTCCTGCGGATGTTTGCTGGTGGTTGTGTTGCCCAGGAGAAAAGCTGGATTTTATTATGTGCAGGACCTGGGAGCTGGCTGCCAGGTTGGTTGCCCTGTGAGAGTTGAATGATGGCTTTGCTACCGAATATACGCTCCGCCCTCTTTAAAACAGGTGTGACATATCAGTGGTGATTACTACTATTCACATGTGAATTTGTATTACAAGATGGATTGAAGTTAAACCTGAAGCTATCAGAAACCTAAAATTATCAAGGTAAGTAAAATCTACTATTTTATTTCAGCAACATTTTTTGTTAACATTTGTTTCTTTTTTGTAGACATGAGTTAGAGAGTTTGGACAAAAAAGACGTGTGCCACGCACTGGTTTCAATAAGTGGATTAGGGTGAGTATTGAACCTCCTTTTCCAGTAATTTCTTTTTACTGAAAAGTATTTCAACTTTAGTAAAAGTAATTAATGTGAAAAGCTTGTGGGGTTCACTCACATTCACCTGATTTTGTGCCAGTGGAGGCTCTTGTCATAGGATAGAGGACAGACTTATTCAGTCTGTTCCACTGCCACCATTAGGATGTGTTGATAAATTAATTAAATAAATAAATGCATACTCTGACTGCTCTATCGACCATGCATGGCTTTACTTTACTTTTTATAGATGGCTTTATCTGGTGTATGTATGCCTTGTATTGGTGCTACTAATTGTCTTTTTTGTAATCCCTTTCTATATCGTGATTGCTGGAGATGATATGAATCCACCTGCTGAGGACACCCTGTACAGCTGTCATGTTGCTGATTCCACTGGACCTGTGTTAATCTCTGTCCTGTCCTCCCCCCGGGTCTACATGATAGCTTTTCCATAGACAGTCTGCTGTCCTTTTCCATCATTGTTCAAAGATTTTTAATTAATAAAAACAAAATCCTCTTTAAAAATTGTTTGAATGTTTCTCAGTGTCAAGAATAATGATGAACACAATAAAAAAAAATATCTGTAGAATATTGTGTGGTTCTTAATACAAACCCTTATATATATATATATAAAAAAACTCCTTGTACAGGTTCTTGATAAAACCCTTGAAACATAATAGGGTTCTCAGTATAACTTGTGTTAGTTCTAGATGAAACCCTAGCAATATAAAATACTTCTTTGTGGAACTTGCAGTGAAGGTTCGAGATGAAACCCTTGTAATATAAAAGGGTTCTCAGTGGAACTTTCTGTGAAGGTTCTAGATCAGTGGTGTCCAAACTCGGTCCTCGGGGGCCGGTAGTCCCGCAGGTTTTGGATATTTCTCTCCTCCAACACAGCTGAAGCTCATCAGCAAGCTCTACTAAGCCTGATAACAATCCTGTTGATTGAAACAGGTGCGTTGGAGCAGGGAAACCTCCAAAACCTGCAGGACTACCGGCCCCCGAGGACCGAGTTTGGACACCACTGTTCTAGATGAAACAATTGAAACATCACAGGGTTTTCAGTGGAACTCCCTGTTTGAGATCTAAATGAAACCCTTATAGGGTTCTTCGTTTAACCTCTAATACAGGGCTCTGGGTGGAACCCATTATGTTTTCGGTAGAACCCTTTTTCTCCAGGAAAAAAAAAAGAACCCTTTGGAAGGGTTCCAGGTGGAATCTTCATAAACAGTTCTAACAAGAACCAAAAAAGGGTTCTCCTATGAGGACAAGCTGGGGAACCTAAAACGATTCGAACAAGCACTTTTACTTCAAAGAGTGTAATCACAAATGGCACTTTTTAAATGCACTGAACATTGTTCTCTGCATAAGACACAACAATCTGACATGAGGTCACGTGTTTGCCATTTCAAAACACTGCCATTCAAAATTACACTACATTTGCTAATGGGCTCTGGCCATCGTTGTGGTTACTGAGGTCAGGCACACCCGGATTAATCAGTTTGTCCAATCATGAAAGACAAGAAATGAAGGAGTGGTACTGAGTTGAGGAAGTGGTGGATTTGTGCTAAGAGTCCATTGGCCAATATATGTGCCGCCTAGCCAAACACTTCAATGCATAATTGTTATCACCTCAATCGAGAAGTAATCACTACAGGGGAACACCTTTCTTTCTTTTTTACAACAATGGAAGACGTAGCAGAGAGAGAAAGAGAGAGGGTGAGAATGAAAGGCGGATGAAGAGTGAGCGGTAGGAGTAGAGGAGTTCATGGCCAAAGAAGACAACAACTCTCAAATTAAATCAGAGCATGATCATGTCAACCATGGGCTGACAATGCAAGAGGCTCCCTAATTTTTGTTGCCTCTCTTTTTTATATATATATTTTTTGCAATTTTTTTTCAGTTTACTGTTTCGTGAGCATATATTTGTTCACTCCAATGTAAACATAACTGCTGTGCATATGTTGCACCGACTTGTTGGTGAAATATAGTTTCAACCGTTCAATAGTTTCAAGTTTCAACAGCATGTGTGTATCTTCAAATATTTCTGTCCATGTGAACAATCTGAGGAATGTTCTGTAATTTAAACTATCATAGTTAGTATTATGGCAAAGCATAATAAAGATGAGAGTGCTTTTCATAATGCCCAACAGTGTGTAGTTGATTAGACATAAACAATATGAGTGATGTGTGTGCCACTTGGTGCAAAAGTTTGATTTTGGCTATATGCAGTTTTGGTTGCAGTGCTTCATTTTGCAAGATATGTGAGGGATTTTGCAGTTCGGGTGTTTGGTTTTGTGAATTGTGTTAAGCATTTTGATAAAAATCAGCCTCGCTTGCAAAATTGAATTTTAGCAATTGGAAAGAACTAATTTTCACATAAAATTTCAATGAACTATGTATTGTTTGTGGTCGTACAGTGCCAAAATGTTGTAAAACTCAAGGGGGATGAAAACTTTTTCAAGCTGCTGTACCTGGAAGTTGACTCTTCTTATGTGCTGGAAGAGGACCCTCTTGCAAGGTGGGAAGGTGGAGAGATCAACAGAGAGACCCTTCCAGCAGATGAGAAGTCAACTTCCAGGTATGTGTCTGGAAGAAGGCTCATAAGTATTATCCAGAGAGCCCATCCCCTCTCGACCATGGATTTTGCATGAACACAGAGACTGGCAAGTCAGGACCACCATGGGCTTGGGGCGCGGGCCGTGTTGGGGTGGGGGGCGCTCCAGGCTCCTGGGTTTGCTCTCCTGCCGGTGGCCCCTGCAGGGCCCGGGGGTTGTGCCTTGGCACTGCCGCGGCCTGGGGGGCCCTGGGGGGTTGTGCTTGCTCTGTCCTGGCCGGCGTCGACGGCTCCCCTCTTTGGTGGAGGTTTTCAGGCAGGCCAGATCCACCACACCAGCATCTACAGAAATTCAACCACAATCTGCTTCTTCCTCTGGTCGTTGAATCGGTGGAGGCTGATGTCTGTGGATCTCACTCTGCTTCATCTATCCTTCCTTCCTTTCCTCAGTCTTTCTTTTGGTCTCTTGGGGTCTCCCTAATTTGTTGGAATTTAGATGTTTCTGGGGTTGGTGAAAGATTCTGGTTGGTAACCCGGTGGGTAGTAGGTGATGTCTGGTCGGTGCTGGATTTCACTTTTCTTTCTTTTATTTGATCCTTCCTCCTTCTCCTGACAACTTCACAACTCTAGCTAGATTCTGAAGTGTTCGGTTTAGGTGAACAGTAAAGGAATATAAGAGTTTGTGTGAATGGGGGTTGCAGGAATGGAATGTTTCAGAACAAAGGATGCTAATTGCAAGGGGAGAGGCAGAGCCGCGATAAGCTCAAAGTATGTTGTAAATCACATTTGTTTTACACCGGGGGGGGGGGGGGGGGGAAAGTACAAAACAGGAGAAGCCATCCAGTGACGCTGCGGATGAAGATCGGCCAATGAAAAGCAAGCTAAAGTTAAACTGCAGAAAACACGTAGCCAATAGAATAATGTCGGGATGCCTTTGTTTCTGTGTCATTTAAATACTGTGTAGTATAACTATTCACTGGGGCAACTCGGATGAGACTACGTCGGCTGCTTGAGACAGAGACGTATAGAATTGTATTGATAGGGACACGGGACCCCAGCTGTTTTGTATTAGATTTGAGTGTTAGGAATAAATCCACTCGTGTGTGAAAATGCCGGCTTCCTGATACCTTTCTATTGCAGAACGAGCACGCTATTGTTGGATGGGTGATAGTTTGGTAAGGTCACAAATTGGAGTCAGATTATTAACTTGAGTTTATATTAATATAGAAATAAATTCCGACAATTTATGGTGACCCCGACGTGATGCAAGAGAGGTAAAAAGAAGTCCGGGACTTCGAGAAAAACCACAAGAGTCTGGGACTCTGGGATCCACGTCCACACCAGGTGACGACCTGATAAAGAAGCCATACCTCCGACCGTCTTTTCTCTTGGGCCCACAGTCAAATAAGGTAAGCAGATTCCTTTTCAAATTCTGCACATTGGCAACGCTAAATTATAAGAGGAAGGAGGAGCGGAACGGCGTAAAAGTGTAACAGTGTGGACGTTAGTAGGGTTTAAAATCTGGGATTTACCTACTAGAATAGTTTGGAACTATTCGTGGTTAGATACGGTTTAAAATCTGGGATTTACGTATCAGTGTGGAAGCGGTGTGAATGTAAAAACTAAAATTGGACTGCAAGAGAAGTGATTAGGACACGCGCGAGTGGATTTAAGGATGGCAGATAAGAGAAAGTGTGATAAGGGTCTCGGGTCCGCTGAAGTCTGGTCGGAGATTAATGGTCATTACGCTAAGCTGGAATCACAGTTGATTAGTGGAATAGAAAGTAAGAGAATTAAGAAGGAAAGAGAACGGTGTCAGAAGTTGTTTCGGAAATTAAAGAAGGATGAATTGTTTCGCGGAGAACCTGGAACATAGGATATGTCGAAGTTAGCGCGGCAGTTACAGGAAAAGGAGAGCAGAATGTTGGCAAATATTCAAGATATGGAGGAGGAACAGAGCCGAGTCGGATGGCGAAAGCGTCATAAACTTGGAAAAGAAGTTAAAGATGTAGAGAATGATAGACGGGGCATTCACCAATTGGCGACTATTGCGACTGCGCTGGCAGCGATAAGAGAGGAAAAGAGGGAGGATGAAGTGAAGAAAGAGGATGAAGTGATTGATAAGGGAGAAAAGGCGGAATGTTTTAGAGGCGTTTATCCACAGTTGCCGAGCTCGGGACAGTATGTATTTGCGCCCCCGCCGTATCCGACGGCGTCAGTGATGGCCCCCGTAGTCACTTTGGGGGGCAGAATGGTTTTAGATGTGGAAGATGACGGTTCACGGATGACGCCAGCAACAATACAGTTGATCGAACAGGCTGTGAATAATGAGAGAAAAAGGCTGCGGGGGAAGGGGGGGGTGAGTCGCCCGTGCGCACGTCAGGGGCGGTGTTAGCAGGAGACAGGGGCACCTCTAGTGCAGGGAATAAGAGGACTCCGAAGCTGATAAGGGAGGAGGCATCGGGGAAGTTGTTTGATGGACATAAGGTGCAGACTGAGGAAAGAGAGATGTTAGAGAAAATGGTGACAGGGACACAGAGACGGGGGCAGGCAACGCCCAGCAACGCTGATCACCGCGAGGGGGAAGTGGAGAGTGATGAGGAAGATGAGGTGATGTTACGTGAGCAGCGGCAGATGCTCAGAGCGCTGAGTGAGAAAGAGAGGAGGGGCGATAGTGAGGAGAGCAGGTCCAGGGGGGAGCGAGGCTATCACACGCGGAGTAAAGGGAGAATAATGGCACAGCAGGAGCAGCCTCAAACAATGGCACCCTTAGTGGTGACTCATGCTGGCCGTCACTATGAGCCTTTGATGTTGCGGGATGTGGCTGCATTGGTGGAAAAATTGCCCCCCCTGCATAAAGGGGCACGAGCCTGGATTACTAAATTTTTAGCTGCCATGTCAGGACAGGGAGTAGCATTGTGTAGCACTGGATCAGTAGCACTGGATCAAATGCCACAGACCTTGTGGTCACAGGGTCCATTTGATGTTGGTTGTTGTCATACGGTTCAGCCGATCCAATTGGAAATTGATTGCTCCAGTCCGGTTCGCCGTCCTCAATATCGATGGCCGAAGGAAGCAGACGAAGGTATGGAGAAGACAGTGGCAGGATTGTGGGATGCAGGGGTGTTGGAAACGTCGGCGTCCTCTTGGAACACACCTCTGAGGCCAGTCCAGAAGGCTGATGGGGTGACATGGAGGATGGCCCATGATTTGCGGCCAGTGAATGACATAACTATAACTCCAGTTTTGCCAGTTCCTGACCCCCATCGCATCCTGTCCTCCCTGGATCCTCAGAAACAATGGTATACGGTAATTGATTTGGCGAATGCATATTTCTGTTTACCACTGGCTGAGTCAATACGACACGTGTTTGCATTTTCTTATAAAGGGGTGAAATTGCAGTACAAACGACTCCCACAGGGCTTCAAGAATTCACCGGGACTCTTTAATCAGGTATTGAAGGCCTTATTATTTTCATGTGAACTACCCCAAGGCTCAGTGCTCCTGCAGTATGTGGACGATCTCCTCATTGCAGCTGAAACATCCAACCAGTGTGTGGAAGCCACACGAGCAGTGCTGTTGAAGCTTGCTGGCCTGGGCTTCAAAGTGTCAAGGAAAAAGTTACAGTGCTGTCGTAAGTCTGTGGTTTTTCTGGGGCGTGTCATCACACCAGCTGGTTTGGCTATGTCCCCGGATCACCGCAGCTCCATCTTGCGACACCCACGTCCAGAGACAGTGCAAGACATGCTGTCTTTCTTGGGATTGTGTGGCTACAGCCGAGCCTACATCCCATGTTTTGTGGATAAAACAGCAGGCTTGCGGGCCCTGGTTAAACAACAAGGGGTCCGAAATTTGAAGGCCACATTGCAGTGGACCCCTGGGGATGATGCATTGTTTGTGCAACTGATTCAGGAATTGGCATCAGCAGCAGCTTTGGCTACCCCAGATTACACTAAGGTGTTTCATTTAGATGTGGCCATTAGTGAGAAGACAGTGAATGCGGCATTGTACCAAAGACAGGGGACAAACAGGGCAGTTTTACTGTATTGTAGTGTGCCATTGGACGGAATTGAACAGAAACAAGCAGACTGCGTTAGGTACGCAGCGGGCCTGGCGAAGGTCCTACAGAAAACGGCACATGTGGTCATGGGGTATCCAGTCCAGGTGTTAACAGACCATGCGGTGTCAGCTTTTGTCGCATCGGCGGCATTTACTTTGACACCCCTAAGACAAACACGGATGATGAAGACCTTGACGGCACCAAACGTTACGTATGTGCATGATGGTGTGAACATGGCTGATCACCTCCTGGAAGGGGCACATGAGTGTGCTCTGAGAATACAGAAAGATCAAAAGGTCCGTGAGGACTTATATGCGGAACCATTGGAAGGTGGACGGGTTATGTTCACGGATGGGTGTTGTTGGCGGGCCAAGGATGGGACACTCCACGCGGCAGCGGCACTTGTCGAGTGGAAAGGTTCTTCCTTCCTCCCGGTGACAGCTCAAAAGTTGACAATAAAACCCTCCGCCCAGGCGGCTGAGGTGATGGCTCTGGTATTGGCCTTGGAACAGTGTCCAGGACAGCAATTAACTGTATATACTGATTCGGCATATGCAGCGTCGGCTGCCCTGATGGACCTAAAGGGGTGGCTACACAATGGCTGGCTAACAGCGAAAGGGTGTCTGCACAGGCCGCAGACAAGGCGGTTGCAGATTCGTCATCAGCATCACCGGAGTCGGGCATCACTCCGTACGTCTACCTTCGGGTGCTTTCCCGGAAGTGGACTGAACCTCGCTGGAAAGGACCGCTAAGGGTTTTGGCTAGAACTTCACACGCCGTCCAATTGGAAACTAAAGGACAAAAGTGGTACCATTACTCACAATTGCGCCCGGCCCCAGACTTTGTGCCTGCCAATGGTGAGCTTAAAGATTGACTGCCCGGACGGGCAGGTCAAGAGAGGGAATGTGACGATGGCGAGAATTGGATCAAAATCGGACTCGGAAGTGTCTGAACAAAAACGACGACGATGCAAATGTTTAACTTTATTGACTATTTTGTTTGCAGGCTTGTGCTTTGTGTGGACTATGTTAGCGTTTGAACATATGGTGTGGGATGATAGAAGTGATGGAACGAAAGGAGAACGAGTGATGGTGTATCATTCCTGTAATGGAACGGTATGGTATGAAGCAGAGCAAGATGGTGGTAAGACGCTGACACAGACACAACAACTACTGTTAAATCTGAAGTGTAAACAACCGACACAGGTGAACACTTTGGTGACAATTTTCAACTGGACTCAACAATGGCTTGATTTGTTAGATAAATTGGACAATTATCAACCACAGTACCAGGACTGGTCCTTGGTACGCCAACAGGAACCTAGAAGGAGAAGAGAGGTAAAGTCAAAAAATAAGTGGGAGAAAAAGGGCTACCAGAATCGGATGATAGGCTGGGCATATAATAATTCGGTGAGAATAACAGTGGCCCCTAATACGAAGACCCAAGTAAATATACCAATAAAGGCACTGAGAGGGTTTCGGGAAGCGTGGTATACACCAGTGGAGGCAGTCATGTCACTAGTAACTGGAGACATGTTCCCTGGTTACTGGTGGTATATGACAGCACATGTGACAATGTGGGGATGGGATTCCGTGGTTACCACACAGGCGGGTGATTATTGGACACCGTCAAAGAATAAAATTGCTAAGTATTTCCATAATAAGATTCTCCTAAGAAAAGAAGGGGAGATATTGAAATTAACAATTGCAATGGGTAATAAGTCAATTGCGCCACCACACCAAGAAGTGTTAGTGCTAAACACATCATGTTGGGGGTTTAAGTTGTGGGCATATTCGTCTGGAAAAGATCCATATTTTCCAATTATCATTTGTGAGAATGGGACTATGATAAAAGGGGAAGCACCGGTAGTAAATAATAAAACCCGTCGAACGGGTACCACGGCCAAAACAATGACGACAGTGGATGACTGGTTTATGAGTCACACAGGTATTTCTATGGTCACTAATAATTGGCTCCTGATGGCTGAACAGGCCGCTAAGAATACTAACGAGGATTGTTTGGTATGTTTAGGTGCAAGACCAGTTTTGAAAATCATGGCAGCAACTGTTGTATCCAAAACCTGTCTCTTTGGTTTCCTGTATAACAAAACTCTCCAAGGAAAGTGCAGCCAATTGGATTCGGCCTTTCCACTGACAAATATGGAAAAGCAAAAGCCCATTTTTGACATCCATGTTGCACAACAAAATTTTGGATTGGAAACATCCAGCAGTCATGGTGTAATGAAAATGTGTCTTTGCCAGCAGGAATACCTCTCGCTCGGGCTGATGTTTGGCTGTGGTGTGGAGAGAGAGTGTTGTACGATAGGCTTCCCCCCAATGCCTCAGATCATTAACTGTTAGGACAATCAAACGCACGTTGGGGCCACTACCGCCGGGTGGTCAGTATATGATGATCCCTCAGAAGGACCCCCAGGAAGCGGAGACAGCTGTGGCCCTCCGGGAGTCCGGGATGTGAGTATGTGAAGGTGGCCTCAGGGATCTGAGGCCATGAGAGAGAATGAAATTTTATACTGATTTTCTACTAGAATGAAAGTTTATACTGATTTTCTACTAGAATGAATTTTTTTTACAAATTTTTAGTTGTTTATTGATTTTTAGCTCATGTTTAACAATAAAAAACAAGGTATTCGAGTGATGACCTCAGTCGTCTGAGGTCATGAGAGGGAATAAAGGAATATAAGAGTTTGTGTGAATGGGGGTTGCAGGAATGGAATGTTTCAGAACAAAGGATGCTAATTGCAAGGTGAGATGCAGAGCCGCGATAAGCTCAAAGTATGTTGTAAATCACATTTGTTTTACACCGGGGGGGGAAAAGTACAAAACAGGAGAAGCCATCCAGTGACGCTGCGGATGAAGATCGGCCAATGAAAAGCAAGCTAAAGTTAAACTGCAGAAAACACGTAGCCAATAGAATAATGTCAGGATGCCTTTGTTTCTGTGTCATTTAAATACTGTGTAGTATAACTATTCACTGGGGCAACTCGAATGAGACTACGTCGGCTGCTTGAGACAGAGACGTATAGAATTGTATTGATAGGGACCCGGGACCCCAGCTGTTTTGTATTAGATTTGAGTGTTAGGAATAAATCCACTCGTGTGTGAAAATGCCGGCTTCCTGATATCTTTCTATTGCAGAACGAGCACGCTATTGTTGGATGGGTGATAGTTTGGTAAGGTCACAAATTGGAGTCAGATTATTAACTTGAGTTTATATTAATATAGAAATAAATTCCGACAACGGTATGGCATTTTTAATAGGTTTTAGGTGAATTAATGAGCACACACTCACACGCACGCACATATGCACACACACACACACACACACACACACACTCACACATCCTCACGCTCATAGAAAAAAAAGGGGAAAAAAGTGAGAGACCAATGATGATGACATGTCGAATCGGTAAGATTAAGAATGAACATTGCTGAGCTCTCTCAGGAAAAATATAAAAATAAATGAATAAAGACAAATATGAATCCTGTCCTGCCGTGTTGGCTCATTTAGCAAGGAAGATGACAGAAAACGTCAGAATCTTTACTCTAATTGTAACCGCCTTTCGCCAGCCTCCGAAGAAAGAATAACATCTTGGTTACACTTAGGAAATGAAAGATGAACATGTGTATTACATTATCGATCAAGTTTTACATGATCAGTTTTGAGGGGAAAAACAACACTTGAAAATGTAATAAATACGCAATAATTTAATAAGGTATTACATTATCGTTAAACATGTTATTACAATATCAGTCAGGATTTTTATTATATTATTGATTAAATTATTACATTATTGGATTTTATTACATTTTTGTTTGAGCTAAGTGCAAATTTTATTACCGGCAGATTTTCAGGCGTTATCAGTATCAGTACATTATCACGTTTAACATGGCTATACTATACTAGCCACTTAGCTTGTACCTATTTACAGTTGACTTACCAATAAGCCTGCCAAATGATAGCTCACGGCTCACAGAATTCCAGCTCCCCTCTCCTTTCTGTACATTGCAGTATAAAAATAAAACAGCATATGGCCTTTAATCAATCAATCAATAACAATCAACATACAGTATGACAAACTGTATTGCAACAGGTTTTCATTAGTGACCGTGCTACGGCTTGCTAATGCTAGTGGTTAACTTTGATTGAACTTACAAAATTGAGTGAAAGACACAAACTAAGTTGCCGGTTTGTACAGTATTACAGTCAATATCACAGTTAAAAAATGTTCAACATAAATTCATAATTGCCCATCATGACTTCATCTTTTACTTATGCATTTTAATTATTAGTAATGGATATTTCTAAATCATGAGTTAATCATTAGTTAATATTTGAAAATTATTAGTTCATAACTCTTTAATAGTTGTTAATTACTGTACTTCAATATGAGTTAATATTTGCTCATCATGACTTTGGTTATGCATTTTAATGATTAGCAATGGTATTTCTTAATCATGAGTTAATCATTAGTTAATATTTGCAAGCTATTAGTTCAGCATTCTTCAATAGTTGACAATTTATTAGTTCAACATGAGTTCTCAGGACTTCATCTTTAACTAATGTATTATAAATGATTAACTAACAAGCGTTAATATAAAGTGATACCAGAGTATCCACCCATTTTGGAGTTCTTGCAGCGTGTGTGTGTGTATATCTGAGGGACAATGTGGGACACTCCTTAGTGTGGCACCGACGCGGCATCCCCACCTCGCGGGCAGACTCAGTGATATTGGTTTACCCATTTCTAGCACCAGGGGCGTGCAGTGACCTTTGGAGGGGCAGGTGATCAAAGCAAAAAAAGGGCACATGATAACGTGCTTGCAATATCCACCCACTTGGGGTTCGAACTCATGTCACCACCGATCTGCCATGCGTAGAGGGGTGGGGGGTGGGGGTGCCTGAAGTAGATGAATACCTCAGGAAATTGATAAAAATGTGTGCGAAGGTATGTGCGTGCGTACGTGTGTGTGGGTGTGGGGGTGTTACCATTGTAAAATTAATTTGAAATAATGGCTAAACAATAAATCACACATAATGAAACTGTTATTTGTCTGCAATGCCAATGGCAATCATCATAAAAACTTTTTGACATTTGTGTATAAAGAATCATTTATGAACAACAAATTTACATAGATAAAAATAATTATGTAAAATGCACATGAAATTTAAATTTTAAATAACACAATTAGTATTTTCCTATAGTGCAAGTAGCATAAAAATGTCTTAGTTTACATTTAGCTTGATTCAGGTGAAGATGTTAATATTTTATTATTGGGACTGTACCCAACAATTAACAGACACATCTCAGCAAGCTACAGTACATTGTTTGTTTTTGATAAAACACTGTGATTGTTGTTTTTTTCTTATTTTTCTTTTTGATTCATCATCGTCCCTGAACACACTGCTGCCTGTTTCTTATTAGGACCTTACTCTGACCGCAAACCCTCAAAAACGAGCTGTTAGTTAAAATAAAAACCAAGATTATGTAGCAATTTCCACAAATATTTTGAAGTATATTTCAATTCAGCTATCATTGAGTACATGCTACAAGTTGGAGTCTTCAGGAAGAGTTCATTAAAATTGAAGGCGAGAGTTACAAATTTCGACATATTCTGTGTACCTTAAAACGCATCTGTAGAGCAGAAGCTGTACACACTACACAAGTTCCATGCCCGTCCTAATGGAAGAGAACGTTAGTTTTACCAGTGGAGATTTTTGCCGTGGTGAAAGTGGATGGGAAGGATCGTGGTCTTTATGAAACTGAAACATCTTCCCCGCGTCCTCCGAGCCAAGTGCGCCCAAATGTCAGACTTCATCATAGTTGCTAGGCTCATTACAACTTGTGTCACATTTCAATTGAAGCTAGGCTAGCACGCAGTATGCTCTGTGATCATGTCTACAGGATATATCAAATAAAGGTATTGGTTATGCTTGAGTTTTCTGCATTCTATGACCTTGGCTTTTGTTTACTGTGAGTTAGACTACGTAAATACAAACGGAGCGACCAACTTACCGACCGCAGGTGTAGTGGCGAGCGACCTGGCAGAATGAGAGCGCGTCTCATAGTATGACTTCATCCAAGGATAACGTAATAATAACAATAAAACTACTTTCACAAACCAAATTATATATTTTTAAATATAAAATAAATTAATAAATGGACAAAGGGTTACTTTGGGCATCAGTGCCAAAAGGGCCTGTGCCCCGGAACCCATAGCCCCCCCTGTAACTGTAGGTCAGCGCACCTGCTGCACACTCACACTCCTCGTAACTCTTCACTTGCTTTCTCTTCCGCATTCTCTCCTGCCACCCATGTGCACATCACACCAGTCACTGTTGATATGAATATCAGCGATCATGTTTCGCCACAAATATAGGTGTCAAATTCTGGTCCTCAAGGGCTGCAGTCTGCGTGTTTGAGAGGTTTCCCTCCTTAAACACAGTTGAATCAAATAATCAGGTTTCTTCAGAGCTTACTGATGATGGAGGAAGGAAACCTCTAAAACATGCAGGACTGCGGCCCTCAAGGAGCGGAGTTTGACACCTATGCCTCAAAACGTTAGCTGAACTCGTCCACAAGTTTCCACTGCTAATGACTGGGAATTGATTAATTATTTCACCGGAGCCACCTTCTTTAAAATAAAATAAAAATCCACAATATTCAATGTTACAACCATAACACGGCAATGTTCATTGAACAAAATGCAGACAATCCATAACAGTTGTTAGCTCTTCTCTAGTAATCTCACTTAATAGTTCAACAGTTAATTATTTATCGCACATTAATTATTGCCAAAAGACAGCTTTTATGTTTCTATTCATTAAATTTTTGTCTTATTTTCCTGAGTTCTCTTATTTTGCTTTGAACTCAGCAAAATATAAACGCAAAGGTGCACCTTTGAGGGCTGATGTAGCTATGACACGTCATTGCTCACGCATTAATTCAGTGGCATGTGCCATGCTAAATAGGAAAAAGCCGTAGGTGTGGGTAGAAACAGGCAAGCAATCCATTCATTAATCATTGCAGTAAACAGGCCATCCAGTGACACCTGGTAGGGTTAATGCTTCAAACCTGTATGCAATTACCTCCCCCTCACTGTTCTGTTCAAGGCAGCCCCTCACACGAAACCTTGTGATTATAAAGGAAATGGGAATTAGCAGAAACATTTCAGAGGGGTGGTCTGCAGTTTGCTGCTACATGGATAACTTGCAAAAGAACAGCGGGAGGAAAAAAACTTTGCTAGAGTTGGGGGTTGATTGGAGTTTTCCCTGTGGAGCAAGTGGGAGGAGGGAGGGGCAAGGGTCAGACCTACACCAAATTAGTAGTGTCTGTTATTTGAGACCAAAATAAGAGAGAGGCAGCAGCAAATGATTTCCCCAATGCTGGAACTCCTTTCTTAGCTCTCTGTTGAAATTAGGAGGCCATGCTGCAATTAGTGGTTTGTTTCTTTTAGACTGAAATATGGCAATTCTTAGCTTTCAACTAATTTTACTGGGAAGACTTATTGGCCGGGCCAAACTAAGGCTATAATTGTAACACGTGATATGTCAATTTATTTAAAAAGCAGAACTTTATTATGAGTATTGCTACACAGAATCCAAAAATTTGTTTTCAAGTAGGGTACAGTTGAAAAACGCCTCCTGAATAAACTAATGATGCACAACATGGCAGTATCTTACTTAAATTGTTAGTAGATTTCAGTTTATGAGCCAAAATTGAACTTTTGATGTAAATTTAAGAACTAAAAGGCAGATACATCAAGGAACTGTCTGTATGTTTTTTCGTGAAACAAGCATGACTCAATTAGTATTCGCTAGTGTAATTGCAAAAGCAAAGCGCGGGTGGGACCATTGCTACATGTCGCGGAGGTGGGAACGAACTAACTAACTAGTCGTGTCCTCCACATGCGGGCAGTTTGAAAAAGCTTCTCGGACGGGAGGAGGAAATAGCGACCGGTATTCACTGGAACTTACTCGGAACGAAAGTTTGAGCTAAGAGTCCAGCGGCATGCTACGCGCTGTAGCTTCTTGCTAACTACAACCATAATGTGAGTTACATCTTCCTCAAAAAAAATCCTCCCACCGATTCACTATTTAAACATCATGCACATTAAATACACGGCTAAACTTGTGACTGGGATAAAAGTTCATTTTGCAGTTGATGTCATGCATCATCATCTTCATTGGATCTATCTATCTATCTATCTATCTATCTATCTATCTATCTATCTATCTATCTATCTATCTATCTATCTATCTATCTATCTATCTATCTATCTATCTATCTATCTATCTATCTATCCATCTATCTATCTATCTATCCATCTAACTATCTATCTATCAAACTGTGGGGTGTGGTTACTTTTAGTGACAGCTCGAAAACACCATATGGCCTTTAATCAATCAATCAATCAATCAATAGCCTGCCCGGGTCCCTATCACCCGCAAATAGCAGGGGCACATTGTATAGAATATATATTGTGGTGATATTTATTTTTATTTTGGCTTCATGAACATACTCAATATTGGAGTAATACAAAAGTTATCCAGTTCTATTACTTTAATATTGTGGTATTTTATGTAATTAACTAAATTTTTTAGCAGGTAACTTGTAACTGTAACGGATTACATTTTAAAAGTAACCCTCCAAACTGCTGGCATATTATGTCTCTACATAATCTGTTTATTCTGTTTGGCAATTCGGGCTGCCAGCTCACTGCTTTCTTCTCGCATATCACGTGAGCACCGCAACTGTTGCGACACACTGGCGCATAAATGTCTAACTATTTATTGTGAATGAATTTTTTTTAACTTGATTTAGTTCCTTTGTTGTAAATATTTTCAACTAAAATGCATTATTTATTTCCATAGTATTGTATCATTTGATTCTTGCACTTGCGCTGTCACTTTTGTCATACTTGCAATGCATCGTGGTCTATATTAACCTGGTTGAGTGAACATCGATGTTCACTACTTTTCAGAGTGCATTGTGGGTAATTTTGAGTGCCCTACATTTTCGCCCCCTGGACATTCGGACACCACTACAACATGGCCGGGAGTGATGTCATGCAGCTGACAAATTCGGCCTTTGGAGGACCCAGTCTTGTGAATGTGGACACAACCTGGGAGTGTCGACTGTCACTAGCGTGGTGTATTAGCACTGAGTGCAGTGAAGTAGGAAGGAAATAGAAAATAAGCGATGGGCAGAACAAAACAGTTAACCCTGGAGGATAGCTTTTTGGCTTAAAAAAAGCATCCTCATTGGCTCATCAAAGCATGGAGGCGGCGATCGATTTGTTGCACGTCAAGGAATGACGCTTCATTCGTGGAGCAAACGTAACGACAAACCGTCAAGCAATGATCTGTGGGGTTCACGGCTCGTTTTGCCGGTCACGTCAACCCCTGGACCACTGGATGCTGTGGCAGAGCAGGAGTCAGACCAGCCAATAGTTGTTGTTTTTTTATGTGCAATAAACCAGTGGTCCCCAACCCCCGGGCCGCGGACTGGTCCCGGGCTGTGGGCCATTTTGGACCGGGCCGCACAGTTGAAAGAATAAAAAAACGTATTGTACTTTTTGTCAATTGTTTAGCCGAGGCTTAAAAATATTTTATTTTGAAAAGTGACCAGATTCTCTCTGTTTATGACGGACTCTTGACACAGTCAAGATGCTAATTATCTCAGTCACGTAGCACTGATGCTAATCGTCAAGTTAGCAAACTGAGTAAAAAACAGACATATTTGGAAAGTTTCTTTTCAACAGAGAAAAGGCCCAGTGATGAGACAACACAGGAGCCTATGACCAAGAAGAAAAAGAAAGGTGCATGGACTTACAGCTTCAGGTGATTCCCACACATGATGGCCCGCTCTGCATTATGGTGAGTGAGTTACTCATGGACTTTAGATTTGTTTTGTGGTGCCTTGTTATGTTGGCACATTTAATGAGGGTGCTGCTAATATACTTACATAAAAATGTGACTTCACGTTTATTGTTATATCTACAAAATACCCGTTTTTGTGTTGCTTGTATCATTCATAAACATTACCATAGTGACCTCACCATATTAAAGTGTTGTTGTTACCCTTGTTATGGGGTTTGTGCTGCTAGTACCAGCTCAGTGACCTTGTGGTAGAGTATCCTCCCTGAGACTGGGAGGTTGTGGGTTGAATCTCCGGCCGGGTCATACCAAAGACTATAAAAATGTGACCCATTTCCCTCCCTGCTTGACACTCAGCATTAAGGGTTGGAATTGGGGGGTTAGATCACCAAATGATTCCCGAGCGCAATTCCTGCTGCTCACCGCTCCCTCAGGGGATGGGTCAAATGTGAAGAACGAATTTCCCCCCACTTAGTTGGGTGTGACAATCAGTGGTACTTTAAATTTACATAAAAATAAATAGATTTGTGTTTACTGTTGTAGCCTTTTATTAATCAGCCGCTGAACAGCCAAGTCCATGAAAGTTGTGGACTTGTGTGAACCAGCCTGTGGTGGAAAAAAGGTTGGGGACAACTGCAATACACTGTTATTTTGTTATCAAAAGCACTTTTTGGAATGTTGTTTTATTGCAGGAAAAAATTATGTTGATGTTTGAGCTGTCACAAAAGAAAAAATAGTAGTGTTGAAGTCCAAGTTGTGCTTGATAAATTTGTTTTACAAAAAGCTCTTTTCCTACGTTTTTTTCACAGGAATTGGAATTTCGACAAAACTTAGCGATATTCTAACACTGATAACTAAAGAACGGAAAAAGATAGCAATACAGTTCTTTTTCTGATGAAAGAAGAGAGTCTAATCTTTCTTTTGGTATGTTTCATGTTTATATAGCAATAGAACCAGTGACATGCAGTTAGCTCTAGGTTTGGGTAGGCAAGCAATCGTAAATTTGTGTGGGGGCAGGCGAGTGTACGACATATCCTTGAGTGACCATATTTTCATTTCCAAAAAGACGGCCCGACCGAGATACTTAAATGATACTCTGAAATAAATCAAAAACAATAAAACATAACTTTTTGAAGTCTTACTTGACAAAAATGATTATGACATGTTGTAAGTGCATTTTTTGCTCCACAATCCAGTTATTGGGGCGAGCTGGGTTCGTACCCATCGCCTCCAATCCGGTAGCTCAACACTTTGCCCCTCAGGTAAAGTTCTGGGCCACCGTCACAGCCTAGGACAGTATTCAAACGCTAAGTGAGGTATGTAAACTGACGCGGTAAACACACACCTCCCATTTGCCGCACAACGAAAACTCACAATTTCAATAATTTACAAAACCTGTCCGGACGCCTGGAAAGGATGTAACAAAGTGGACATCTCTCTGTAAAACAGACTACTTCCTCAGAAGATCAAGTTAGTAATAGCAATACCAAACATCATGTAAAGTGAAACAGCCAGTTAATCGAAGCACATTCACAAAGCCAGTCTTTCCTTTTGCACCAATCTTGGTACGAATAATTCTCTGTCCCTTACTTTGCTGAAGATTCGGTAGCTAAGGCGTTGGTCTCCCATCCATCAAAAGCTGACGTTTTCCTCAAAAGAAAGGAGTGAAAATAGTTTTATTTTCTCCAGAGGTGTGCAGTGTGTTTTGAATTCTCGAATGCACTGTGCAAATGTTTACATAGGAATAATACAGCGACGTAAAAAGGCAGCATAGCAATCTGCCTATTTACGTAAAGGACTTTTATATTGCAATGACCCTCAAAAATCAGCGTCCTTTTTTATTTTTTGGCAATGAGTTGACTTGGTTGGCATTTTTTTCAAGTATATATATCTTAGTTAGTTTTTTTTTTCATAGGACAATATTGCTTTTATTGTCCATAGAGGGTATAAAAATAAATAAATAAATAAAAAGTAAGCCTACATATGTATGGATAGGTCTGATGCGACTGAACATTTTGAGTGGTGGAAAGTAAAAGAATATCCATAAATGACTTATCACACTTACAAAGAGTATCAGGGCTTGAGACTGCGACCATTTCACCCGCTAATGCGGCCAACTGTACAGCCTGTGCTGGTGAAAAATTAATCCAGTCGCACGGCACGAGTGCAT
The DNA here is from genome assembly GCF_051991255.1 of Vanacampus margaritifer. Lineage (NCBI taxonomy): Eukaryota > Metazoa > Chordata > Actinopteri > Syngnathiformes > Syngnathidae > Vanacampus > Vanacampus margaritifer. The sequence goes on along the minus strand of NC_135439.1, from coordinate 26,024,314 downwards.
GTTTAAATGAGTGGCGCAACGGCTGTGATTTGTGCATCAAACGCCACGGTTCGGGATTCGGGTCATACATACGTAGTCCGCGGAATGCGTTGCGGAGAACAACTTCAAAATAAAAGCCTTTCAAGTAATACATTGATGTCGATGCCTTGTTATTTGTATTTTGAAATTGACCCACACAGCGCCTGGAAGGCATCGCGGCTTAAGGCCACCAGCTTAACTTGTCTTCACGCGTCAACACAACGCCATCTCGAAATTATATTTAATTGCCAATTAAGGACACTGAGAAAGTTAATCAGTCTGTTAATTAGTCTGTCATTGTATGATACAACTTAAGTCTCCGGTGTTCGCAACTAGCCGCTAACGGGCGCTACATTGACAGCGTTAGGCGATCCGAACTACAGCTAGATAGATAGATAGATAGATAGATAGATAGATAGATAGATAGATAGATAGATAGATAGATAGATAGATAGATAGATAGATAGATAGATAGATAGATAGATAGATAGATAGATAGATAGATAGATAGATAGATAGATAGAAAGATAGAATGAGGAAGGCGATGTGTGACATCAACTGCAAAATGAACTTTTATCCCAGTCACAACTTTTGCCGTGTATATGGTGGCTTTTATGTTTAAATAGTGAATTTGAGTTTGGAAGGTGTAACTCACATTATGGTTGTAGGCTAGCGGGCTAGCTAGCAAGAAGCTAGAGCGTGTAGCATGCCGCTGGACTCTTAGCTCAAACTTCACTTCAGTTCATTCGTCCCCACGTTCCCGACATGTAGCAACGGTCCCACTCGCGCTGGGTGCACACGTGCTCTCTTGCTCTGTCTCTCTCTCTGTCTGTCTCTCTCTCTCTCTCTCTCTGTCTCTCTCTTTCTCTCTCTCTCGCACTCTCTCCCTCTTGCTCTCTTTCGCACTCTCTCATCGTATAAATTGTAATCCCTCGAAGTAATCTCCATTTCTAATAAATGTACCTGTAATTGGATTACATGTTTAAAAAATTGTAATCTGATTACTTTACTCCCCAAGCCTGAATATATATATACATATATATACAGTTTTACCTCAACTCACGAACTTAATTGGTTCCCAGAAAGTGAGTGTGAGGCGAAAAGTTCGTCTTCCAAACATTTATTTCCCATAGGAAACCATTAAAATGAGAATAATCCGTTCCCAGGTCCCCATAAAACATAATTTTCTACTAAATAAGCCTTAAAACTACACAAAATATACCTTATTTTATGTATAATAAATGTGCTATTGTATTGTAATTAAAGAAATACACTGTACTGTATAATAAAGTCGTTTTATTTGCCTTTGTGATGGTAGTTGATGGCTTGATGGAATGGAGTGGGAGGAGGAGGGAGGGAGGGAGTTACTGTTTGGAAGGAGAGTCACCTTCCATAAGGACTGTAGGTAACTCAACCTCCGGTGTGGCTTCTCTTCTTTGCTTCTTAGGAGACTCTTTATCCTTTGTGCTGACTAAAAACCTCTTAATTGACACCTGTTGCTTTCTGAGTTGTAAGGTCTTACGAAACTGAGGCATCACATTATCATTCATCATGTTGATGATTCTCATAGCCACAGTCTTTTCTGAATGGTACTGTTCGATAAAAGCCTGCACATCACTCCTCCTTAAGTTAGTTGATGCTCTCACTTGATGCTGCAGCCATCTCCTCCTCCTCGTCCTCACATGACAACTCCTGAATGGCTTCCTTGTTCTTAAGGATGGTAGCAATGGTAGACTTAGCGTACTGGTACAGGGACACTAAGTCACACAAACGCACACCTCGTTTGTGTTTTTCGATGATCTCCTTCTTCTGCTCAACAGTAATTTTCTTTAAGATCTTCTTAGGCTTAACACTAGCCTGTGGTTGGGTCTTTTTTAGTCCCATGATAGCAAAAGTACACTCCAAAAGGGTCCAAAATGTCTACCAAACACAAACCACGTCCGCACGCAAAGAAAGGGGGTGATGAACTGGGACGCCGTGAGCGTGCGTCAGCTTCTCGTGATTTCTCGTGTCGCGTGATTTGGTTCGTCCGCCGAAAACTAGTTCGTCAGCTGAGACTATATGCTCGCGAATTTAATGTTCGTGAGGCGAAAAGTTCGTGAGCTGAAGCGTTCGTCAGCCGAGGTATCACTGTATATATATATATATATATATATATATATATATATATATATATATAGGTAATTTAATTAATGACACATTTATTTAATTATTGGTTTATTTAATTCCATATTTAATTAATAAATGACAGATTTAATTATTTCATGACACATTTATTTAATTATTTAATGGTGTATTTATTTATTTAATTTTGTCACTTGTGAGCACCACTGGGACTCCTGTGCACGCCATTATATATATATAACATTTATCATCAAAAATATCTTTACAATAGTACCCTTTAAAGAGGCATTAAACAAGACATTGAACAGAACAATACTGAGTCAGTCATAGTATAGCAGTTTTATTTTTATTTTATTCAGTTTCCTGAGTTTCCATATACCACCTGCAATGTGCTCACATACTCCTGGGGTTCATTTCACAAAGCATGTTCAACAAACACTGAGACTAAGCCTGAACAGCGAGTTGACATGCCCTGAGATAGGAAACTTAGAGTTGTTTCACCTGTCGTTGCCACTACATTAAAAAGTCCACATCAATGGAGCCCCGATTCGTCGAGTCACCATGGCAATGGGGAAGCGCAGTCCACGTCACCGCCCTCTGCTTCTGCATTTTTTGTTTTTTTTCTTACCCCTCTCAACTGAAAGTCTTAATGCGATCATATGGCGAATTTGAACATGTCTTTAGAAAAAAAGTGCAACAACGCAGTGGCTCCCCATAGAGGAAAGCGGTGTGGGAGAACGTTGCTGCTCGGGTTTCGGGTCAATGCGTAAATTTAAATGTAGTCCTAACTTTTATAAAAAAAAAAAAACACGATATATGCTGGTATGTGAGCACATGACTACGGCTGGTAATGTTGCAAATGTAAGGACTGATTGAATTGTGTATGTAGGTGATGGGCTGTGATGTGAAACTTAAAATATACTTTCATCCATTCATTTTACGACCCACTTTTTTTTTTACGGTTAGGGTTAGCTTGGCTTGTTTACCTATCCATTCACTTTTCCTCAATTTAAATATATTGCGACTAATGAGGACACCATAACTAGTACATTGTAAATACTGTACGCTCGCAGTAAAAAACAAAACAAAAAAAACAACTGTAACCGCAGTTAAGCTAATTCCGGCTGTGCAACACACCCCTAAATTAAAGCAACTAATCAACGTTTGTTAGCACGGCATGCCTTCATGTAATGTTCAGGGGTCCATTTCACAAAGCATGTTCAACAAACACTGAGACTAACCCTGAACAGCGAGTTGACATGCCCTGAGATAGGAAACTCTGCGTTTTCAGTTTCAGGACAGCTGATTTGAGGTAGTTATATCAGCGCAGAGTTGTTACACCTGGCGTTGCCACTACACTAAAAAGTCCACATCAATGGAGCCTTCGTCGAGTCACCATGGCAACGGGGAAGTGAAGTGTGCGGCGCCCCCCTCTGCTTCCGCGTTTGTTTTTACCCCTCTCAACTGAAAATCTTAATGTGATTATATGGCGAATTTGAACATGTCTTTAGAAAAAAAGTGCAACATCGCAGCGGCTCCCCATAGAGGAAGGCGGCCTCTGGGAGAATGTTGCTGCTCGGGTGTCGGGTCAATGCGTACATTGAAATGTAGTCCTTTGCAATCACAATAATATTACATGGGAAACCTGTTGAATAGTAACTCATTAATTCATTTTATTTAGGTGCAATCCTGCGGGGGAGAAGCGCACTTGACTTGAAACATGAAACATAAAAACAATATTCAAACAGTTATAAGAAATAAAAACGGAGCGCAACACACAATATATACTGTGATGTGAGCGCATGACTACTGCTGGTAATGTTGCAAATGTAAGGACGGTTGTGTATGTAGGTGATGGACAGTGATGTGAAACAATATCAAAAAGATAACTGTCCGAAAATGCCAGCTATGGTCTGATAACAATCTCACGACGAATATTTAATTCCCTGCGCAATAATGCGGCACCTTCATCATTAGGCTCATTGTCAAAAGGACATGCCATGTTCGTGACAAAAGTGGACTTTAAGCTATAGACTATAAGCATATTTTCGCAAGAACTCGCCACAGCGGACATTATGAATGAGGAAATGTGGCTGAACGGAAGCGGGGACAGAGAAAACCTCGAAGTTCATTGTGGAAAACCTGCAAACGACCAGGTTTGGTTCATGAAACATGTTACTACGGTAACTGACCGAAAGCTTAAATTACCTCTTTTTATGAAACAGGCTAGAGTTACCTCTTTTTCTCTGATTTCAATTACCTCCCTTTCTGAAACAGAAAACGCAGCGTTGACCGCATTTCAGGGTTTCTTGACCCAGAGTTCTCACTAAACCTGCTTTGTGAAATAGACCCCAGGGTGGATCCCAAAATACCCTCCTTGGATTTAGGATTTTAGGTAGTTCTGTCCTGGACCCCCCAGACCTAGAACCAGTTTTGTGTGATAACGCAAACTTTTGACAAACTCCCAGGGTACATCAAGGGAAGTTCCTTAATTGGTTCCTGCGGTATGAAAGGCCCTATTGAAAATATTAGTGGAACTAAATTCAATACGGATGGAGAGGAACTAAATCACACTCAGATGTTGGAATCTGTCATAAAATTTACTTTATTTACACATATTAGTAGAAGAAAGAGCTGTTGAAAGTGCTTTTTTGTGGCCATGGTTTGGGGGTTGTGCTTTAAATCTAATGTTTATTTCAGTATTCAAAAGAAATTCCAGTGAAAACACATCAACACGTGTCTTACATGGCTGCATAAATGATTTGCTCCACTAAAGGAAATACTAAATCTAATCCTATGGGAAGCTGCCGCCAAAGATTTTGTGAGACTTACAAAACAAAGCACTGAAGTCACTTAACCTTGGAATAAGCAAACAATTTAAAACTTTGCTACATTTCTTGACTAAGTTACTAACAACTGCACACACAATACATGTTAGCAGGAGAGCATTCAGAGCTGCTGTGTGGTCATCTGCAGTTAATTATTCATCATTGCAAATGGGAATTCCATTGACACGCTGTGCTAATGAAAAGGCATTACCCCAATTTGAAACAAGTGGGACTTATTTTCTAGCCTCTGCTTTTACTCAGCAGCCAGATTGCCCAGAGATATCTACTTTCTCTGGGCTGTGTAAAAGATACCATCTAAATCATTAGGACTCATTCATTGCCATGTGCCACACCGCAGCTCAGGTTCCTGTGACCTCAAAGTCAAGCGGCTGAGAGCTCCCTGTCCTCCAGCACTTCCTCCAAATATTAACAGGGTAGTTATGTAGTCAAAAGCCCTGATATAGAACATTGGCTCATTTAAATTATAGCCAATCAGGTGGAGCAGAGAGGCGTGTAGTGATCTCCATCAGATGGCTGCATCTTAGTGTCTTGTAGAAGGCAGAAAGACAGAGAATGACTAGGCTTACATGGCTGAAATAATGATGCCATGTGCATGCTGGCTGTAATGCTTTCCTTTAATCTATCTATTGGGCTCAAAGTTTCAACGCTGATTGCAAAAATGAATTTGGGATTGTTACATTATAGTTTTATACGGAGAATACGTAAGCTTGACTCATTATTATGTTATTTATTATAATATAATATGATATAATATAATATAATATAATATAATATAATATAATATAATATAATATAATATAATATAATATAATATAATATAATATGTAACAAAAGGGTCCTCATGTGCCCAAAAATCTAAATTGAGATATTCATATATTCAAATTCTACACTTAATTCCCTTTAAAATTATTTATATATTTTTTTCTTTAATTTTATTTCGAACTTGTATACAAAGTAAAAACAAACTGATTATAAAAGTACATGTGTAAAGACAAAATATACAAAACATATGAAACAAAACAACAAACACAACATTCAAGCAACGACAGCAACATAAGAAAGTTTCACAGTGTTTCACCCAGTCATGAGCTATACATTTACACATACATGTTTGAAAAGGAATAGGAAGAAGCGTAAACTTATCAGGTCCTACCCCTTTTAATATCCTTTACACAATAAATACTAGGTATGTATTAGTGCTGTCAAAGTTAAAGTGTTAACTGATTCATTCATCACAAAAAATTATTACATTAATCATAAATTAACACAGATTAATCACACTTTTAATTTTGACCATAAATTATCCTTTAGCGTGACAGTGAATGGCTACGTTTAAGGTAACACAGGTTGTGTTTTAGCAAAAAACATAATTACATGCATTAAAGTAAAGCATTTAATAAATGTTTGCGTATCACATTTAGAATATTTGGTCATGTCAAAATATTGGGGTCATTTTGTTTCATTTTAAATTATGCAAGTAATTAACTGATTAGAAAAAGAGGAGGATGAGTGTGTGCATAACATTAAATAAATAAAATAAATAACATAAAAAGTCAAAAGAATAAACATATAACCAGTGCTCTTCAAATTTGGCGGGGGAAAAATGTTGATAAAAAAGCCTTTTTTTATTAAGCGAAGATGTGATTAATCTGATTTAAAAATGTAATCGTTTGACAGCTCTAGTATGTATAGTAAACAAAAAAACTGCTAGTATACAGCTAATATATCTTGATTATTAATAACAAAGGTTATTATCGTAATTATTAATAGTGAACACATTGAACAGTGTGCCTTATGCATATATTATCATACTTTTACATCTACATGTACATTTTTTCCTTATCAATAGCAACAATACTACTACTACTACTTCTACTACTACTACTACTAATAATAATAATAATAATAGCATCAACCGATGTTACTTTTCATTGAAAAGCACTTCTTCTTCACTATACTTTTCAAAAATTATTTTATATTTCCTTTTGAACTGGTCTATGTTTGAACATTGTTATAAATCAGTACTCAGCCTGTTCCAAATTTTCACTCCACATACAGATGTGCAAAAACTGTTCAGTGTTGTTCTTGAATACTTTGTCTTTAAGTTATGAATTTCCCTCAAACCATAACCTCTCTGTCTCTCTGAAAACATATTTTAAATATTGCCCGGCAGTAATTTATGTCTAGCTTTATACACCAATTATACAGTATTGAGTTCCACAAGATCAACGAATTTTACAGTTTTAGATTGTAGAAACAGTGTATATCCTACATTATGGACTGCTATTATAGCTCTTTTTTTGCAACAGAAACAGAGGTTGTAATGATGTCTTGTAAGTTTTCCCAAACTTCTGAACAATAATTTAAACATGGTAATACTAGAGAGCAGTACAGAATATGTAATGATTTCTGGTTGAGAAAATATTTGACTTTTGTCCGAAAGGATATTCATATAGAGAGTTTGGATCCAATATAAATCTCATTTACTCTTTCTATATCTACACCTTCAATTTGTAATCTTGCACAGTTTCCTATTTTAACATTACCAAACACAACTAATTTTGTCTTGTTTAAATTTATCGATAACTTGTTTTTATCAAGCCATGTTTTTACTTTCTTATATTCTGAGGTAGTTGTATTCAAAATAAGATGCATTTTCTCACCAGAAACTAAAATAGTTGTGTCATCTGCAAATAACACAAACTTCAATAAATGAGACACATTGCACAAATTATTAATATACAATATAAACAGCTTTGGCCCCAACACTGACCCCTGGGGGACACCACATATAATGTCCAAACATTTTGATTTAAATTCCCCCAACTCAACAAACTGTTGTCTTTCTTGTAAATAACTTCTGATCCAATTCAAGGCTATATCCCTAATACCATAACGCTCCAATTTACTAATCAATATATCATGGTTTATAGTATCAAATGCTTTTTGTAGATCAACGAACAGTCCTATTGTATTGTCTATGGAATCAGTCATTTCTTCTGTTAAAGCTGGTGCAGTTGACCATTTTGTTCTAATTCCATACTGTCTATCAGAAAGTATTTTACATTTTTTAATTAATTTATCTAACCTGTTATTGAAATGTTTTTCACAAATTTTGGAGAATTGTGGTAGTAGGGAGACATCCCTGTAATTTGTTAACTTGTATTTGTCCCCAGCTTTGTAGATTGGAATATTTTTTGCAGTTTTCACTTTATTCGGAAATTGCCATGTTTGAAATGATAAATTGGCGTGTACGTAAGTGGTTTAGAAATTCATGGACGTACCTCAAAAATTGACAAAGTTACAATTTTAATGTTGGAAGGTAGAAAACCCTAGTTTTGAGAAAAACAGGTTTAAAGTTTTGGTACTTGCATCTTTCAAATGTCCATAGCAACCAGTACCTTAGAAAAAAGTGATTAACCTGAAATTTTCAGGAACAGGTGAAATATCAGTGGAAAGTCAATTCCAATAGCAGGAAAGCTGATCGTTCAAGATTTAAACCCTTGAAAACTTTAGGAAGTTTGACCTCTCAACAAATGAAATCAGCCTCAACTTTGAATATCACATTAAGGTTATATTTCATCTTCTGAAGCATCAGCCAAAGTTTGATTATTTTATTGTTGCTCCTTGTGGTATTTTCTCGCTTAAATTAGGTCATAATACCACAGTGGGAAATTTGATTTAATAATTTGATGTCAATTAAAAGATTACTGGCCATTTCATTGAAACCATTTCATTGAAACAGACTTCAAGGAGGCTATTTTTAGAGAAATCTCAAAATCGACATATTTGACCTCCTGCTCTATTTTCCTCAATTATGCCAATTGTTAGTTTCCGACAACTCGACCATTTTGCCGGAGCGGGTCACATATAATATAACATAATGTTATATTACAATTATAGTATTTATTTGTTTGTTTTTGTTTATAAATTATAATTATATTATTATAACTTAATTATCCTTTCTTTATTGTGGCCCGAGCAGCCAGTAGGTCCCAATTGTATCTGTAGAAATTATTCTTCTATATTAGGGCTCGAGCAGTGTTGCTGTGAGGTCCCTGTTGCATCTGTAGAAATTCATCTTTTTTTTTTTCTCCGAAAATGAGTCGCATTTTTGGAGACCTAAACACTTGTCAGGTCTGACAAGAAATTTTACATTTTTAAGTTGTCATAAATGTTGGCAGCAAAATGGCTCTACAGCGCCACCTACAGTGGAAAAACAAAAAACAATCCCAGGACGTTTGACCTAGGGCTATGAAAATTGGCACGCACGTATAAAAAATTCAGTAAAAGCCATATCCTAAAATGAACAGGAATTTTTGAATGTCCGATTCTGGCCCATTTCTGCACATACTCGGGTCATACAAGGGTCATACTTTTTCCCACTTCTCCCAGACGCTTCATCCGAGTTATTTCAAACTTGGCCTGTGCCATCTAAGGACCTGGAACAAAAATAGCAGACAAAATCTTCAGTTTTTGCAATACTATATAATGGGAGGGGGGCATCAAATTTTGTGTGCCATGAAAGAGAAAATGCTCACGAATGCTTGTGCACAAGCTCCGGAAAAATGATCATTTGACTATTTTTTACTACCTTTCACTATAAATTAAAAAGAAAATGTCATGATCCGTATTTGTTCAGTTTTTTATTTGGTTTTGCTTCATGTTATGTCCTGTTTCTTAGTGTACATGTCTTTGCTCGTTATGGGTTTGTGTCCACCTGTTTGTCAACCCTTGTGTCTACCAATCATATCCCTCAGCCACTTGTGTTGTGTCCAAGTGTTTCAAATTTGTCTTGTTAACTTGCTTGTATTTAGTTCCTTGGTTCTGTTCTGTCCTTGCTGGATCATTTGTTTGCTTTCGCTTATCGTGCTGGTTAGTTGTCCTTTATTCCTGTCTATGTAAGTGAGTGTTTATTTCTAGAGATGTGACAATGAAGCCTTGTGAAGCTTTTGAGCTAGTGATGGGATGATGATACCTCAAGGAGTGTATTGACACATTACACAAACTGTATTGACATTGTATTGACACTGTCTTGGTCACTCAATAGTGACCTCTGCTGTAGATCTAAAATCATTGCTGATAAACAAAATGAAAATAAGATGGTAAAACGTGCATGCTGTAAACCTTAATATTAGCTTATGAATTTATATTTATAAAATAAATTTAATAAATTTTATTTATTCACTTGCTAGTCTTTTAGATCAGATGACAAGTATTTCAACATCAGTCTTTGGGAGATGTGACTGAGGGTCTTGGAGAAGCGCTTATAGCAACTCGGTGGAAAATACTTGGGTCAAGCCTGTATCTTTTACACACGATTTAAAAATAATGCATAATTGGAAACTTTAAATGCATCATTGTGGGAGTACTTTTGTTGGAAACATACCGAATAACTAACTTTTCCAGGTGAACATAAAGTGAAGCAAATATCTACATGAGGGAATTGTGCTTGTGCCCAACTTTTTCTTTTTTTTTGTTTTACAAGTTCTTATTCAAGAACAATATTTGCTCTATTGTGTTCGGCTTCAAGCGGCTTCTTCTCTGGCTGACAATTTCACCAGCCTTTGAGAAAAGTCAAAGTGTTGCCAAACACGAGATTGTTTTCTTGCATTGGAATTCTCCATCCTAAAGCTCTCTCAAGTCAGTTTTCTCTCAAAAGGCTGTAAAGCACTGGGGGCGGCAGTGTTTGTTTGGTGTCTCCTTTTGACAGCTGACACCGCGCCAAAAGGTTAGAATCAGTTACGTAATTTCCGGTATCTCATTAGCGCGCATAAAGCCGCATACGTCATCAGCACGTGATCATGGAGGTTTGATCGGGGCTTTTGATACATTGTTTCGAGCAGTCTGTCTCACTCGGCTGACACATGCTCCGGAGTCTCAGTGTCAAACGTCCCATCTCTATTTATTTCTTTGAATCTGTTTTGTTTTCGACAGAGTGTTTCTGATATTTTCAACCGCCTAGTTTTCTTCTAATGTTTTATTGATTAAACGTTTTTGTGAGCACACCTGTCTTCCCGTATTACTTTCTGCATTTGGGTCCACAACCCCCAGCATACCCCATGACAGAAAATGTATTAAAAAAATATTTCCGAACATTCAGATCGAAAAATCACGAGACAGTGGAGTTATTGAGAATGGACCTAATGAGGCAAACTTGAGATCCTGTTTATGTTGTTGATATAAATTAAGCTTATAGTTCATTTTTGAGGATGTTTAATAAATACTTTGATTTAAAAAAAAAAACATCTATTAAAGACATATAGTGTCATATATAGTGCAAGAAAGAAAGCAAGGATGTTTAAACCCCTACACAATGCAATTTAAAAAGAAAAAAGTAAAAAAGAAATAATTTTATAAAGATTTTTTACATAATAAAACAGAAGAAGCAGAGAAGCGATACAAGGTATATAAAAATAAATTGAATAACATACTTAGGAAAAGTAAAGAGGGTTAATACTCTCGGAAAGCAAAACAAATAAAAAATGAAAAATAAAATAAGAATAAATTTATAACGATACTTAAAGAGAGTTAATACAGCAAATTAATGGAAAAGAGCAGAAATAATATTAGAGAGACCTGGAAAGTAATTAATAGTTTAACTAGAAAGAACACTGGAAAAGACATATTGTCCCACTCCATCCTAAAAGGAGATACTTATCTTTATAAGGAAGATATTGCAAATTAATTTAACAATTTTTTTTTGCAAATGTTGGACCTATCTTAGCAAATGATATTAATCAGCCAAGTAATATTGTAAGTAATTCAATAGAAATAATTCCAAAGCGTATGTATCTTAAATAAACTGATGAATATGATGTAATTACGATTGTTAGAGCATTTAAAAGTAAACGGTCTACAGATAGTAATTTCTTGGATATGGCCATAATTAATTATTTTTGTCACTTTCAACTGTAAAATGTCCAACTGAAATGAAAACAGCAAAGGTGATTACTTTATATGAATCTGGAAACAAAGATACAGTGTCAAATTATAGACCAGTGCCCTTGTTTCCACGTTTTTTTGTAAAACTATGAAGAAATTATTTGTGATTAGATTGGAGAGTTTTATCGAAAAACAGAGCATCATAAATGATTATCAAAATGGATTTAGAGCAAAACAGTCAAGATGATTAGCTATCATAAAATTCATAAAGTAACCACTGCAATATACAATACATTGTATACAATATAATTTTTTATTGATCTAAAAAAGGTATTTGATACGATAGATCATGGATCATTATTGCAGAAATTGTATAAGTATGGTGTCAGAGGAGTAGCTCATTCCTGGTTATGTTCTTATTTGAGTGATAGATGGCAATATGTATCTTGCGATAAAAATGATTCTGTGTCATTAAAGGTAACATGTAGAATCCCACAAGGGTCAATACTTGAGCTAAAAATATTTATTTTGTATTTGAATGATGTATGTTTTCTGGGACCCACTTATATGATTTGATTATCATTGTTGAATGTGAAATGAAATTGCTTAAAAAGGGTTTGACCTGAATAAGTTATCTTTAAATACAAGTAAAACAAAATGTATGACATTTAGTTATTGTAAAATGGATTCAGAAGTTACATTGAGAATAGGGGATGCAGATAGTTTTTGATATGAAATTTTGGATCATCGGGTGTCATTTTGGATCATAAATTGAAATGGAAAATGCATATAAATGATGTCAAATCAAAGATAACAAAAGCAATTGCCATATTACATAAGGTGAAGGATCTTTTGAACCAAGCTTTGTATAATTTGTATTATTTCTTGGTTGTGCCTTATATAAAATATTGTTTGGAACTAGAAAAATTCCCGTGGAAATTTTGAATAGGACTGCTGACTCTTGCAAGGTGGAAAGACGCAATGTATGTAGTACTTGTAGCAATAGTAGTAGTAGTATAGTAGTAGGACTTTTAGTAGTACTACATACTAATATAAGTAGTGCTTGTAGTTGTAGTAATTTTAATAGTAGTCAAATGGCCAAGATGGCCGCCGACCCAGGTGGGCGAGGGGGAGAGAGTCCTTGGCGTACCTAATCAATTGGCCAAGATGGCTGCCGGCCCGGGTGGGCGAGGGGGAGAGAGTCCTTGGCATACCTAATCAATTGGCCAAAATGGCCGCCGCCCTGGGCGAGAAGAGTGGCGAGAATCCTGGGCGTACCTAATCAAATGGCCAAAATGGCCGCTGCCCTGGGCGAGCTGAGTGGCGAGATTCCTGGGCGTACCTAATCAATTGGCTAAGATGGCTGCCGAACCAGGTGGGCAAGGGGGAGAGAGTCCTTGGCGTACCTAATTAATTGGCCAAGATGGCCGCCGCCCTGGGCGAGCAGAGTGGCGAGAATCCTGGGCGTACCTAATCAATTGGCCAAAATGGCCGCCGCCCTGGGTGAGCGGAGTGGCGAGAATCCTGGGCGTACCTAATCAATTGGCCAAGATGGCTGCCGACCTGGGTGGGCGAGGGGGAGAGAGTCCTTGGCGTACCTAATCAATTGGCCAAGATGGCCGCCGGCCCGGGTGGGCGAGGGGGAGAGAGTCCTTGGCATACCTAATCAATTGGCCAAAATGGCCGCCGCCCTGGGCGAGCAGAGTGGCGAGGATCCTGGGCGTACCTAATCAAATGGCCAAAATGGCCGCTTCCCTGGGCGAGCAGAGTGCCGAGATTCCTGGGCGTACCTAATCAATTGGCTAAGATGGCCGCCGACCCAGGTGGGCGAGGGGGAGAGAGTCCTTGGCGTACCTAATTAATTGGCCAAGATGGCCGCCGCCCTGGGCGAGCAGAGTGGCGAGAATACTGGGCGTACCTAATCAATTGGCCAAAATGGCCGCCGCCCTGGGCGAGCGGAGTGGTGAGAATCCTGGGCATACCTAATCAATTGGCCAAGATGGCTGCCGACCTGGGTGGGCGAGGGGGAGAGAGTCCTTGGCGTACCTAATTAATTGGCCAAGATGGCCGCCGCCGTGGGCGAGCAGAGTGGCGAGAATCCTGGGTGTACCTAATCAATTGGCCAAAATGGCCGCCGCCCTGGGCAAGCGGAGTGGCGAGAATCCTTGGCGTACCTAATCAATTGGCCAAGATGGCCGCCGCCCTGGGTGGGCGGAGGGGAGAGAATCCTTGGTGTACCTAATAAATTGGCCAAGATGGCCGCCGCCCTGGGTGGACGAGGGGGAGAGAGTCCTTGGCGTACCTAATCAATTGGCCAAGATGGCCGCTGCACCGGGTGGGAGGGGGGGAAAGAATCTTTGGTGTACCTAATTAATTTGCCAAGATGGCCGCCGCCCTGGGCGAGCGGAGTGGCGAGAATCCTTGGTGTACCTAATTAATTGGCCAAGATGGCCGCCGCCCTGGGTGGGCAGAGTGGCGATAATCCAGGGTGTACCTAATTAATTGGCCAAAATGGCCGCCGCCCTGGGCGAGCGGAGTGGCGAGAATCCTGGGTGTACCTAATTAATTGGCCGCCCTGGGCGAGCGGAGTGGCGAGAATCCTGGGCGTACCTAATCAATTGGCCGAGATGGCCGCCGACCCGGGTGGGCGAGGGGGAGAGAGTCCTTGGCGTACCTAATTAATTGGCCAAGATTGCCGTCGCCCTGGGCGAGCAGAGTGGGGTGAATCCTGGGCGTACCTAATCAATTGGCCAAGATGGCCGCCGACCCGGGTGGGCGAGCAGAGTGGCGAGAATCCTGGGCGTACCTAATCAATTGGCCAAGATGGCCGCCGACCCGGGTGGGCGAGCAGAGTGGCGAGAATCCTGGGCGTACCTAATCAATTGGCCAAGATGGCCGCCGACCCGGGTGGGCGAGCAGAGTGGCGAGAATCCTGGGCGTACCTAATCAATTGGCCAAGATGGCCGCCGACCCGGGTGGGCGAGCAGAGTGGCGAGAATCCTGGGCGTACCTAATCAATTGGCCAAAATGGCTGCCGCCCTGGGCGAGCGGAGTGGTGAGAATCCTGGGCGTACATAATCAATTGTCCAAGATGGCCGCCGACCCGGGTGGGCGAGGGGGATAGAGTCCTTGGCGTACCTAATTAATTGGCCAAGATGGCCGCCGCCCTGGGCGAGCAGAGTGGCGAGAATCCTGGTCGTACCTAATCAATTGGCCAAAATGGCCGCCGCCCTGGGTAAGCAGAGTGGCGAGAATCCTTGGCGTACCTAATCAATTGTTTATTCTGTATTTTTTATTTTTTTTTTAGACAGAGCTCAGTCATTCGGTAATCTTACCGATTCGACATGTCATCATTATTGCTCTCTCTGTTTTTGTGTGTGTTTTTCTCTTTTTCTTTTTTTTTTATGGCGTGAGTATGTACGTATGTGGGTGTGGGTGTGTGCATGTGTACGTGCATGTGAGTGTGTACTCATTAATTCACCTAAAACCTATTGAAAATCCCATGCCGTTCACCTAAACTGAATACTTCAGAATCCAGCTAGAGTCGTGAGGTTGTCAGGAGACCCGTGGAAGCATCAAAGAAAAAAAGGAAAGTGAAATCCAGCACGGACCAGACATCATCTACTACCCACCGGGTTACTGTTATACATTATTAACATTTTTAATTCTTTATTTCATATATTAACCATGTTGAAATGTTTTATAGATGTGTAGAGTAGGTGAAATAGTGTTGAACTCAGTATAATTTGACCTTAACCTTGTTTTTGTCTAAAAATTCCTTCTCAGTGTTTTGCGCACACACATTCTCTTCGTGAGAACAGATTCTGCTTTGAGAGAGCACACACACACACACACACACACGCACACACACACACACACACACACACACACACACACACACACACACACACACACATTCTCTGTTCGCACCATCACTCACGGCCACTCTAAATCCAGTTCAATTTGTTTGTGAGATATTGTTTTGGGAAAAAAGTACGAAAAGTACCCTGAGTGTATATTTTGTCTAAAAAGATGAACACAGCTGCGAACTGTGTACAAAAATTCCATTATGTAACATATTGTGTGTGAGAACCAATCTGTTTTACTTATTCATGATGGGAGGAGAAATAGGTGTTCTCCTACTGATTTGGATTCTGTGTTGTGTGATCGGAGATTCTCTGTAATAAATCATCCTTGCAAGGACTCTGTTCACGGGAATCGCATCATTTGATTTATTGGACACGCAAAAGTTTATAATTTTTAAGATAACCTTCTTCATTACCAACCAGAATCTTTCACGAACCCCAGAAACATCTAAATTCCAACAAATTAGGGAGACCTCAAGAGACCAAAGGAAAGACTGAGGAAAGGAAGGAAGGATAGATGAAGTAGAGTGAGATCCACAGACATCAGCCTCCACCAATTCAACGACCAGAGGACGAAGCAGATTGTTTTTGAATTCCGATAGATGATGGTGTGGTGGATCTGGCCTGCCTGAAAACCTCCACCAAAGAGGGGAGCCGTCGACCCCGGCCAGGACAGAGCAAGCACAACCCCCAGGGCCCTCCATGCCACGGCAGCGCCAAGGCACAACCCCCGGGGCCCGCAGGGGCCACCGGCCGGACAGCAAACGCACGATCCAGGAGCGCCGCCCACCCCAACACGGCCCGCGCCCCAAGCCCAACGCAGCAGATCGGGGCACGGCAGGCCCACCAGGCACCCCACTCAGCAGAGAGAGGGGGAAGGAGGAGGAAGGGTGACGAGGGAGAAGGGACAGGGAGGCGGAGGATGGGCGGGGAGAGGTGAGGAGGGAGAGGCCGCAAGGGGGAGGAAGGGGGAGGGGAGAGGGAACCATGGGGCACCCCGGAGGCCCACCCGCCCTGAACCGCGTAGCTGGGCACGGAGCGACGGACTGCGCCGGGGCAGCGCTGCCCCGGACACCAGAGAGAGCACCGCAACGCAGCACCCCCCAAGAGACCCAGGTAACGGCCAAGACGCAGCCGCCACCCAGCAGCCAACAGAGGGGCAGAGCCGCCCACGCTCAGCCAGGGGGGACAGCACCTATAGTGTTACCCCACTGGCATGCAGTGATTCCGAATATTAACCCTTGCTGCGCATTGGAAGTGAATCTTGAGGAGTTGGTGACTGTAAGGTGTCATTGCATGTAGTCTGCTCGATCCTGCTGGCAGCGACTGAGTTTCTGACTATAAAAACACAACCATTGGTTACAAATTGCCAAATACAGAAACAGCAATATAAGTTATCGCGATGTGGTGGCTCTCACTAACAGGCAGAATTAAGTAACCAGATTTAGATTAAAAGATTCTATATACGTAGACCATGTTTCCATAAATTTTTATATTAGTTTTTTATTCGAGGCAGATATATTTTTTCCATTAAAATGTGATTTATGAGGAGGTT
The DNA here is from genome assembly GCF_051991255.1 of Vanacampus margaritifer. NCBI lineage: Eukaryota > Metazoa > Chordata > Actinopteri > Syngnathiformes > Syngnathidae > Vanacampus > Vanacampus margaritifer. Next base: position 26,007,017 of record NC_135439.1, on the reverse strand, counting down.
AGACCATTGGTCGATATTGAGAGTTTGTTTATTTTTCCCGTTAAGAATTGTTTTTTAGCGATAATAAGGGCTGCAAGTGTAGATTGAAATTGTTTACGTGGTAAGTCAGTTGTTGTTAGGTCACCTAGCAAACACAAGTTTGGAGATAAAGGTATCCTACAGTCCAAGATACCGGAAAGTTTTTCTAAGACTTTAGTCCAGAAATACATAACCGGAGTGCATAACCATAAGGCATGAAAATAAGTGTCTGTAGTGTTTTGTAAACACTGGAGACAAATGTCGGAGTCTGAGAGTCCCATTTTCTTCACCATATATTGAGTAATGTATGTTCTATGAATAATTTTATATTTGATAAGTTGTAAATTTGTGTGTTTTGTCATTTTAAATACATTTTCACAAACAACAAAAATCCAAAAGTCAGATTCCGGAGCTATTGACAAGTTTGTCTCCCATTTCGAGATGGGTAAATACATTTTATCAGGATACGAAAGTAACTTTTAAAAATACATTTTTGAGAGTTTTTTTGCTGTTGTCGGAGAAAGCTTTGTAATATCTTTAGCTACAACAGGCCGTTGGAGCGTACCCCGAAGTGTTGGAATTTGTTTCTTTATCATACTTTTAACTTGCAGATAATGTAAAATATGCCGGTTTTTATTTTGTATTTTTGGAGCAAGGATCTAAATAATATAAAGATAATATCTGAGAAAATATGGTGGAGATGTGTAATTCCTTTCTGCTCCCACACACCTAAATAAAACAATTGGTTGTTAAGTTGAAAGTCAGGGTTATGCCATATGGGAGAAAGCCCACAGGGTTTCAATTGGGCCTTTGTAATTTCTAGTGCCTTCCACCAGGCGGTCAGGTTGAGTTCGGTTGGGTTTTTTCAAACAATTGTGTCGCTTAATCGATGTTGTAATAAAGAGTAAATCTAAAAGTCTGAGGTTATTACAATCCTTCTGTTCTAGTTCCAGCCAACAGTTAGCATCTCTGTTGGGTTGTGGCCATAGAATGATATATTGTAGCTGGTTAGCTTTATAGTAGTGCATAGAATTTGGTGCCACTAGACCTCCTTTGGATTTACTTTTCTGAAGGGTAGATAGACTAATCTTTGCTTCTTCTTTTTTTTCCAGTAAAATTTTGTAACGGCCGAGTCCAACAACTGGAACCATTTAGATATAGATTTGAATGGAATCATTGAGAAAAAAATAATTTATTTTGGGTAAAACTTTCATTTCAATGGTGGCTATTCGTCCTATTAGAGAAATAGGAAGAATCACTATAAATGCTATCCAGAAGTGGAGTAAAGTTTAAATGAATTAAATCTGTTAATTTAGGTGAGATTTTTAAGTATTTTAAATTGCCTATAGGAAATGAGAAGTGTGGGTCCTGGTTTGTAGGGTTCCATGAATTTTCTGTATTAGGTAGTAGTGTTGATTTTGTCCAGTGAATAGAATAATCTGATAAATGTGAGAATTTAGTTATTAAGTTAAATACTTTCCCTAACGAAATAGCAGGTTTTTCTAAATGAAGTGAAATATCATTGGCATATAGATTAATTTTGTGTTCTGTTACCCCAGAGTGAATTCCTTGAATCCTTCTTTCCTGGCGTATAGTTAATGCAAGCGGCTCAAGTTAGTAAGTTATCGTGATGTGGTGGTTCTCGCTAACAAGCAGAATTAAGTAACCAGATTTAGGTTAAAAGATTCTATATACGTAGACCATGTTTCTCTAATTTTGACATTTATTTGGGTTTATTGCGTACTCATCCGTCAGTTGTTTAATTTTATCTTCCAAGTCTTTTGCAAATTTTTGGTCCTGTTTCTTTTTATAAGATGAAGATGATATAATTTTTACTCTAATTACCGCTTTCCCAGCTTCCCAGAGAAGAGATGGAGATTCGTCTGGAGAGTAATTTATTTCGAAAAAGTCTGCCCACTTTCTTCTTATAATATTGTCAAACTCTGCATCATTTAGCAGTGAGATGTTAAAACGCCATGTCGGGGATGGTTTAAAGGTATAATCAACTTGTAGGGTAAGGGAGACTGGTGCATGGTCGCTGCTGGAAAACGTTCCTTGTTTTCCGTGTGTTCGTAATGTTGTTTTCAGAATCAGACTTGAGATCGGTGAACAGTTCCTTCGAAGGATTTTATTTTACAGAATTTTCTGGACATCACAGACAGATACGGCCAAACACTGTGGATTTTCCCCATGTGTGTGTGGCTCCTCCCACTTACAATCACCATTATACTCCCAGCATTCCAAAAAGCCCCTCCCCTTCCTCTTCCTCCAAATCCTCAGCCGCGCCCCTTGGCAGGAAACAGCCCCCCAAGCCCCCAGCCCTTAGCTAAGACAAACATCATTCAATACAAATGGCCAGATGGTCTATTGATATGTAAACAGAGCAAGCCAGAACTCCTGTCTTCACCCCGACAGCTGTTTGATCACGTGAGATAAGGGGCAGGAAGAATCTTCAAACGTTTGGTCACTTATTACACTCGTCAATCTTTGCTGAGTAAGTTAAAACAGTTATAATTAAATTGAAACAGAAGATTCTCCTCAATCCTTTTTTTGGACTCAAAAGAGTCCAACACACACAGATAAACATTTCAGGAAAAAATTCCAGCGGGATCTTCATCGTCGCAAACGGCTGGCGCAACATTAAGCAAGGGTTGTGTGGGAAGATTGGATATTATCATTAGAATAAGAAGCAGAAGCACGCAACAATGAAACATCCCTTTAGCAGTGAGAGTGTCACGGCTTGAGAAGGGAGGACCCCGATGCAGTGAGGAAGGCGAGCCACGGCAGGGATGCGGATAACTTAGATTTAATGTAGCAATAAACGAAAACACAAAATCACGCACACAGGCGGACAAAAGTAAACACAAACTCACACGCACAGGCGGATAGCAAACAAACTCAAAATCACGCACACAGGCGGACAAAAGCAAACACAAACTCACGCGCACAGGCGGATCACAAACAAACTCAAAAGCCCGCACAGTGGGGGTCAGAAGAGCGGCGTCTCGGAGTAATCACCCGACACTCCTTGCTGTGTCCATCAGGCTTTTATTGAGGTCTGATGGCAAGATGGCATGATGGGCAGCAGGTGTGTATGGTGGGCAGAGCCCACCAGCTGACCCAAATCATGACAATACCCCCCCCTTAACGACGCCCCTAGGCGGACCACCCGGCGCCGATGGGTGTGCTAAATGGAAATCCCAGACGAGGGACTGGTCCAATATCCAGGAGCGGGGAACCCACTGGCGGTCCTCGGGTCCGTACCCCTCCCAGTCGACCAGATACTGAAACCCTCTGCCCCGCTTTCGAGAGTCCAGAATGTCCCTTACTGTGTACAACGGCTGCCCCCCCTCGACCCGGGGAGGCGGCGGGGGCGCGATTGGCGGGCACAAGGGGCTGGCAGAGACAGGCTTAAACAGGGACGTGTGGAATACTGGGTGTACCTTGAGAGTATGGGGCAGGTTGAGCCGGACAGCTACCGGGTTGACCATAGCGTTGACCTCAAACGGGCCGATGAACCGCGGCCCCAGCTTCTTTGAACTCCCCGCCAACTGTAGGTCCCTAGTGGAGAGCCACACCTTCTGACCCGGTCGGTAGAGCGGTGCCGGAACCCGGTGCCTGTCCGCGAGCCGCTTGTTGCGGTCCGAGGTGCCGCACAGGGCCTTCCTAGTGTCTTGCCAAACCCTGCGAGCCCGGCGGAGGTGGGTCTGGACTGAGGGAATGGCAACCCCGCCCTCCTGGGAAGGAAACAAGGGGGGTTGATAGCCACAGGCTGAACGGGGATAGGCCTGTGGCCAAGCACTCGAGAGTGTTGTGGGCGTATTCGACCCATGGGAGGTGGGACGCCCACGAGGAAGGATGCTGATGGCACACACATCGAAGCGCCGCCTCCAAATCCTGGTTGGCTCGCTCCGTCTGCCCATTGGATTGGGGGTGATAGCCCGACGACAGGCTAGCCGTAGCCCCCAAGGACTTGCAAAAGGCCTTCCAAACCCGGGACACGAACTGGGGCCCCCTGTCGGAGACGTGACATAGTCCTGGACGTCCTTGCGCAGCCCAGGCCACCAAAATCTCTGCGCTACCAAGGACCGCGTGCGACCCACCCCAGGGTGACATGCTACCTTCGACGCATGCCCCCACTGCAGCACCTCCTGCCGAAGGTGTGTGGGCACGAACAACTTGTCTCCAGGGCACGCGACCGGGGTCTGCGTGTCGTCCGCTGCATCCGCCACCTTCCGCTCCACTTCCCACTGGAGGGCTCCCAATACTCTGTCCTCCGGGACAATGGTTTCAGGTGGAGACCCCTCGGCCGCTGGACTGTGTATTCGGGACAAGGCGTCCGGCTTGGTGTTCCGGGCTCCTGGTCGGTAGGTGATGGTGTAATTGAATCTGGTTAGGAACAGGGCCCAGCGTGCCTGGTGGGGATTCAGCCTTCGGTTGTTTTTGTGGTCCGTAAAAATCTGGAAAGGTTCCGCCGCGCCCTCCAGCCAGTGCCGCCACTCCTGCAACGCAAGGATAATGGCCAGCAGCTCACGGTTGCCCACGTCGTAGTTGCGCTCAGCCTGGTTGAGCCGGCGTGAGAAGAAGGCGCATGGGTGTAGCCTCTGGTCCTCCGGGGACCGTTGGGATAACACTGCCCCCACTCCTGTCTCTGAAGCGTCGACCTCGACAACAAAGGGAAGAGTCTCATTGGGGTGTGTCAACACGAAAATAATACTTTTAAATTGACGAATGCGGCCTCAGCCTGTTGGGTCCAAACAAACGGAATCTTGGTGGATGTCAGTCTTGTTAGCGGTTCCGCTTTTAAACTGTAGTTGCGGACGAATCGACGGTAGAAGTTTGCGAACCCAAGGAACCTCTGTAGGTGTTTCCGGGACGTGGGCGTTGGCCACTCGACCACGGCCTGGATCTTGGCTGGGTCGGCTCTCTTAACCGACCCTTCTCCACAATATAACCGAGGAACTGGACTGAGCTGGTATGAAACGCACACTTCTCAGCTTTTACATATAGCCGGTTCTCCAGCAGCCGCTCCAGGACTAGCCGAACGTGTTGTCGATGTTCGGCTAGATCTCTCGAGAAGATCAAGATGTCGTCAAGGTACACAAAGCAGAAGTGATTGATCATGTCATGCAAGACGTCATTAATGAACCCCTGGAATACTGCGGGAGCATTTGAGAGGCCGAACGGCATAACCAAATATTCAAAATGTCCAATAGGTGTTTTAAATGCTGTCTTCCACTCATCGCCCTCCCTTATCCTCACCAGATGGTAGGCACTGCGAAGGTCCAGTTTGGTGAACACCGTAGCTGAATGTAAGGGCGCAAACGCTGAGTCCATTAGCGGCAACGGATATTTGTGTTTAATAGTTATATCGTTCAGACCACGGAAATCGATGCACGGGCGTAGGGTCTTGTCTTTCTTTTCCACGAAGAAGAACCCCGCCCCTAGCGGTGACTTGGAAGGCCGAATCAGTCCGGCCGCCAGGGACGTGGTGAGGTACTCCGTGAGGGCTTGAAGTTCCGGCTTGGCGATCTGATATAGGCGTGTACCAGGCAGCGGTGCCCCAGGAACCAGTTCTATTGCGCAGTCATAAGGTCGATGTGGAGGGAGAGACATGGCCCGGTCCTTACTAAACACCTCCCGCAAGTCGTGGTATTCTGCCGGTACCTCATCCAGGTTAATCTCCTCTAACGTGGCTTTGGCTGGGCCACGGTGATCATCCACTGCTGACTGCAGGCAATGCGAGTGACAGAAAACACTCCATCTCTCCAACCTGGGAATGCCCCAGTTAATGTCCGGGTTATGCCTGGCCAGCCAAGTCAGGCCCAGGACCACTGGGGCTGACCGGGACGGCATAATGAGGAACTGAACGGTTTCCACGTGGTTCCCCGATAGACGCATCTGTAGGCTCTCCGTTCGGTGTGAAATCACACCCATGAAGCGTCGGGAGGCGGGGCGTCGACGAAGCGCCCCGCGGACGTGGCCGACACTGGCTGAGCAGCAGTCTCCGTTGCCTCCGGTCGCCGCTCCTCCTCCTCCCGTTCCCACCGTCGCTCCCGCAACCGGTTATCCAACCGGATGGCCAAACCGATGAGCTCCTCCAGCGTGGACGTCTGCCCTTCCTTGTGTTGTCCAATCAGTGCCCTCAGCCACTTGTGTCTGGTCCAGGTGTGTCTTGTTGCGTCATTAGTGTTGGTGTATTTAGTCTGCTGTCTCTCCTCTGTCTGTGTTGGTGCATTGTGGCATGTATGTTTGTCCTCATGTCATGCTGCCTGTTTTCTGTTCCCTCCCAAGTTCTAGTTCTAGTTCAAGTTCATGTTTTGTTGCTGTCAGTTTTTTTTGTTCCATCTTTTGTTCAAGTTCAAGTTCATGCTTTGTTTTATGTTTTTGAACTTTGGAACCCTCTTTGTCAATAGAAATTAAATCCCTTTATTTTTTTGACTACACCTCTGCCTTCTTACTCTGCCTTCCCGCATCTGGGTCCTAAAGCCCCCCGTTTTGACAGAAAGCAGGTAAAAATGTAGTAGACTAAACCCAATAAGCAACAAGTGACGGGAAATAGAGTAATTAAGATTGAAATAAATTTTGCCATTCATCCTATTTTAAATTCCCATATGTTGTTTCCAATTTCCTGAAATGCCTTGCTATAGATCTCATCCCCTGATCTGACATAGTACAGAGTGCAATGTATACAATCAGTTACCATATCATAAGATCTGAGGTTACGAACCCAAGGTGACCAGAGAGCTCAGAAGTGCTCAGCTTTGAGCCAACAACTGGAGTCAATATCCATTCCTGCCCAGTAGATGTCGGCAGTGGCGCATGCCACAGGGCAATGTTCAACAAGCGGGCACTGGGAGGCTGCACTGAAGGCAGAGCAGCAGACCAGCAGTAGGTGTTATCAATCCGGAAATTCCAGGATAAGTCCCTCAGAGCTGCATTTGATGAGAGGAGATCCCTGCCCAAAAGATTGACTGGACAGTTATGTGCAACCACAAAATAATGCAAACGAGTCTGTGAAAAAACATTGAACAGTCACTGAGCATGTGGATTCAGGGCACTGTTAAATGATGATATAATTTGTCATCTTTTGCGTGTTCCAAAAATTGGAGATGAGACTTCTTTGTGACAAAGGCTCCTTCGAAGGATGATTTATTACGGAGATCTCCGGTCACACCAATTGAATATCACGTAAAGAGTGTGTCAATCCAAGAGTGTGTGAGAGAGCTCTAATACACCCCAGTTTGAAAGCAAAATGCCTTTTTCTCTTCCCATGAATAAGAAAAACAGATTGGTTCTCACACAATATGTTACATAACAGAATTTTAGTACACAGTTCGCACCTGTGTTCCCTTTGTAGACAAAATATACTCTTCCGTGTACCAGCTCGTACTTTTCCCAAAACAGAATCTCAGTCAACAGATTGAACTTGACATCTCCTAATGTAGTATAGTTGTGGGAACTGTGTGTGTGCTTTCTCTCTCACGAACAGAATATGTTCTCACGCAGGACACTGAGAAGAAATTTTTAGACAAAAACAAGGTACCAGATTGGTTAAGGTCAAGTTATACTGAGTTTAACATTATTTCACCTGCTCTACACATCTATAACTAAATTCAAAATAGTTAAAATAATAAAATAAGTGTATTAAAAATGTTAAGAATGTTAACAGCACCATCATTGTTGCTGCTGCGGTTGCTTTTCTCTCCTCGATTGTAGCCATGTGCAGTTTGCTGGCCCCTTTTTCTCCACCCAGACGCTGGAGGTCGCTGTCCGCAATCGTGGGCCCAATGACCAAGGCCGTTCAGCACATGTTGGGCCACCCAGGGGCGCACCTTGACCAATGAATGTACCTGCTTGATACATTATGCACTCGGAATCGACAGAGGGAGATGAGATCACAGCAAGAGTGTTTAGTTCCTGCTTTTTCAAAAATTTCAACTGCACCATAGCAAGTAGTGTTTCTGTACTTCCGTATTTGTCTACCTTAGACTCTTTTCATTAGCATGTCTCCTCAAATTATGTTTACGATGTGACAACCCCCGGTCAATGTCAGCATTGGGAAGTTTCCTCCATGGCCCATGCCACAGACTTGAGAATGCCCTTCAAAATGGCTGAGCAGACACCAGATCTGGAATGACATACTCAGGGAGGGGAAACAAAGGTTAAATAATTTTCTCGCCTAAGAGCCTAATTATCAGGGAGGAAAAAAAAAAAATCAACCCTAATTTTTTTTTCTTTTAAACAATTTTTTTCTCATTCAACTATAAAAGCGGACATAATTGTGTAAAAAGAACACGGATATCACCTGCTATTAACATCTGTTCCTTAACAGCTTTCTGCACTGCTCGAAGCCAATTGGCACCACCAGATTGCATGGGAGAAAAATCCTGCATACACACACACTCATTTCAATAGTAGAGCAGAGCATCAGCGGGGTGCCTGACACGATATGGAAAACCAGTTTTTCCACTTTTCCATTCGAAAAGCGAGTCCTCAGCGCCATTATCACAACAGTCTTATCTCTCACACTCACCCTCATTTGGAGACAATGAAGAAATTCCATCCGCCTCCACAACAAGCGCTCATTCCTCCTTCCTCCCAGAGACAATCCAACAGTTTTTTTTTTTTAAACAGACAACACTAGAACACAAGCCTTTTTCCATTTCACTCATAAACATCACCAAACACACAGTTGTAGACATTAATAAAAAATAATAAAAAATATCTATTCTTGCAACACTTCTCATCCACTCCCCTTTTTCCTTTTAATTTTAACAGTTACTTCTTAACCATCTCCTGCATTACTTTCGCTCCTCTCTATCTTTATCACTTAAACACACACACACTCCATCTTCACTTTGAGACACATACAAACTCACGCACACACATGCTAGCTCTACCTCTTTCATCAAAGATACCAAACAAACAGCGGTTGATAATGGAGGAAACCAACCTTCCTCACAACAAGTCCTCATCCAATTATTCAACAATACTTTCATACCATCCCCATTTTTTGCAGGCATAATTCCCACACATACTTCACACACAGTTTTAACCTGCCCTCCATTTCCATATTATTTACTTACTTCCTTATTTATTATTATATTCAATTATTATTAATTTATTTTTATTAATTCAGTGATGTCTCACTTGTGGTACCACAGTTCAATAGGTTATATTTATTCAACAACGTTGCTTCTTACCCCTCCAAAACATAAAATAATAATAACAAACAAACATGTAATGCCTCAGAAATGCAAGGGCTTACGGTCCCTCAGATTCAAATAAGAACGGGACTGCCATGTGTTTTCCTCAAATAAATATGTCCGGACCTCTTGATTCCTTCACAGCGGCCGAAGCTTCAACTTCTTATCTCAAAAACGCTCGACTGTAACCAAACAAAAGCATTCGATCCTAAATTTAGTAAATTGCCTCAGAAATGCAAGGGCTTACGGTCCCTCAGATTCAAATAAGAACGGGACTGCCATGTGTTTTCCGTAATTTAATAAAACCACTGCTTCAACCTGTACACACATCTCTTGTTTCTCTTCACTTAGCTGCGCACAATTCATCGTAACGGTACTTGCGTATACAAAAACCTAGGTTCCCACGATACAAAAACTTGTATGTCTTAGTAAAATCCAAAATCAAGGACTTCTTATCTCTCAGATTCCGTAATGGAACGAAACAAACTTGTATTTTAAACTTTACTAATACCTGTTCACTCAGATCTCATGTAAAATTTAGTCAAAATTTAGATGACGAAAACAGGTTGCAGAGTCCACAACAGGCAGAAATTCACTACTACGAGGATAAGTGTCCTCTTACCGTACAATTAATTTGGCGCCAGAAGTTCTGTCTGTTGAAAAAACCCTTCAACCAGCAAAGTTGGACGTCGGGAGTCACCATTTGTTGGAAAACGTTCCTTGTTGTCCGCGTGTTCGTAATGTTGTTTTCAGAATCAGACTTGAGATCGGTGAACAGTTCCTTCGAAGGATTTTATTTTACAGAATTTTCTGGACATCACAGACAGATATGGCCAAACGCCGTGGATTTTCCCCATGTGTGTGTGGCTCCTCCCACTTGCAATCGCCATTATACTCCCAGCATTCCAAAAAGACCCTCCCCTTCCTCTTCCTCCAAATCCTCAGCCGCGCCCCTTGGCAGGAAACAGCCCCCCAAGCCCCCAGCCCTTAGCTAAGACAAACATCATTCAATACAAATGGCCAGATGGTCTATTGATATGTAAACAGAGCAAGCCAGAACTTCTGTCTTCACCCCGACAGCTGGTTGATTACGTGAGCTAAGGGGCAGGAAGAACCTTCAAACGTTTGGTCACTTATTACACTCATCAATCTTTGCTGAGTAAGTTAAAACAGTTATAGTTAAATTGAAACAGAAGATTCTCTTCATCGCGAATAATAATAGGATGTATTTTTGTACCAATTTTATCAGCAATAGAATTATTTGTAAGAAAAAATCAATTATTGAAAAAGACCGGTGCACAGTGGAAAATAAGGTAAATTCCTTCTTAGTTGGGTTTTTAAGTCTCCAGCTGTCGACGAGGCCAAAATCATCCATATATTCCCCTATTATTTTAGTAGATTGTAATCGCCTTATACATGTTGTGTTATTAGAACGATCTATTAATGGATTTAAGACTGTGTTAAAGTCTCCTCCAATAATAATAGTAGAGGTCGCTGCTAAATCAAACAGCTGAGAGAAAAAGCCATGGAAAAAGGCAGAATCATCATTATTAGGGGCATATAAATTACCAAATGTATATATTTTATTAAACATAGTCACCTGAATAATAATGTATCGGCCCTCTGAGTCTGTTACTGTATTATTTAGAGTAAAGAATAATTTCTTATGTATGGGTATACAGACTCCTCTTTGTCTACTGTTATAAGGGGCAGAGTACACTTGACTAAAATTCTTGTCAATAAGTATTTTTTCTTCAGATTTTTGTAGGTGGGTTTGTTGTAGGAGGCAAATATCTGCTTTTAATTTTAAGAGAAAAAATGTATTATTTTTGCCTGTAAGCGAGCACCACAAACATTCCAGGAAACCAGAACTAATTTATGCATACAAACAATATAAACGGAGTCCTGTGTATATATCTGTATAGGCTACTTGTTAATATTGTCATGCTATAGGATAGATCAAAGTGGTTAGGTGGTTTATGTGATTTGTGTGAAATAAGAGGTAGCGTGTAAGTGAATATAACAGTAAAAAAAACGGGGAGGGAGGTGGAAGTGAAGGAAATTAGCGGGGGATTAAACATGTAACAATACAACAGTAACTGGTAACCTAAGTGAAATTTTTTGTTTAAATATATTTTAGATATAGTTATGTATTAATATTATATTTGTAATATAGCCTATACATAATGAGTATTCATATTTTAGGTTTTATAACCACATATACAGTATATGTATACATCTAATAATCAAACAAAGTTTAGTTCCACCAATGCCAATTAGGACAGCCAGGGAGTGGAGTTGGGGTTCCGGAATAGTTGGCCATCGATGTATAACTAATAATTTACCCTCCTGCCTATTTTGACTCATTATAGGAAACAGTACCTTTCGCTGCTCATTAATCTCTCTCGGGAATTGGTCATTCATTCCGAAAGAGGTCCCTTTAAGCTCCCGTCCTTTACTTTTAACAAATTCTTTGTGTTTAAAATGCTCAAACTTAGCGATAATAGGACGGGGGTTGTTGCCCCTATGGGCTCCAAGCCGATGTACACGGTGAAATGTGATGTTATTTACCGTCTCCTAAGAAATTTTTAACGATGTCGTCATAATTTTTTTTTTAACTCGGCCTCTGGATTGTCAGAGGTATTCTCGGATATGCCTGAAAATATTAAATGATCCCGCATGCTAAGGGATTGGACATCCAAAAACATTTCTTTTAGCGTTTTATTCTCCTTTTTAATCGTTTCCAACTTGGCTGAAACAGCCGCGAGTGAAGAGTGTAACTCGGCATTATCTTGTTGGAGGTCACTTACCTATATGGAGGTTAAATTCGGATTTGGTTTAGCATAATAGAGCTAGTTCTATTTTAGCAGCAGGGCGCCGCCATGTTGGGTATTCTCGGTCTTGATGAAGGCCTCGCGATAGTGAAGAGTGATAGATATTATAACATTTTTAATACTTAATTTCATATATTAACCATTGTTACACATTATTAACATTTTAATTCTTCAGTATTAACCTTGTCGAAATGTTTTGTGTCCTGTGCAGAGCAAGTGGTGTTGATTTCGGTATAATCTGACCTTAAGCTGGGACATACTATTTAGTCTAAAAAAGTTCCTTCTCAGCGTTTTGTGCGAAAACACATTTAGTCCTTGAGAACAGAATCCGTTTTTGAACACGCACTCCTGACTCTGTTTTCACCATCGCTCATGGAAAAGTACCCAGAGAGTATGTTTTGTCTACAAATGAAAGAGAGGAGGTCTTTTAACTATAAGAAGCCATTGTACACGCGGAAGAGCTACATTCGACGCTCTGAAATTCCACCTGTTTAAGTGAAGCAATTGGAGTCTGTAATGAATGTCCAGAGATCTCTGACCTTTTTTTATTAAATCATTTTTGCAAAGGTGTTTTTTCTTACATTAAATCTGTCTTCAAGTTTTCGAACACGCAAAGAGGACAAATTAATGATATTCCTCTTTCAAGAGGAATAAACAAATCTTTGTCCTCTTTGCGTGTTCCAAAATTTGAAGACAGATTTAAGGTAAGAAAAAACACCTTTGCAAAAATGATTTAATCTAACAGAGATCTCTGGACATCGTGACAGGCTCCAAACATCACATAACAGGTGGAATTTCAGAGTGCCGAATGTGTCTCTTCCGCGTGTAAAATGGCTTCTTATAGTTAAACCGACCGCCTCTCTTTTATTTGTAGACAAAACATACTCTCTGGGTACTTTTCCATTATTAATGACAATTTTATCATTCTTTTTTTCAAGTCCATTATTTTTCAATGTCAGTATCACGCAAAATATTTTGCTGTAAAAGCTAATGAGGTTGCGCAAAATGACTACGACATGGCCATCCGCCATTGTTGACAGACTGGCAGTGCGTGCGCAGGCCCGCAAGAATTGGAGCATATGCCATCAAACTGGAGGAGTATCCCGCATATGGTGTTCACAATGGAACGTACTAGGCGCATTTTGGAATCTTTCCATGCTTAGTTCCAAAAGTGATCGGTTTCAAGTTCCAACAATATATTAAAGGGGAAAATTAAAGGCATTGTGTAATAATTAGCGCCATGTAGTGGTGAACTGGTTAACTTGTGGTGGCCGTGACTCAGGAGGTGGATCCAGTCATCCAGTAACAGGAAGATCCACTGTTCAATTCCTGCTCTCTCCAAGTCACGTGTCATCGTTTCCTTGGGCAAGACACTTCACACACATTGCCTCCAGTGCCACTCACACTGGTGTATGAATGGTGCAAATGTTTGGTGGTGGTCGGTGGGGCTGTAAGCGCCCACTGGCAGCCATACTTCCGTCAGTCTGCCACAGGGCAGCTGTGGCTGCTTACGTAGTTTACCTTCACCAGAGTTTGAATGTGTGAGTGCATCAATAATGTATCCATTGTAAAGCATCTTTGAGTGTCCAGAAAAGCGCTATATAAATCTGATGCATTATTATTATTATTTTTTTTTATTACTGTTGTTGTTGTTGTTATTATTATTATTATTACTGTTGTTGTTATAACTAGGGATGGGCGAATACCGACACCAGGTATTGGTATTGGGCTGATACCAGATCACATTTCATGGTATCGGTACTCGCGATGGATATCGATACTGGTATTGGTCCTTGCTAGGCATGGGCCGATATTAGATGTTGACGTATGATAACCGTAAGCGAAAATATTATTATTAAAATAACAGCTCTAAAATGTCTTCTTTTTTTTATTTTTATATTTGGGTAAATAAAAACAGCTCCTTTTTACAACCAACACATTCTATTTCATTTTTAAACAAAATATAGAATATTTGGTACATGAAGAAATGTGTACCATGCTTAATTAAATAAATAAATGTTGACTTTCTTTTTGTGTTTTAATTCTTAGCAAGTCACAGTCATCACTGGTGAGCTATTTTTAGAACAGACCCCAGTTACTTATGTTGTCTTTAGGAACACGCTTGCACCTACACACATAAGTTGCAGCTAGTACCAATCATTTGTAATTGGTAAATCGGTTCCCGGACGCCACCAACAGGCCCACCCAACCAGGCAAGCAGTCAAGGCGAGCGCATGCTCGTTCACCAGTAGCGTCTTCGCTGACCTTGGATCAGCTTTCACACATGTTGTGGCTTCCAGAAGAATAGATCGGCTTGCATTCTGCCCATTGCGTCCACAGCAATATTCACTTCATTCTGGTCAGTTCAGCCATCACTGTTGCCAGCATCTGGTGATGCTTAGATCTTGATACTCCTGAGCGATCACAGAGGCCAGCCCACCCGGCGGAGTAGCCCCGGCTAGCCGCATCCCGTTCACCAACCCTATTGTAAATATTTACAGCAGATATATTGCAGCCACAATACAACCTTATCATGACAGCCTTGCATATTACAACAAATGTCCAAACAGAAATAGAACCAGACGATGTTTACATTCATACAGGAACAGCAATACATGTTACTAATGCAGGTGTATAAACAAGAGTTAACCTTGGCAGTGTAAGCAAGTAATCATATGCTATATTTACATTATTCAACTCATGACAGCTCCGGTTTTGGGTTAATTAGTAATATGTTACAATGATTTTATTTGGGTAAGACATAATCCACAATTTAATGATGTGAGTTACTGATAGCAGTTATTGTCTCTCAAACTCCGCCAAATTTTCCACTCTTTTCACAATCCATATTTTCTTCTTGTCAGGAAAGGGGAGCTTGACGACCCAAATACGATACGATATGATATACTTTTATTTTCCCCGTGGGGAACTTTTTCCTGGACTCCGTCCAGCTGCAGTTTACAGTAAGGAAAAAAACAACAGAATAGAAAGAGATAAAATCAAAATTAAATAAGAAGTGCAGCAGTAGTTTACAGTAAGAAAAACAACAGAATAGAGAGAGATAATTAAAATAAATAAGAAGTGCAGCAATAAGTAGAAGTCTTCACAGAAGTATACATGTGTAGAGAAGTACATACATGAGGACTGTACACACCCATATACACACACACTCCTATATATATATTTTGCACCACTTAGTTAATGTCGGTTATTAAGCAGTTTGATGGATGTCGGCAGGAATGAGTTATTGTAGCGGTTCAGCCTGGCTCTGGGGGCCCTGAATCTGAATCAAATGCGGGAAGACAGGGCGAGGAGGCAGAGGTTCAATCAAAAAAGGGATTTTAATTACTACAAACAAAAGGTGATCTTCCAAATTGCAAGATAAACCAAAACTAGAACCAAAACATGAACCAAAACATGGGGGGAACAACAAGGCAAAAATTAGCAGCATGACATGGGGAAAAGACAAGGCAAAAACGGGCAGCATGACATGGGGAAAAACAATGAACCGACACAGACAGAGGGGAGACAGCAGACTAAAGACACAGACACTAATGACACAACAAGACACACCTGGGGCAAGACACAAGTGGCTGAGGGCACTGATTGGATCACACGAGGAAGGGCAGGATCACACTTAAGACCAAGGAAGACACACAAGGAAAACAGATCCAAACATGACAGAACCCCTCCGTCGAGGGACGGCTCCCAGACGTCCCTATAACAAAAAGGTTCAAAAACAGGGCAGGTGGTGGGGGGCACGGAGGCGGGAACCTGGCACATCCATCAGGGCCAGTCCAGGTGGCGTCCCGGACGCCAGACAAGGGGAGCCCAGCGGCACCGGTCCGGCGGGCGCCCCGGATGCCACACTGGAAAAGAAAGGCAGTGGGACGTACACCTCCTGTCCACCCTCATGGGCTTGACGCCGCCATGGAAGAGGCGAAGAGACTTTGCACGAGAGCGGCCGAGGCCAGGAGGCCAGGGGCGGCAGCGGCGAGGATGCCCGGGGACTTGAGGCTGCCGTGGAGGCGGCAGACCTGGCGCGGGGACTTGAGGCTGCCGTGGAGGCGGCAGACCTGGCGCAGGGACTTGAGGCTGCCGTGGAGGCGGCAGACCTGGCGCGGGGACTTGAGGCTGCCGTGGAGGCGGCAGACCTGGCGCGGGGACTTGGGGCTGCCGTGGAGGCGGCCGACGAGGCGCGGGGACTTGGGGCTGCTGAGGCAGACGAGGCGCGGGGACTTGGAGCGGACGAGGCGGACGAGGCAGACGAGGCGCGGGGACTTGGGGCTGACGAGGCAGACGGGGCGCGGGGACCTGGGGCTACCGCGGAGCCAGCACGGGGACCTGGGGCTGCCGCAGAGCCGGCACGGGTACCTGGGGCTGCCGCGGAGCCGGCACGGGTACCTGGGGCTGCGGCGGCAAACGTGGCTCGGGGACTTGAGGCTGCGGCGGCAGACGTGGCTCGGGGACTTGAAGCTGCGGCAGACGTGGTTCGAGGACTTGGAACTGCGGCAGACGTGGTTCGGGGACTTGGAACTGCGGCAGATGTGGTTCGGGGACTTGGAACTGCAGCAGACGTGGTTCGGGGACTTGGACCTGCGGCAGACGTGGTTCGGGGACTTGAAGCTGCGGCAGACGTGGTTCGGGGACTTGGAACTGAGGCAGACGTGGTTCGGGGACTTGGAACTGTGGCAGACGTGGTTCGGGGACTTTAAGCTGCGGCAGACGTGGTTCGGGGACTTTAAGCTGCGGCAGACGTGGTTCGGGGACTTGGAACTGCGGCAGACGTGGTTCGGGGACTTGGAACTGCGGCAGACGTGGTTCGGGGACTTGAAGCTGCGGCAGACGTGGTTCGGGGACTTGAAGCTGTGGCAGACGTGATTCGGGGACTTGAAGGTGCGACAGACGTGGTTCAGGAACTTGAAACTGCGACAGACGTGGTTCGGGGAGTTGGGGCTGGCGACTCCGAGCGCCACCAGCTGAAGCCAAACGACGCCCGACTCCCTCAATCAAGGATGATAGTAGGTCCATTTGGGTGGCCATGGCGTGCTGGAGTTCCAGCACGCCATGGCCACCCAAATGGACCTACTATCATGGCGTGACAGGCGTGTCTCCTGATTCGACAACGTGGCTTTCAGCGCTCCCGCTGGGTCCTTCTCTGGTCAGTTCATTCTGTCAGGAAAGAGGAGCTTGAGGACCCAAATGCGGGAAGACAGGGCGAGGAGGCAGAGGTTCAATCAAAAAAGGGATTTTAATTACTACAAACAAAAGGTGATCTTTGAAATTGCAAGATAAACCAAAACTAGAACCAAAACATGGGGGCAACAACAAGGCAAAAACGAGCAGCATGACATGGGGAAAAGACAAGGCAAAAACGGGCAGCATGACATGGGGAAAAACAATGAACCGACACAGACAGAGGGGGGACAGCAGACTAAAGACACAGACACTAATGACATAACAAGACACACCTGGGGCAAGACACAAGTGGCTGAGGGCACTGATTGGATCACACGAGGAAGGGCAGGATCACACTTAACAAGACCAAGGAGGACACACAAGGAAAACGGATACAAACGTAACACTTCTGAGAAGATGAGTCTTCTTTTGTTTGGATGAAGATCCGACAGTCTTTTGTCCATGTGTTCTCGATAAATCCATTCTTTCTCAATTGTCGCGCCCTTCTGGCAATGTCAGCATTACGTTTTGTGAGATTTTCATTGACGTAGACATGTTTACCTTTGAGCTTGTAGCTATCTCTCAAAAGAGCTATCTTTTTCTTCCTGTCAACAAACCTGATCAGAACTGCCCGTGGTCGTGTCCCCCCATTTAGAAGCGCATCTGAAAGGACATCTGAATGTGGGCTGGATCCACAATTAATCCCAAATCTTGTTGAGTTGTCACTTGCTGTTGACAGTCTCGTTCAATGAAGCTTGGTCAGAATCAACTGCACTTGTGCTGGCCGCAGCTCTCTACCCGAGGGCCGCAGCGGGGTTTAATCTGGATACCTGTAAATATCACAGCGTTGATTTGAAGGTTCTTTTCCAAATCATCCACTTTTTGTTCCAAGGTGACAATGCATTGATCTTTTTCTTGTGTCTCTTTCTTCAATTGCAGAATTTCCCACAGAAGTGGCTCAATGCTCTTTTTCAGCTCTTTTTCCGCCAAGCATATTGCAACAATGTAGTTAAAAATCCCAATGTCAAGGGTTTTGTCTGCCGTGATGCCGTCATTGCAACAAGCTGGATGCTATGCTAACCGCTACAAACTACATTGACTACAAAACAAACATCCCCGCAAATGCCCCACCTTCACTTTTGTTGTGGACGTTTTTCAGAACGCAAACAGGACAAACAACAACGAGCCCGAGAGGGGACATCACGAAAATATTTACTATTGCATTATAACGCAATACGTTGCAATTGCGAAACTATTGCGTTTTATTGCAATACTATTGCGTTATATTGAAATAACTATTGCATTATATTGAAATAACTATTGCGTTATAACTAGAGCTGTCAAATGATCAAAATTTTTAATCAGGTTAATCACATTTTAGAATTTTGATTAATCACAATTAATCACTTAATTAAAAAGGCTTTTTATCAACATTTTTTTGCCTTCCCAAATTTAAAGAGCACCTGTTGTGTTAATTTTTTCGGCATTTAATGTTATGAGTACGTCTTCAACATTTTGTTCATCCACTGCACACGCCCATCCTCCTCTTTTTCTAATCAGTAAATTACTTGGATAATTTAAAATGGAAGAAAAAATAGCCTCCAATAGTTTGACATTAACAAATATTGTAAATGTCATACGCAAACATGTATTAAATGCTTTGCATTAATGTATGTAGTCATGTTTATTGCTCAAACACAACCTGTGCTACCTTTAACATAACCGTCCGCTGTCAGCTAAAGGATCATTTGTGAACAAAATGAATAGTGTGATTAATCTGCGTTAAAACATGATTAATGCGATAATTTTTTGTGATTAATTAATTAGTTAACACTTTAACTTTGACATCCTCAATACATCTGGTGATTGAGTTAACATAGTAATATCTATTTCTACACATGTATAACTAAATTCAAAACAGTTAAAATATAAATTGAAACAGTTAAATGTCAACAATCCATCAATTGAACTCGAAAGAGTTCAAAACAGACATTTAAACCTTAAAAAACAATTTTTAGAGAAAAATTCCAGCGGGATCTTCTTCGGATGTCGTGACAGCGGGCATTACTGGAGAAATCACAGACTCCACCATCATATAAGAAGTCTTATTTCGTACATCCTGTTTTTCAATAGCTGCGGTAATAATTCTTTGGCAAAGAACAAATACATGAAATACAACAACCGCATGTGGTTAAAAAGGCAGCAAATACAGCAACAGATATCAAAATTGAGGAAACTAAAGTTTTATAGCGGCCAAAAACATGCATCCAATTATCCCATACCTAAGTGTCTATACCAGAATGCTCTTTCATTTTTTTATTAAGTGTCCGGAGTCCTTCAATTGCGACAGTTAAACTGCCATCTGGTGCCGTGTTATTTGGAATAAACGCACAACATTGATCTCCAAACATTGAGCAAACTCCGCCCCTCTCTGCCAGCAACATATCTAGGGCAATTCGATTTTGGAATACCATCAAAGATGTGGCAGCCAACTGGCCGTGTACAGCCTCAAAACCAGATTGAGTCCAATTTCCTAGCCTTTGGACATTATAATGTACATAATTAATTCTATCTACGTTTTTGTTAATTGTACACCACCAGCAAATTAGAGATTCAAATCCTGAGGCTATTTGATCAGCCAATTTGTATTCATCTGGAACTCCTCTAGGTACTCCAATTGCATCTATGTAGGTGGGAACATGTTGCTCTTGCCAAGAAGATCGTTTGACTCTCTGAAAAGGAGGAGAAGATTTTGGTTCCCAAGTATCAATCATTTGTAAAAGGTTATCAACAGATGTGGGGAAAACTTGCACTGGCAGAAGGAGGGTAATGAGAGCACAATATCCTTGCATATTAATCGGTAATTTATCAAATATTCGGTCATCCCCGCACCACCACCAAATGTCGGCTCTGGATTGAGGTTGGAACTTTCGTCCCACATCTATTGCTGAAATGCAGTGAGTGATGTGATTTAATTTTCCCAATTGTTCCCCAGTACCTGTCATTTTAATACAGACGCTCCCCTACTTACGAACATTCGAGTTGCGAACAACGGTACATACGAACATTTCTGCGCGTACAGTATGTCGAAAAATGTTTGGAAAGAAATGCTGTAAGTTAGATTTTGTATTGCGCGTAGTGCTTCTTTCCGCCGCTAATACCGACGATTGGCGCTGTGAGAGCTCATTGGAGGCTGAGCAACGTGGCGAGGAGGAGGAGGAAGAAAACCCCGGTCCCCATGAAGCAGGAAATAACTTTTGAAGCCGATTCCAGCGACGACGAAGAATCTCTCATGATATAAAATCCTCCTCTTCCTCCTCCTCCATCATCTCCTTAAGCATCGAGTACATCTTCCAAAAGTAAGTTAAACTTCATTTTATTTATCTTATTACGTACATGTACATACTGTGTGTGTGTGTCTCGCTCTCTCTCTCTAACATACGTAGTACAGTACAGTACTGTACGTATTCTCTCCATTTTATTAAGTTTTTTTCCAGTACAAACCAATGCAGGTTACTTGTACAAGCCTTAAACATACTTATATAAACCTTCAATATACTTATATAGGCTTTAAACATAAATTATAATACAAAATATAGCACTGAAGCAACTTACGAACAAATTCACCTTACGAACGATCGTCCGGAACGTAACTCGTTCGTAAGGTGGGGAGCGTCTGTACATGAAAAATTACCATCCGCAACTTTATTTGAAAATATTGGTCGAGTTGTCTGCCAATTTACGAGCGGATACACCTTATCCCATCGAGAGCATTTAACTCTTTTACTGCCAAAGACGTTAAATGACGTTCTGCAAAAACCTACGGAGGAGCGCCAAAGACGTTAAAAGACGTCCACCCATTTTTTTTTTTTTTTGAAACGGGTGGAGTAAAGCCTTGCCCAGCTGTGGTGAAAGTTTCAAGCAGGTCTAGTGAGCCTAATGACTATTTTTGGCCCCTAGAGGGCAGCGATGACTCTCTTTTGACAAGATTGAGTAGGCGTCAGTAGAAGACGTGAGGCGGAGCTAGAGGGGACAATGGCTGGGGAAGGGAAGAGAACATGGCGACCGGTTTGCAAGCAGCTCACGCTCGAGCATTTTTTTTCAAAGACGAAAAGCATCGACCAACGCTAAATAGCACATTGATAACGACGATTACCATCATCGATGATGATGATGGTGACTCCGAGGTTGACGCCGAAGTTGGAAGTGCTGACGCGGCGGCTATGACGACGTCATAAAGGTTCACGGGCTAGCAATGCTAACACCGGAAAACGCGGAGCACCACCGAGCACGCTCAGGCGGACGTTCAATCAGACGACGAAGAGTACCCCGAGTCCAATGCATATTCATCGGAGGAGTGGGTACAGTCTGCTACTTGCTATTCCCCGGAAAAAAAGGCCGTCAAGAAAGTGTAACGTCTGCACGCGAAACGGACAATCGAAGTGAAACGTATCTGTTGTGCAAATCCTGCTCCCTCTCCTTGCACGCAGGGCAGTGTTACAAAAAGAAAAACTGTATTTGAAACATCCACATAATTGTAAATAGTACCACAGTTGCACACATTTGTAAATAGTTATCGAAATTGTTTTGTCAAATTGTTACACTGTGGAATGGAAATAAACGTATTTTGCAATCCAAAAACACTTTTTCATTGTTGGTGCTGGTGTATTACAGAAGTAAAGCACTATTTAGGTGTTTGTGGCATCATTCATGGACAAAAAGAAGTGTAGAATTCACTAGAGTGCATGAAATAACATTGTTTCACAAAAAGCTCATTTTCTCCGCTTTTTGTTTCAAAACAGAGCATTTCGGTGAAACTAAACATTTTCTATTGTTGATTACTGAAGAACGGAATAAAGTAGAAACAAACTTTTTTTTCTGATGAAAGATGAGAGTTCAATCTTTCATTTGGTAGTATGTGTGTTTCCATAGTCCAAACACAACATTTTCTGTGGATCTTGAAAGATCAGTCAAAATGCTTAAATCGGCTGGCACTGGCGACATCCCGTTTCTGAAAACGTCTGGCAGTCAAAGAGTTAACATTGGGGACAGTTTTATTCATAAGTTCCATTACACATTGATCCTCTATTTTAGCAGGGATTACTCGCAATAAAGGTCGTGGTCCCACGCACACTACACAGTTTTTGCCAGAGGCACGCGCTGCTTGGTTTGCCAGCAGTAGCCAATTATTACTGCCGCCGGACAATCCTGTTGTAGCACGAAACCACTCAACTACAACATCAATTGGTACACTAACAGCTTCTACCCCAGTTTCCATTGCGTATTTAGTCATTTTCGGTTGTTCTAACTTACTCATAGTTTTATCTACACAAACTAAAATTGGAAAATAGGGATCAGCTCCGGAGAACCATGCCCATTACAATAGCCCGAAACAGGAGGTATTATTTAGAGTTACATTAGGTGGCCGCATATTTCCATCAGGAAGAGCAAAAGTCAATTCGAGTTGACCTCCCATTTTACGCAGCATTACCCTTTTGCTAAAGAAAATTGCCTCCACGCTTGATCCCGGTGGCCAGTATCGTCCGCTTTGGGTGGTTACAAAAGCACTCCAGTCTAGTCGTAAAACATGTCCTGTCAAATACCACCAATATCTAACCCGAAAACTACCTTTTGTTTTAGAACCCTGGACAACTGCCAGAGATCCAAGGATTGGTCACTGGGATTATCTTCCCAAAATGTGACTCAATTGTGGAATAATGCTGCCCGGAAAAGGGCACTTGACTCAATCTCCATTGAACGACATTCCCCGCGAGCAGGCAGCGGGATACTGGGAGCAGGCGTAGTTCTCCAGTTGAATCTGTCAGATGGCTCCCCCTGGTGGGGGCGTCGAACCAGAACCAGCGGGCCTCGTGAAAGACAGGTGAAACCAGGTGTCGCCTTTCTTATGCAATCGAACGGCACAAGAAGTTCTCTCTGTGATTTTGTATGGTCCGGTCCACCTAGGAGCAGACCATTTTCGTTTAGTGACTTTTAACCACACATTTTCACAATTATTTATTTCTGAAGGAACATCTGGTTGTTTATTTGTTAGCTTGGAGAACGTAGATACTATCTGTTTAAGTACTGGAGGTCCTGCAATTTGCGACTCTCCCAACGGAACATTAGGAGCCGGAAATGGTCTGTTTGTGTGTGACCTTCAAACGGAGTCCGGCCTTTAGCCGAATTTAAAAACATTCGTACATTCATTAATGCAATAGGAAGAGCTTGTAGCCAGTTCAATTTTGATGAGGCCAGTGGTTAAGCCAATTTTTCTTTAATATTTCTATTCATTCGTTCAACTTGTCCTTGAGATTGAGGATGGTATACAGAATCAAACGTCTGTTTTAGCCCCAATGCTTTTTCCACTTCCTGTAGAGGTTTGTTTTTGAAATGGGTTCCATTGTCTGACCTAATTTTTCTGGGAAACCCATGTGATGGTATGTAATGATTAATCAAATGTTTCACCACGACCTCTGCTGTTTCAGATTTGCAGTGATATGCCTCCGGCCATCCGGAAAAGGAATCTACTAGAACCAATAAATATCGGTAACCTTCCACTGGCTTTAACATGTCAGTAAAATCCATTGAAATTACTTGTCACTTCTGGATCGTGAGTGCCAAGAGGAGGTTTAGATGTAGGCATACTGTTGAATTTATTACAAACACTGTAATCCTGTAGTTCACTTTTGACAATTTGCCTCATATAAGGATGTGACCAGTTGCTTAGTCGTCTTAGTGTTTCGTCTACACCAACATGGCATATTCCATGGGCTTCAGAAATTAGAATTTTTAATTGTTTCTGTGATGGGATATATTTACCTTTTCTCCGCCATATGCCTTCCCCATCCAGTTAAGCACCTCTTGAGAGCCAAACACTCTTTTTCTCCGGACTGGCTTTCCGCTGCCACAGTTTGATTATTTCCGCAGTTATTTCTTGTCCGTCTCCCAACTCTTCACCTTCGCTCACCATCAATTGAAGTGTTGGTTTGTAGCCCGCTGCTTGTTTCGCGACCTTGTCTGCGGAATCATTTCCTACTGACACAAAATCATTATTTTTTGAATGTCCCTTGCATTTTATCACAGCTACTGCTTTGGGCAGTAGCAAGGCGTCTTTCAAATCAAAAATGTCTTGATGGTGTTTGATAGGTGTCCCTGAAGCAGTCATGAAGGCATTTCTTTGCCATTCTTTGATGGCTGTATGCACAACTACATGTGCATACGCGGAGTCAGTGTAAATGTTCACAGTCTTATCTTTTGCTAATTTTAATGCAGTTGTCACAGCCACTATCTTGAGTGAGGCCCTGTAAGTCTCTCTGCCACTTTTAGGTCAAAAGTTGTTCCAGTCATCTGTGTTGCAGCAAAACCTGATTGTAGTCCTTTATTACCCTTGAAACAACAGCCGTCTGTGAATAACGTCAAGTCTGGGTCATTTAATGGGATGTCATAAAGGTCTTTTCTCAGTGAGTTATCTTCTAGAATTCGCTTAGTGCAGCAGTGGGGTTGTCCCTCTAGCATGCCGTCTGCCATATTAATCCCCTCATGTATAAACAAGATGTGAGGTTGTGTCAATACTGATTCAATATTTCTCTGTCGTCCCCCTGTCATAGTAAATGCTTGGCTGGTTACGTACTGCACTGTACTATGTGATGTACGTACTGTCAACAGATGATGTAAAACAATATGAGATGTTTTTTTATCAAGCGTGCAAGTGCTGAAGCAAATGCTGCGCACACATGGTGACGCTGTTCATATTTTTCAAGAGGTGTTGATGCATAAAGACAAACATGTCTATTACCATTCTCCCTCTTTTGAAAAAGAACAGCCGACACATTCGATGACTTCTCAGAAACATCAAGGAAAAACATCTTAGTGTAATCAGGAACGACAAGAGCCGCGGCTGATGACAAAAACTGTTTTAGCATAACAAAAAAGGTCTCAGCATCATGAGTCCAATCAAGAACATGTGACAGGTTTCTCATTCCTTTTTCATTCACTAATTGTCTGAGAGAATGAGTCAGTTCCGCAAAATCTGGAACATGATGTCTGGAATAGTTGCACAAGCCCAAAAAAGCCATTATTTGTTTCACATTTGTCGGTTTGGGATGGTGCAAGATGTCATCTTTGTGTGACGGAGAAATACCTGTTCCATGCTTTGAAATAAGCCTTCCCAAAAAAGACACCTGAGGTCGAGCAATTTGGAGTTTGTCCTTGGAGCACTTCAGGCCCACCGAAGCCAGGTGGCTCAAAAGGAGCTGTGTAGCTTGAAGGCAGGACTCCTCGGACGGCGCAGCTAGCAGTAGATCATCCACATACTGCACCAAAACATCAGTAGGAAGTTGGAGAGGTGACAGCAGCTGTCGAAGGGAAGCATTAAAAACACCAGGAGATAACACAAACCCTTGTGGCAATCGGGTATATGAGTAACACTCATTATTCCATGTAAATGCAAAATACTTTTGCATAGACACGTCAAGAGGGATGCAAAAAAATGCATTTGCAAGATTAATGCAGGTAAAATGCGTATGCAATGGAGTAATTTGTGACAGCGCAGAATGCGGATTTGGCACCGGCAGTGCAGGTGTCAACACTTTAGCATTAATAGCTCTGAGATCATGCACCATGCGAAATTTACCAGTATTTTTCTTTTCTACCGGGAGAATGGGAGTATTGTAGCTTGAACAAAGAACCCCCGCTTTCAGCAAACCATTAATTGTTGCAGAGATGCCAAGACGCGTCATATGGTATTGCGGCACCCAAACGGATTCGGGTTTTAATTCACAAGTTACTGGAGTAACTTTACACCTACATCAGTCGGGTCAGCAGACCACAGTTTAGCAGGCAAGGTTTTTAGCATGTCACAAGCAAGGTCGCTGTCAGATGTCTCCCTCCCATGATGTCAATCCAAAAGTTGATTTTCTAAAACAGACATGGAAGCAAATAAATCAGATTTAATCCAATAGGCATCAAGAGATTTGGAATATAATAAATCTGGGTGTATAGAGTGTTGCCAATCAGTTGCTTTTGTGCACGCCAGGACAAATGGACCCAAATCTTTCGCCGTGTGCTGGGATGAGACCATCAATGAAATATGAGGATGACATGCCAGCACAGATTCATCAGGTGGTTCCGCCATCTCATACCACTGAGATTGTTCTTCAGTCAGACTTACAGAAAACGCGACACCGGGCCTACTTGCGAACAGATACCCTACACGCAACTACCAGCTCTTGCCAACAACTGTACGGAAGGCTTCACTGTATATCTCATCACCACATCTGTCATATAAAATAGTGCAATGCAAGCAGTCAGATACCATATCATATGATCGGAGATTACGAACCCAAGGAGACCAATCTGTCCAAAACTTTTCAGCATCCCTCCAGCCGGAGGAATCAGTGTCAATCTTTGCCCAGTAGATGTCAGCCGGAGCGCATGTCATAGCGTGTTGAGGCACCACTGGGAACTGGGGGCAGACGTTGGAGGAAGAGGCAACAGCGCAGTAGTATGAATGTCCATCTGGGAATTGAAGCGTGAGTCCGTCCGACCCGCACTGGATCAATGGTGCAGTTTTTATGAGAAGATCCTGTAAGCATTATTTGATTACTTTATTAAGTGTAATCTTTGCGTGTTCAAAATAATTGCATTGAGATCTCGTGGAGAAGTTTTCCTTGCAAAGATTTATTAAGAGCTCTTAAGACACAATTAGTGAGCTCACATTTGAAAGCAATGTCCAGCCCCAAGTGTGTACCAAATAGAAAACACCCACTCTTTTTATACAGGAAAAAGCTTTCTCTCCCCCTCTCAGGCTGGACAAAGGGTTACTAATTATAATAAGCAGACATGTGATATACCGACATGTTTACTCCAGCTCCCCTAGCAGCCCGGAAATATGATGTAGACAGGTAATGGCATGAGAACTTGACTCCCATACACATACACATTCTTATCTTCATGAGAACTGGAAGGGAGTAAAAAGTTCCAATATATTTCACAACAACATTATCACAGTGTTATTCCTTTAACTACACAGCTATATGGCATCTATATACTTATAAGTAAATTCATAAACAGTAGAAATATAAATTGAAAATGTTAAATGTCAACAGTCCCTCAATTGAACTAGTAAAAGTTCATAACAAGACGTTTAACCCTTAAAAACAGTCTAGAGAAAAATTCCAGCGGGATCATCATCGGATGTCGCAACCGCGGTCATAGCTTTAGAATTTACTGGTTCTACCATCATATAAGACGACTTGTTTTGAACATCTTGTTTTTCAATAGCTGTGGTAATAAGTCTTTGGCACAAAGATCTGATACACGGTACACAGCAGCATCCACAAATAGTTAAAAAAAGCTGCAAATACAGACACAGAAATTAGAATTGATGAAACCAAAGTTTTATATCTACCAAAAGTATCCATCCAGGTATCCCAAATTGACGTATCGATACCGGACTGCTCTTTCATTTTTTTATTAAGTGTACGGAGTCCCTCAATTGCAATGGTTAAACTTCCATCCGGTGCAGTATTATTAGGAATAAAAGTACAACATTGTTCTCTGAACATTGAACACATCACCATTTGTCCGCTCTGGATTGAGGCTGAAATTTATTAACCACATCTGTTGCTGAAATGCAGTGAGTGGTGTGATTTAGTTTCCCCAATTGTTTCCCAGTACCTAACATTTTAATACATGAAAAATCACCATCCGCCACTTTATTTGAAAAAAAAATAAAATTTTCAATCAACCAGTGGATACACTTTATCCCATTGAGAGCATTTATCATTGGGGACAGTTTTATTCATCAGTTCCATCACACATTTATCCTCTATTTTAGCAGGAATTACCCTCTATAAAGGTCTTGGGCCCACACATACGACACAATCTTCTCCCAAAGCATGTGCTGCCTCATTTGCTAACAGTAGCCAATTATTACTGACACCAGACTCCAATGTGTATTTAGTCATTTTTGGTTGTTTGATTTACTCATAGTTTTATCAATGCAAATTAAAATTGGAAAATAGGGATCAGTACCAGAGAACCATGCCCACAGCATTAGGTCATAACAAAAGGGATTATTTTATGGTTACATTAGGTGGCCGGATATTACCTTCAGGAAGAACAAAAGTTAATTCGAGTTGACCTCCCATTTTACGCAATGTTACTCTCTTGCTAAAGAAAACTGCCTCCCCGCTGGAACCTGACGGCCAGTATCGGCCACTTTGGGTGGTTATAAAAAGTGCTCCAGTCAAGTCATAAAACACTTCTAGTTAAATACCACCAGTATTTAAGCCAGAGGCCTCCCTTAGTTGGCCCCCCACTACTAACTCCCTTCAAAGATTTAATGGGGAGTTTAACAGACGTGTTTGTGTTAGGAGCAACGGTCAGGACAATTGAGTTATTATACGCCCAGGACATTAACTAAGGAATTCGGGGAGAAACAACATTCCTTTTATCACGGTGTGTTGTATTCAAACTCGCGTCAAGGGGCTTCATGAAAAACCAGAATGGCACAACAATTAATAAGAGAAAAATCGTCACAATGCAGCAATTAGTAGCAGAGTTCTTCTTCGAAACCATCTTGAGAAGAAGTCCTGTCGTTGAGCGTTGGTTGATTTTTTATTTATTTTTTATTTTTTTTAGAGGAAGAGGCGTTGTCAGCCTCTTTCCGAACCCTGGCTCACTGCCAGAGATCCAAGGAATGGTCACGGGATTACCTTCCCAGTGTGACTCTATCATTGTGAATTGATGAAAAGGGCATGTGACTCAATCACCATTGAGTGATTTCCCCCTTTTAAACAGCAGATTGACACTGGATCAGCTTTTCCAGGCGAATCAACTGTGAAATGATGCCCAGGGAAAAGGCACTCCAATGAATCTCCTTTGAGCGACCTCCTCCGCATGCAGCTCTCCTCCTTGGACAGCTTGTCGGGTAGACACTGGAAACGGGTGTGGTGGGATCCGTTAGATGGCCCCAACTGGTGTGGGCGTAGATCAGCAGATGGTTGCCCTCGGTGGCAACGTTGAGCCAGACCCAGCGGGCCTGGTAGAATATGACAGACGATGACAATTATTTCCTCTCCGATACAAGCGCACCGCACAGGATGTACGCTCTTTTACCTTGAGCGGTCCCAAGCATCTAAGAGCACACCATTTACTCTTAGTTACCTTCAACCACACATATTCACAATCATTTATTATTATTATTTTTTTTTTTTAATTTTCCTAAGGTGAGTCCCATGTGATGGTATGTAATGATTAATTAAATGTTTTACCATGATATTTATTGTTGTAGATTTAGCATAAATGTGCATTTTGTCATACATCAAATTTCTGTATTTTTGACGCTGGTTTTTACTATAGCAGTGTAAATCATTTAAAAAACAACATCATCTTAACCCAGAATGCTCACGTCTGGCCGGGCCATGAACAGTCTGAGAAGAGATATATATATATATATACACTTATACCTTTAATAAACACTGCAGTCCTGCAGTTCATTTTAACAATGTGTCTCATAAAATAATGTCAACCATGTGTCTCAATGTTCCTTCCACACCTAAATGGCAAATTCCATGGGCTCTAGAAATTATACTTTTCAATTGTTTCTGAAATTGAATATACTTACCTTATTTTCACCATGAGTTGTCTTTGCCAGCACTTACTTTTCTTCCATGGTCAAAATCAGATCACCTCAATTCTCCACCTGTGAATTCATTCACTCACATACTGTAGAAGTATCACATTCAGACTAACTTATAGTCCTACATTTATTTGATTCAACATGAACTGTTTGTGTGCATACTTTCTTTGTGATACACACAGACAGACCAGTAACTGACTCTCTCATCTGATAAAGATCAACTTTGATCATTTCAGACCTGAATGTGAAAACTGCAGCCACTTACAAATTGCTGCTTCAAAGAGGGAAAAAAACAGACAACTTGCATCCTGTTGATAAGAAAAGCCAAATTTGGGCAATTTGGCCAACACCAAAACTACAGGAGCAAATCCTGCTTAGCTTGCAACAACAATTCATAAAAACAAAAGCCTTTGAGGCGCAAATTTGAATTCTGTCCAGGCAACACAGAGTGAGGAAAAAAAACTAAACAAAAAAGAAACAAACTGTAAAGTAAGATAAAAGATCAGATTACCTACTTCAAATAAACCAAAAAGTAATCTTAAAATGCTAATTATCCTCACCTCTTCTACAGAGTAGTGGGGCTTGTAAAACACAGCAGGCAACTTTGCAGATCATGACCCAATTCAAAAATCACAGTGCTGCGACCTTAATCAAAAATTAAAAATTTAACCAGCAAATTCGCCGTTAAGTGTTCCACATCTGAGTCCAAATTCACAAGCCAAAGTTATAAAAAAAGAAATGGGCAAAAAATTAGAAGCCTCAATTCAACAAGCATCAAACACCGGAAAATATAGTAATAAAGATTGAAATAAATTTATCCTACCCTAAATTCACACAAGCCGTTTCTCAATTTCCGAAACTGCGTTGCTATAGATCACATCTCCTTTTCCGACACAGCACAGAGTGCAAATGTACACAAACAGACCAAAATATGACTCAAGGAGCCAATCTCAGATGACTCGAGAACTTTGAGTCAACAACTGGAGTTCATATTCCTTCCTGTCTAGCAGATGGCAGCAGCTATGCAGGGCAAAGTTCAAAGCAGGCCTTAGCTTCCACTGGAGACCCCTGACAGTTTCATCAAGACGGCTGTGATGAGAGTTCGAGATGTCTGCTCAAAGAGTTGATGGACATTTTGCTCAGACAATGCATAAGAGTCATCGAACAGTCATATGGCGAGCGGATATAGTGTACCATCCTTATCGCAGTCTGTTTGGCCACTTCCCCTCCCGAAAGTGGCCTTCTGTGCAGCTTGCTGTCCACTCTGTGCACCAAGCAGAGCAGGAGAACGCTTGTCCATATTCCCAACAGCCAGGTTATTCCAGCACGTTTGTTGAGTCGCCCAAGAACAGCAACTCTCGTCAAAAATTTAACCCGCCTGAAACATTAATACACTCGGAACAGACAGAGGGAGATGAGATCATAGCAAGAGAATACTATCTGCTTGTTGTAATTAAAAAATAATAATTTTCTCAAAAAATGTATTTTGTAGTTTTATTTAAATTTGTTCACTACACTATAGCAAGTAGTATTACTATATTTACGCATATGTCTACCATAGACTTCTTCTTCATTACATGTTACCTCAAATTATGCTTAAAATGTGACAGCTCACAGTCAGCGCCCTCATGGGGAAGTTCTCTAGTCTCTTAACTGGCATGCAAAAATGGCCGACTTCAAATTCTGAAATTGGACTCAGACAGAACAAAGGTTTAATCATTTTCACACCTACAAATGAGTCATGAGAAATGCAGGGGGGAAAAATCAAAAATGAAAAGTCTTTTTCAGTTAAAATTTGGTTTTATTACTCATTCAACTATAAAAAACAGACCTGATTTTAAAAATAATATGGAGAGTGGCCTGTAGTTAACATCTAGACCTCTATATCCTTCCGCTCATCAGGAATTCCACTGGCACCAACAGATTAGCATCTGATGAGCCCTGCTACGCACACACAAAAGATAACAACCAGGTGTTGCGTGACACAAAAAATCACAAGTCTCCTCTGAAACCACAACTCTCCCCACCGGAGATAAAGGGGAGAGAGGGGGGGAAATGGGAGAGAAAAAAAATAAAGAAAATAAAATAAAAATAAAAAACAAAAACTTATCACATACGCATACTCCTGTCCTTTTTATTTATTTTTATCTTCTTTTATCATTCTTCTCTCACCTAGAAAAGAGAAAAACTTCCATTATGAGGACACATTGCACTCTAACTCCTATCTCACACACAAAGCCCCCCTCCCCCCATTTAAGACACAGGGGAGGGAGCGGAAAAGAGAGAGAAAAAAAAATCCTAGCATTATCACATTCAAAGCCTATTTTTTACTACATTCCTATACAAAAAACAAACGCCATTATCGCACCAGTCTTATCTACTCAAAAACAACACCAAACATACAGTTAAAGATATTAAAGAAAAACAAATAAAATATCCACACACACATTTCTCATTCACAATTACAGATTCAGTTAACTCCCAAACCACCAGGATAGCCCCCACCTTCCTTATCTAGGTCTCATCCTTCCTCAACAATTCTCTCAACTTTTCAAACTTTTGCAGGCACATACGCACACACACATACCAACTAGAAAAATTCCCATTATAATCACAAAATTGACCCTAGTCATTTTATAACAAAAAACATTCCCTCCAAATCACACAATACATCTCACACAGTCTTGTCTCACGAACTGGGCCCAGCAGTCACTCATACGCAACACAAACTCCTCAAATCTATTCAGTGACGTCTCACTTGTTGTGGTTAGAACCCTCTCAGCAACGTTGCTCATCATACCACCTTTACATTGTCGTCTAAATTGTCTTCCATTCGAAGAAATTATAGACGTATTATTTACGGAGCTTTCCAGCGTGTTGTTGCGGTGGAAACCAACCACTATCACAATTAGTGCGCATTCATTCATTTAAAAGAGTTTTCAACTTACGCCGGCGCCGTGGTGGAAATGCGTCAAGCATCACGAGCGTTGCAGCCTTCACTTGTTCGCTTAGCGACAAATTCTGACTATGGACCGGAAGTGTATGCAAATCGAACCATCCTTAGTTACGGTCAAAAATTTTCGTCCATAATATATAGTAATTAGTTGTTTTAATATTTATAAAGTCAGTGACGTCTCACTTATGGTACTACAATAAAACAGGTCAAAACTATTCTCATTAATCCCCCCCAAAAAATTATTATTATATATATATTTTCTTTCTTCAGAAAAATAAAAACAAAAAGAAAAAGAAAAAAATGAAACAGAAATTAAATATCGTTTGCGCGACTTAATAAATATATCTAGGATCTTCACGGGCGGCTTAATTCAACAAAATCAGAAACAAAAAAACACAGCCTCTCCACCGTGGAATTATATCAACACGGGCGGCTTAATTCAACAAAACGCAGCCTCTCCACCGTGGAATTATATCGACACGGGCGGCTTAATTCATAGCTCCTCCACCGTGGAATTCTATCTCATATGCCGTTTTGAACGGCGGAGCGCTCCTACTTGACGTCACTTCCGTATACAACGGGCATCACTTTTTTTCTTTTTTCTTATGCATAGTTCAATGTCGTAGTAATTTTCAAAATCGAGGACTTTCGCGTCCCTCCGTAACAAATACGACTTTAAACCCACTAACTTGTTCACACAGATCTCAAATACAATTTGGTACAGACGTAATGCAGCTTTGAGTGATCCCAAACAAACAGAATTTCTCTACGTGGATAATTGTCCACTCACCTTATTAATATTTGGTGCCTTAGAAATCCAGTGCATCCAGGATCAACACAGCTTTCGCAAAAAACGTCTCAATTTGTCACCGTCGGAGGTCACCATTTTGTAAGCATTATTTGATTACTTTATTAAGTGTAATCTTTGCGTGTTCAAAATAATTGCATTGAGATCTCATGGAGAAGTTTTCCTTGCAAAGATTTATTAAGAGCTCTTAAGACACAATTAGTGAGCTCACATTTGAAAGCAATGTCCAGCCCCAAGTGTGTACCAAATAGAAAACACCCACTCTTTTTATACATGAAAAAGCTTTCTCTCCCCCTCTCAGGCTGGACAAAGGGTTAGTAATTATAATAAGCAGACATGTGATATACCGACATGTTTACTCCAGCTCCCCTACCAGCCCGGAAATATGATGTAGACAGGTAATGGCATGAGAACTTGACTCCCATACACATACACATTCTTATCTTCATGAGAACTTGACTCCCATACACATACACATTCTTATCTTCATGAGAACTGGAAGGGAGTAAAAAGTTCCAATATATTTCATAACAACATTATCACAGTGTTATTCCTTTAACTACACAGTTATATGGCATCTATATACTTATAAGTAAATTCATAAACAGTAAAAATATAAATTGAAAATGTTAAATGTCAACAATCCCTTCCCATAAGATTCACGGGACAGTTCGGCGCAAATACAAACTCATGTAAAAAAGTTTGTGTGAAGCATCGCGTGTTTATAGGGGCTGTGAAATTCAGAATAGTTTGTTCTCCCTTGAATCCAACCAGCGAAATGCCATTCGTGGTGAGTGTACAGTCAGGCGGCAATGTCTTAATGGTAGAGTGACGAGCTCCAGTATCCACCATAAATGACAAGGAAGTTCCCTCTACCTCCATCTCAATCATCGGTTCTTGGAGGCCTTTGGATGTGAATTCAGGGCCCAGTCATTGCGGAAACTGTCCACCAGGTGGCGGCAGGAACTGCTGATTCGGCACAGGCGGTTGTGATGACATTTGGCGCGTGGGAAAGTTCTGTAAGCCACGTCCCCTCTGCTGGAAGTAGCCTCGCCCTCTTTGTTGCCGTCGGCTTTTGACGCCACGTGAGTGCAGACGGCAGGTATTTGCCCAGTGGCCAGGTTGACCACAGTTGAAGCAGTAATCTCGACCACTAAATGGAACTGACTGAAACATAACACACACACACAACATTATTAGGTGATGACATATCAGTGCAAGCCGGAAGAACAAGATCCTCCTCTTTTTTCTTTAAAGTTTGCAATTGCATAATGGCTAATTGTAATTCAGTATTCTTTTGTTTTTCAGTTTTTGATTCGATATCTTTTGCATACCTCCTCAAATGATGTTTAAGATGGGCTAACCATCTAGAATGTTCTGCTCCGGGCAAATCCGGATTTGAGTCCATGGTCTGTATAATCGATCTAGGAAGACCCTTCAGCACAGCTGCTCTGAAAACTTGTGAATATAGTGCAGCGTCAGTTGGCAAGTGTCCAGTTTTTAACGAAAATTCTACAAGCGCACGATCAATAAATGTAGCAGCTTCCTCATCAATTTTCGGAGCGAACATCAAGTCAGATATAACAATTTCCGGGATTGGGAACAATTCATCAAGGACCTCAAAGAGTGTCAAATAATTATCACGTGATAGTGCTTCACCATCCATTAAAGATGGCAGTCCTGAATTAGCCATCAACACTTCGAGTTGAGCGAGAGGACAGGCGTGGGTCAAGAGCGCACGCACATCCCCCGCTGTCAAAATCTGACCTATCACCTCTCTCTGCAAAGACCTGAGCCAATTCTGCCTCCCCGCTGGTAATGGTGGAAGTCTCTGTAATACTACGGCCAAATCAGAAGGGGAATAAGGCTTATACATAGTAGCAGAATTCCCGGTGGCTGGGTCCACTTTTGTCAACATAGGTACTTGTAAACCTATTTGGGAGCGAGTCACAGGTCGTTTCGGAGTACTGTCTGGTGATCTGTCAGTCATACTAATGTCACGTGGTCTTGAAACATTTTCTACGGCACATGTTAACTGTGCCAGCTTCCTTTGTATGTCTTCAATTTGATTAGAAGCTACACCAGTCATATCATGGTCACGTTGTCGAAACAATTCATCCCGTTCAGCCTTCAAGCTCAGCTCCAAACACCTCAGAAAATCATCCAAGCTCTTCTCCGAGCTCCTCAGTGAGAGTTCAAGTTTGAGTTTTTGTTTGTAGCAATATGGTGATGTTCTAAAAATTCTCAAAAGAAAAAGGAAGTTGGAGAGTCAGCGTGGCAAAGAGTATCAGGCCCCAAATATAGATAAGCAAGATCTGACTGCTGATAGCGATTCTGGTAGTATGGACATTTTATCTTTATTGTGGGGTACATCTGAAATAAATTAATTTAATCTGTGCCCTTTGTTTTTGCCACAGATGGAGAAACTACAATTGTATGGGATCCAGGTCTTTCAGGGACATGTGGCGACGATTCAGATGTTATTGTTATAAACGTCCTCCAGAGTAAAAGTGCCATTTTGGTAAGTAAAATCAGTGAATGGTACAAATGTATATATATTATTCTAAAATATATTTTTGTCTTTTCTTCTTAGAATCCTTCCCATATGATTGAGGTCCATATTCCAAATGAACATCACAAAACTTCTACCAGTGTCACAAATATTCTTGAAGGTGCACAGGTATGACCTTGTTATCTTTCTGTGAATGTCTGTCTTTAAAATTAATAATTTTTAAATGCTTAATTATAATGTTAAAATATGAGATCCACTTGAAATCTGCTTGCTAACTGAAATAAAGTCACTGTACATATTGGTTTTCAGTTTCACACCCTTCTTTCATAACTACTGTTCTGATGTTGTGAACACAAAAACAATTTGATATAATTTGCAATGGAAGATACTAATAGCTTTTTAATTTCAGGCAAGTGTGAGGAATGCTGCACCTCTCCAATCTTCAGCAGGTCAGGACCCATTGCTTGAGTTTCAGATGGCTGATGATTTGCAAACCTTTCAGGTAAATATTGTATGTAAATTATTGTCTACAGCGTGTGCCACTAAATCTGTAGAATAACAACATGATGTGATTGCTCAAGGATAGAGTGAATGTAATTATTTTTGTGTACAACATATTCTATAGATTCTCCAGGACAATATACTGGATTCACCTATGAATTCATGGGAACAAGTTATCCCATCAAACTGAACAGAGAGTTCGATTGGTGAAGAGACAGTATGCCATATAAGTGTTTGAAGAGTGCTTGTGATGAAATATATTATACAAGAATTTATGGACCAAAGCATATTGCTTTCAACGTTGAAAATTAAGTTTACAAACGAAATAACTGTTCATAATGCTGAGTGTCTCAAGAGGTTTACATGGCCTTCTGGGAGCAATTTCTACAACTGTGTGAGGGCGAAACTCAGAGAGTTCCTAAATTGATCCCTGAATTTGGTAAACTTGAATGGCAAGCAGTGGGCCTAATTTGGGTCAAGGGGTTAGTAGATCATGGCATTGTGCCAGTAATGTTGGCACTCATTTTGGCCTGCATCCTTGGTATGGATGCAGTTCATGACAATAATCTCATGACATC
The DNA here is from genome assembly GCF_051991255.1 of Vanacampus margaritifer. Taxonomy (NCBI): domain Eukaryota; kingdom Metazoa; phylum Chordata; class Actinopteri; order Syngnathiformes; family Syngnathidae; genus Vanacampus; species Vanacampus margaritifer. The sequence continues at coordinate 25,969,780 of NC_135439.1, read as the reverse complement.
ATTTCTCAACTACCTTTCTCCCATTGAGAAGTCAGTTTGCTGAGAGAGCACTGCAGGGCAATAGTGACCAATCAGATCAAGAGGACTTGCTTGACATTTTCTCAAGATTGGGCTCACACACATTACCTGAAAAAGAAGGCTTGCAAGTAGCTTTTATGACAATGGCTCACAAAACCATTCTTCAGGAGGCCAAATATGTAATAGATTGCTTCGCTACACAAATGGTTCATGTGAAAGTACTGTTGCCTGATAAAGAGACTGTTACTGCTATGTACAGATCAAAACAAGCATCAGGAAGGAAGGTCTCACAGCTGTTTGAGCCCTCTCTGGTTGCTCTCTCAGCCAGAACGGGTTACACTCACTTACCTACAGCGGTATGCAAAAAATGCTGACCAAGCAAAGGCAAAGAAACTACTACGTTTCTGTACAGGATCTTCAGTCATAACTGTTGATAAAATGATTGTGTCTTTTAGTAGGCAAACAGGTCTCAACAGAAGACCTGTAAGTCACACCTGTGTGCAACACTTTAACTGCCTTGTACATATAACTCTTATTCTGATTTCCATACAGAATTTGATAATATACTGGCTAGTGTTAGATATTATTAACATTTTAATTCTTTATTTCATATATTAACTATGTTGAAATGTTTTATAGATGTGTAAAGCAAGTAGTGTTGAACTCAGTATAATTTGACCTTAGGCTGGGACATATTATTTGGTCTAGAAGTTCCTTCTCTGTGCGAAAACACATTTGGTCCTTGAGAACAGAATCTGCTTTGAACACACACCCCTGACTCTGTTTGCGCCATCACTCACGGAAAAGTACCCAGAGAGTATGTTTTGTCTACAAATGAAAGAGAGGCGGTCTGTTTAACTATAAGAAGCCATTTTCCACGCGGAAGACACACATTCGGCACTCTGAAATTCCACCTGTTACGTGATGTTTGGAGTCTGTCACGTTGTCCAGAGATCTCTGTTTTTTTATTAAATCATTTTTGCAAAGGTGTTTTTTCTCACATTAAATCTGTCTTCAAATTTTTGGAACACGCAAAGAGGACAAATAAATTTATTCCTCTTCAAATGGTGCACCCCGAGTAAGAGCGACGTTTTACGAGCGGGGGCGTTCAAAGACGAATAGAATTCCCGGCCACATTAATCACGGTAAGTGGACACTTTATCCACATTTTAGGAATTCTGTCTGTTTGAGAACGCTGCGGCTAGTAAATTCGTCTTGCAAAATTATATTGAAGATGGAATTTATGTAAGAAAAATAGTGATAAATTTTGAAGTCGTTTGGTTGGACGCGAGGTCCCAGATTTTGGATTTTACCACGGTATTTGAAGTATACACATGTGGTGACGTAGCATTATTTATAAAATGCTGTCACGTTAAATTGTACGCGATTGTTTTGTAGTCAGTTTTGAGAAACATTTCTATGTTTTTACAAGACGAGAGATACTTGGAGGATTGCCATAAATTCCTTGTATAATAGAAGCTGAAGAGTAAAACAGTCTTGTTCACGCAGACGAGAGGCACTTGGATAATTTGTTCTCAAAGGTCCTTGTGCAAGGAAGCAGTTTGTTAAACGCAAACGAGATGTTCTTGGATAAAATTTCGGAAATACTACGACTAACACAGAGATAGTACTGCTCTGTAGGGACATCGTAAAGATCTTTGAACATTTATTCAGCGTTGGTAGTCAGGTTGACATAAGCGGATGTAATATGCCGCTTTGAGATCAATCGGGAGGTCTTTTGAATAATTGGTCATTAATATTCTTAGACAAGTCTGTTCAGCTGAAAGACAACAGAAATACGAATGCGCAGATGAGGATATATTACCAGAGATTGGTACGTAACGTTACGAGGGGTTTCTGCACAATTGAATCAAATAATTGTGAACAGACAGGCTATATTAGTCGAGAGACTGCTTCGTAATTGACTTAAAGCAGTATTTATTATTTTGAGAAAAGATCATGATATTTGTTGTGTGTTATTTGTATGTTTGGTATTTGGTAGAATAGTCGGACGTCATTGTTATTGTTTTTACGGGGGCGCAAAGAGATATTTTGTTGACTAATAATAGTGTATTATAAGTGAGACGTCACTGCATTTATAAATATTAATATGACTTAACTACAATATAATATAATAAGGTATAAACTACGGAGGTCAATCATTAATAGAAATTAAGGACGCTCTATTTGAGCGCGAAACAAAATGGTTTGACCCAAATGAGCTTCCGTTAAACCACGGGATGACGCTATGAAACAAATGGGAATGCATGCGCAGTTGCTATCGTAGTTTTGCCCAGTAAACAGACCTGTGAATTGAAGAACTAATAAAAATGGATGCACGATTGCGGTGGAATAAATCTTTTGGCGCCGTTATAATCTACGGTAAATTAATTTTATTGGTGAAAAACGTTAAAACTTGCACCGTCAGGCGTTCAACGAAAAAATAAGATATCTCTGCAATTTCTTCGAGTGAAACAAAAGCAAGGCACAATCGTGTGTTCTTGGATCCAATTATGAATAATGCTAAAATGCTAGCTTTAGGTATTTCTGTGAAGTTATAACTATTTATATAACTTTAATGTTTAATATGAATTACGGGTGCGCTTTTATTCTGAAGGACTAAATGACTTGACCTGATATTACTTCCGCTAGACGGAACTAAACCTTCCGGGTTAGATATTACCGTTAAATAATGATATAAAATGTATTTAATATTGAACGACGGGACTTGATTATATTGTGAAAAAGGTTAGTTTATTCTAATAAGATATGTCATTTGCTCGATGGTTTTAAAGGCGGCAGTTTAACTTTGAATGTGCGTAGATGACGACCGCTCGTTAAAAATGTTATAAATATATGTATTTTTATATAAAAGAAAATCCCGGACGTAACTTTAAGTAAAGTGTATTAAATAATGATTAATGCTGAAATGTTGCTTTGCAAATAAAACAGCTGTATAATACAAATTTACGTAATAAAATAAATGAAACCGTTTAATAAATGCTGAACGGGATAAATTAATTAGACGATATATTACTAATAAAAAAATTTTAACGCTAAAACCGCAAGCATCAGGGTCTGCGTTAAATAATTGAACGACATTACATAAATTGTAGTTGCTATGACTCTAGCTGACCACCAGGTGTCATCCTTTTATAAATTAATGACGCAGGTCAATTTGAAAATTGTAGTTGCTATGACTCTAGCTGACCGACAGATGTCACCCTTTTTCCAAATCAAAATTGGTAACAGCCTTAAAACCTTTATTGTATGTGCGTTAATTAAATCTGCTTTTAAAGTTTAATGAGAAAATATATATTTAACTTTTTTGGATTGTTATTAGATGAAATATTTCAGCCATATTTTCCGCATTTTAATAATAATAATAATAATAACTAAAAAATGAATAATTTGGATGGCAACTAATGTGGAATATTTTGTTATAAGATGATTGTTTCTTCCCTTATAATTTTTCTTGTGCACGAGTACATTATTTAATTTTGAATATCTTTTCAGAATCAGGAGCCACACCCATTAAAGAGAGAATTCCCAACAAGTGCCATAGTCCGGGGGGTGAAGTAATATATTATTTGTATAATAAAGGAGACTTTTCTCCCTTTGTTAATTACAATTAAAAGGGGCTATTCCCATGTTTATAAATAGAAAAATAATTTTAATCTCTCCTGAATATATTTAACCTTTGAATTCGACATTTGAAGTCCCATTTCAGAATTGGAGCCCAAGCGAGTCCTGGAAGAATCAACAGACCATTCTATGGGGAAACCATCTGGGAGAATCACATTTTTGACACAATTTGAGGTGTTATGTAATTAAAAAATAATTTTTGCTTTGATGTTTGACCAAAAGCTGACTAGGCGTTTCTTGAAAAATATTAATTGAAAACTACACACTTATTAATTGACTCGGTATTATATTTGTAAATTGTTAGAGTAGATCTGTCCTATCTCATCTTAAGTATTATTTATGAAGGTATGCAAAACATATTAAATTAAATATTGTAAACCATAACAAATATTGAAATATAATTAGCCATTATTTAAAATTGTAAACTTTCATTGTTTTAATCATTTTTATTTTTATTTTAATTAATAAATTATTTTTATTTTTATATTTTTTATTTTTTTTATTAAAAATTAAAAAATATATTATTTTTTTTAATTGTTTTAATTTTTTGAAATAAAGGAGGATTTTGTTCTTCTGACTATTTACTGACATGTTATAACCTAATACTGTTGGGGCAGATTTTGATGTTTCAGTCAAGTGAGGGTCATTTGTCGGGGTCATTATTTCAAAATAAGGTCAACTGGACCGATGCAAGCAAAGAGACCACAGCTGCTACCACCAGCAGAGGGGCGTGGTACGGCCATCCCCTGATCAGCACTCCACCTGCTGTGCCTGCCACCAACTGATGGACAGCAGAGGTTCCTGGCGCCACCTGGTGGAAAGTTTCCACAATGACTGTGCCGTCACATACAAATGTGATAAATGAAAAACTGCTCCAATGCTCTGCACAAACTTCCTTAATGCATTCCTGCATCCCAAACTGTCCTGTCAAAAAACTGCTCCACTACGCTGGTGACTCTGCCCCCACCAACAATGTTTCCTTGAGTTAGTGATACCAGACCATATGATGTGATACTGACTGTTTACACTGCACTCTATATTTTTGACAGATATAAGGTGATAACATTTACAGTAAAACATTTCGTAAATATAACAAACTGATTGACAACACTCTATACACACAGATTTATTATATTTTAAAATGCCTATTCTGATTTGATCTGATTTGTTTATCTCTGTCTATTTTAAAACAGTCAGCTTTTTGGACAAACATCAACAAAAGGGGGACTAGCAAGCTTAATAATGACATGTTAAAACTAAGGGTAACTTAATGTATTAATAATAATTGCTACAATATTTCTATTTCTATAGTACAAAAGATAATACTGGTAAATTTCGTGTGGTTTCAGAAATTGAAAACAGCTAATGTGAATAAAGATAAGATACAATTTATTTCAATCTTAATTATTATATTTTACGCTTATTGAATTTAGTCTTTTAATATTTTCCAAATTCTCTTTTGAAATTTAAATAGTTGCTTGGGACGCATTGTTGAATTTACTGGTTAAATGTAAAATTTTACCCCTTTTTAAACAAAAAGCAAGCAAAATTTATTTACTGCAGAACTTGTATATTATTAGAGTCTGAAAAATTCTCTAAGTCGATTTTTTTCAGATGGGGGAATTATTGGTCGGTCTGGGTATACCGTTGCGAAGGACACAAACAGTCCATGTTGAATTAAAATAAAGATAAAATTAAAAGTTAGTCTTAATGTGATAATTATAGATAGTCCGTGAGAATGAATTTTACAGGAGGGCAATTGGGGATTTCCTTGACCATGGAGAAGGAGTAAGTTTTGGCAGAGACGGCGAAAATAAGGTGAATATGTTCCATTTCTATTTTTCCCTGGGGCCCTGGGGTTAGATGTTATTTTTTTATTTTATTTGTTGGCGAAAGTTGCATTTATTTAATGGCTGGAAGTACATTCATGCCATATCTATAAAAGTAAATATTATAATAAAACATTCCAATAATCATTACACTCTATAAACAAAATTGGCCTCGTCAGATTTGAATTGGCTAAGATTTTCATTTTTGCATTCATGAATGTGCTTAGGTCATTAAAGTCAGCCAAAGGCTGGATTCTAATTGAATGTCACAACAAACAGAATTTTTCCCACAGGACAGGCCTACAGAACTTTACTAACATTTACTAACTCCAAACTAATAAAACTACCAGATGCTCTTTCAAAAAGAAGGGATGTAAATATGTATATTATTAGTGACTAAATGAAAATATTCTGCACCCAGATGAGGTGATGAAAAGGTCAATATGGTCCAGTCCACGGGGGGCACCTGGTTCCACATCTTGCCTATCAGACCTGCCGGGTCCGCCTTCTACTCAACCCCCATCTTTAGGAGCGAACCACCAGACGAACCAACTGAGAAACCAGTCAACTGCCTCCAGTGACCTGACGAGCCAACCGAGAAACCATTCAACTGTTTCCAGGAGCCACCTGACGACCTGAGGATTACTGAATGGAGATTGAGTTTCGCTGAGGATATCCTTCAAATGGAAATAGAAGGAATGTGTCCCTTTTCCGGGGCGTTCCACAAAGAATGAGTCATACCTTGGGAAAACAAATCCCGGTAATCAAACCCTGCATCTCTGGCAGTTGATGTGGGTTCTAAAAGAGCTGAAGGATCCATCCATCCATCCATCCATCCATTTTCTTGACCGCTTGTCCTCACAATGATTGTGAGGGTACTGGAGCCTATCCCAACTGGCTTCGGGCAGTAGGCGGGGTGCAACCTGAACAGGTTGCCTGCCAATCGCAGAGCTGAAGGACTCTGTTTGAACAAAAAACAAACAAACAAACGCAAGAACGAAAACGGAACTGACAAACGTCAACAAAAACTTCCATAGCCCAAACGACAACAAGTCTTCAATTGCGTACATAATGACACTCTTTCTCATACTGACTGTCATGCCAATTTGCTATTTCTGGGATCCCCCACCACAATTTTGAACATAATCACAACACATTGTCTTCATATATGATATGCTTATTTTACTGAAAAAAAATCTTTTAATGAATCACATTGTTTTGACATATGACTGACCTCCTCTCCTGCTAAAAAGAATGTTTTCATTTTTCTCTTCTTCTTATGTTGCACCTGCCATTGCAATGATGAAGATCCCGCTGGAATCCTTTGGTAAAATGTTTAAATGTTTAGTTATTGGGCTTTTTTAAATAAGCCCAAAGGGTGGACTGTTAGATATTATTAACATTTTAATTCTTTATTTCGTATATTAACTATGTTGAAATGTTTTATAGATGTGTAAAGCAAGTAGTGTTGAACTCAGTATAATTTGACCCTAAGATGGGACATATTATTTGGTCTAGAAGTTCCTTCTCTGTGCGAAAACACATTTGGTCCTTGAGAACAGAATCTGCTTTGAACACACACCCCTGACTCTGTTTGCGCCATCGCTCACGGAAAAGTACCCAGAGAGTATGTTTTGTCTACAAATGAAAGAGAGGCGGTCTGTTTAACTATAAGAAGCCATTTTCCACGTGGAAGACACACATTCGGCACTCTCAAATTCCACCTGTTACGTGATGTTTGGAGTCTGTCACGATGTCCAGAGATCTGTTTTTTTATTAAATCATTTTTGCAAAGGTGTTTTTTCTTACATTAAATCTGTCTTCAAATTTTTGGAACACGCAAAGAGGACAAATAAATGTATTCCTCTTCACTAGCAACTGTTGGGAAATAGATATTGAGTAAACAGTGAATATGGTCATGTTTATGCAGGACAGGAATGCGATGCTACCATAGCCAGCTTGAAACCTCAGAGCATTCATTGATATAAAGGGAACACTAACCCAAAATCTTTGCCACTTATCGGTTCGGGTTTGTTTCTATTGATGTTTGGTTCTATTGTTTAATGCACTTTTTCTTAAAATGAAACATTTTCACATTTCTTTTAACTTTTTTTTTTTTTTACAGCAATCCTTTGACATTTAGTAGTTTTTGCTCCAATTGTACATTGCACTTTTTTTTGCATATTGCTGCACATTCACCGATTTATTATTAAGAATTTCATTTGTATTCTGTGAAGATGTTAAGGGAATAGTTCGGGTTTTTGGACATGAATCTGTATAGCATCCTTACCTAAAGTGCTGTGCAATCAGCACTGACTTACCGCTGACCTGTGACCCGAGACCCGGTCCGGTTTTGGTCGAGATGAAAGTAGTTCGGCAAGTTGGCTGGAGCCACGGAAATAAAGTGTTTTTCTTCTAAAAACAATTTGTGTTCAAAAGGGTGATACATTTGCATCATGATGCAAATTTGCTGGGGAAAAAAATTAACAGAAAAATTGTAATGGAGTGGGACTTTTTTCTAATGTGCAGTTTTGTGATGCAAATTTGTCACTCTTTTGAACACAAATTGTTTTTAGAAAAAAAACGCTTTATTTCCGTGGCTCCAGCCAACTTGACGTACTACTTTCGTCTCGACCAAAACTGAACCAGGTCTCAGGTCACAGGACGCTGTCAGCGGTAAGTCAGTGCTGATTGCACACCTCTTCAAATGAGGATGCCATACAGATTCATGTACAAAAACCCAAACTATCCCTTTAAAGAAAATGAACATTCACTGATTTATTTTTAAGAATGTCATTTGCATTCTGAAAATGTTAAAGAAAATGTTAACATTCTTAAAAAAAAAAAAAAAGATTAAAAAAAATGTCAGCATTTATTTGCTTTTTCAAACAACACACACTTTATACATGCAAAACATCTGAACTCATTCAAAGAGTTGTAATATTTACAGCAGGGATAGGAAACCTGGTCCTTGACAGCCACAGTCCTGCCTGTTTTAGCTGTCTTCCTCCTCCAACATACCTGATTCAATGATCAGGATTGTTAACAGGCTTCTCCAGAGCTAGCTGTTGGGCTGATCATTTGAATCTTCTATGTTGGAGGAGGGAAACATCTAAGACAGGCCTGACAGCAGATCTTGATCAAGTTTCCCTACCACTGTTTTATAGTAAATCTTTAAGTTTCTCTCTAAGAGACATATACAGGTCCAGGGCTTTATACTGTACATCTCAGATGGTATAGACAAGTTGAACTCTCTCATCAGGATGTTGCACAGTTCATATACGTCTGTATCACAAAGTATCGACTGCCGAAATGTACAACTGGTTCTGCACACTTGCAGGTTATCATTGTCAACTGGAGAAAGGTGGTCTCTTGTTCCATACAGTTCAGGAAGTGAATACATAACATTGGGTTGGCCACTGGGGACATTCCGGTTTGGAGATGGTCTGTTGTTGTGGGCATTCCAAACCCGGTCATCCAACTCATTCTGTAAAATAATACAGGTAGTTATTTATATTGGCAGTAATGTGCATGTCGAAATTTAAAAGCCAGCCAAAATCCGTAGAGGAGTGACCGGGTTATGTATTGCAAACTATGTTTATAACAGAATGATAATTTGTAATTGTGTTCACGAAGATGAGCATTATCTACAATGCCAGTTGGGGGCACCAGACCGCTATTATTTGTGAGCTTATAATGTTTTGTTGCTTGTGCATGAATGTTGCATTTAACAAACAAATTGTAAAATATTTTTCCCTCACTTGAAAATGTCGTTATACTGTTAATATTAATCCATAATCTTGCCTATTTGTTGGTTTACTCTCAGGCTATGAACATCCAGGCATTTCTGCTCTTTTCACAATTCAACGCTTAACTCTTTGACTGCCAGACGTTTTCAAAAACGGGTTGTCGCCCGTGCCAGCCGATTTAAGCATTTTGAGTGATCTTTCAAGGTCCACAGAAAATGTTGTGTTTGGACTATGGAAACACACATACTACCAAATGAAAGATTGGACTCTCAGCTTTCATCAGAAAAAAAAAAGTTTGTTTCTACCTTATTCCGTTCTTGAGTAATCAACAATAGAAAATGGTTACTTTCACCGAAATTCTCTCTTTTGAAACAAAAAACGGAGAAAAAGAGCTTTTTGTGAAACGATGTTATTTCATGCACTCTAGTGAATTGTACACTTCTTTTTGTCCATGAATGATGCCACAAACACCTAAATAGTGCTTTACTTCTGTAAAACGCTTTCACCAACAATGAAAAAGTGTTTTTTGATTGCAAAATACGTTTATTTCCATTCAACAGTGTAACAATTTGACAAAACAATTTCGCAAACTATTTACAAATGTGTGCAACTGTGGTACTACTTACAATTATGTGGATGTTTCAAATACAGTTTTTCCTTTTGTAACGCTCTCCTGCGTGCAAGGAGACGCCAGGACTCGCACAACAGTTTACTTTCACTTTCACATTGGTCCGTTTTGCGTGCAAACGTTACACTTTCTTGACGGCCTTTTTTTCCGGGGAATAAAAAGCAAGTAGCAGACTGTACACACTCCTCCGATGAATATGCATTGGACTCGGGGCACTCTCCGTCGTCCGATCGAACGTCCGCCTGTGCGTGCTCGGTTGCGTTCCGCGTTACGACACCGTCATAGCCGCCGCGTCAGCGGTTCCAATTTCGCCGTCAAGCTCGGATTCACCTTCATCATCATCGAGGATGATCACCGTCGTCATCAATGTACTATTTTAGCGTTGGTGCCTTTCGTCTTGTAAGTGTAGAGCTGCTTGCAAACGCTCGCCATTGCCCGTTCCTCCTCCATCTAGCTCCATCTAACGTCTTCTACTGCCGCGTCAATGCTTCTCAACCACGGAGTCACCACCCTCATCTTCATCATCGATGATGATCATCGTCGTCAACAATGTGCTTTTTCAGCGATGCTTTTGGTCTTTGAAAAAAACGGCTCTGGCGTTAGCTCCTCGCGACCAGCCGCCATTTTTCCTTTGTTTTCCATTCTGATCTCCTGCGGACGTCTTTTAACGTCTTTGGCGCTCCTCCGTAGGTTTTTGCAGAACGTCATTTAACGTCTTTGGCAGTAAAAGAGTTAATTTCCACGGTGTATGGGGTATATGCCATGGAGGAAGCGGGACTTCTGAGTTTCACACATCAGCTTTGTTTCCGGTTTGCAACGTGTGGGCCGCGTCCCGTTACTTGTGCTTCTGCCCTTGTGCCCCTCGGTTGCGCGTTCCCGTCGACGGGTGCGAGTGTGTCTGTCTCAGTTGTCCGAAGCATTTCAGAGAGCTGAGACGCATCAGCAGGAGCGCGCGGTTGGGGGTCACAGAGGTGGTGGTGCGAGTGTGTGAGAGCGGCCAGCAGTAGCCGGTGTCGGTACCAGATGTGATCGCGCTGCTAGATTGTATCGGGGTCACCTAACGATGACGTCACGCTACAGGATTGGCAGGAAATTATCCGTTTACAATTGTTCAATAAAGTTATATGGGGGGAAAATCCGGTTGACATCAAAACATTGGAAAGAAAATATTAAAGATGTCATTTAAATAACAAAATATATGGACTGAAATTGTAAAAACGTAAATAAAACCAAGAATATAAAAGCAGGATACTTAAAGATTGAAGAAATAATAAAATAGATTGAAGCGTCTTTGATCTTGCTGATGACATCAGTACAGCAGCACTAACGAAATGCGCGATTCATTTGTGTTCACTTCGGTTTGGTTTATTTTTTAGCTGTTCACAAATCACAAAAACAGTCTTAAGAACACATCTCAGTTAATGAATTTGTGTATTCATTTATTCAATCAATTTTATTATTTATTCAATGTTTTACATTCTTAGGTTTAATTACATTTTTACAATTTCAGTCCATACATTATGTTATTTAAATTACACATCTAATATTTTCTTTCCAATGTTTGATGTTAACTGGATAATTTCTAGCCAATCCTGTAGCGAGACGTGTTCATTAGGCGACCCCGATTACATTTGGTACCGACACCGGAAACGGCGCTGTGTGAACCCGGAAGTCAGAATTCCGTGGCATCTACCCCATTGTATTGCTTTTGCCTTTCTGTGCCTGTGTCTAAATCCACAAGGCTGGGTCCTCCGAATTTGTCAGCTGCATGACGTCACTCCTGGCGCGACTCAACAACACGCACAGACTGACACATGAATAGAATGTCGGTCAATGCGCTACCGACAAGCAGCATTGACAATCCATTCATATGTAAGTCCGTGCGTGCTGTCGAGTCGCGCCGGGAGTGACTTCATGCAGCCGACAAATTCGGCCTTTGGAGGAACAAGCCTTGTGAATTTGGATACAGGCTGTGGCTAGCCTTCAAACCAGGCATAATATTATAGTAATCAAACAACATTTTATCACATTTTCAAATCAATTGCGGATGTAAACTACAGCGTTCGCTCTTCTAGCTTCTAGTGTCAATCCATTTACTCACCTGTATTATACCCATGAAGCAAAACTGCAGGTTTTTTTCCCCCAAAAATACCATCGAGTGATCCGTTATCGCGGAGATCACCGAACAATGACAACCAAAATTCCGCACACTGTCTTCGAAGAAACCCCCACCAGTACTGTATCCGCTGATTGGCGCCTTCTCAGTAGCTGTCAATGCTGCTTCCTGCTGGAATCGGGACCAAAAACCGTTAAAATTCTCAGACATAGCAGTTCTCTGTCCCTAGATCACCTCTGATGATTCGAGGACACCCTCCAAGACGTAGTACAGCTTCCACATAATAGCCTCCAATACATCCACCTATATCCATGAAGCTGCCCAGAACCTTGAAGTTGAGTATGTATGAATTCGACCAATACAGCGACGTCAGAGAATTGCTTGCGTCTCGAGTGTCCTCTGCCTCTCTTAAGTTTTCTTTCACTTAAAACAACTCTATGCCCACTGGCTAGCACGGATGTTATGTCTTTGTGTTTTAATCCCAAATCAAAATAAAAGGCAATCAAATCACCCCATTCATGCTGCATTATTTGTCGATCATGTGTTGATAGCCAAGGCGGTTGCTAATGACCCGGATGGAATCTTTCGTTCTCTGGCAAATAATTACGTTATTTCGCAACAGTTTTACAAAACTTATTGCGTTATAACGCAATAGTATTGCAATGTAACGCAATGCTATTGCATTATAACGCAATAGTTTTTTCAATAAAGCTCAATAGTATTGCAATATAATGCAATAGTTTAGCGATATAACGCAAAAGCATTGCGTTATATTGCAATCGTAAATATTTTCGTAATGTCCCCTACCGGGCTCCGTAACAACGCAACAGGCACTATTTTTTTTTCTTCAGATAGTTCTCGGAATGGACGAAGTGGATATAAGAATTTAAGACTTTGGTAAATTACATTTTAGACTTGGGATAATTATTTTAAAGAAATGGCCAGCAGGTGGTAGCAAGTATAAGATCAGCCAGTATCACTCAAGATTCTTGTTGTAGAAGAGAAGCAGGAAGTGTAGATTGGGACGGGGAGTGTCGTCTGTCACAACTAGCGTGTTGTAGAGCAGCAGAGGGCAGCGGGGAACAGCGGACTGAGCGGAGAGGAAGTAGAAAATAAGCGATCTGCAAAACAAAACAGTTAACCCTGCAGGATTTCCTATTAGTTTAAAACTGGGCTATATTCTAAAGCTGATAACTAAAGAATGGAAAAAGATAGAAATACACTTCTTTTTTCTCATAAGGGTCGAATCTTTCTTTTGGTATGTTCCATGTTTAGGCCTATATAGCAACACAATGTTCTGTGGGCCTTGCAAGATCAGTCAAAATCTAGTAAAACGGCTGGTATTGAAGAGGGTTGCTCCAATGGCTGGTCTTCAATGAGTTAATTAACTGGGTTAACTAAATTTTTAATTTGTTATCATCATTATGTAAAGGGAAGATTGGGATCCACCCCCCACCCCACCAAAAAAAAATCGCTGGAAAAAAAGTGACCAATGCCGTCTTTCAGTGAAGAGGTGGGGCTGATCTAGAAGCCATCCCACCTCTTCACGAAAAGCTCACTGCAACCCTCTGGCGGTTGGCCTGCTCAGATTCCCAAAACGCATATATATATATGTATATGTATATATATATATATATATTAAATATGCTAGGAGGCCTCGTCCAATCTTTTTCAAAATTCACTTATCCGTGCGCACGACAGTTCAGGAGAATGGAGCTGAGTTTGGCGCTTACAGTAATTTGCATCGTTTTACCATCATTCACATCGAGCTCTTATTTGAGCAGTAGTTTTGTTTTGGAGCCGTATGATTTCCTTTTTGACACGGCGGTGGAAGCCTATTATAAGGGAGATTGGCTTTCGGTGATCCTGAACATGGAGAAGGCTCTCCGTAACAGAGCAACAGTCCGCAAAGTAAAGGCAGACTGCCGACTCAGATGCTCCAACCAGACAGCATTCGAAGACCCCTCGGCCGGCTTAGGAGTTTCAATACCCGGGGCTGGATCTGTGGAGGACCTGGCTTTCTTCTGGAACATTCTAAAACGCGCGGACTGTGTGAATTCGTGCGAAATGGAGAAACTTGGAATACCAACTTTACTTCAAGTCAGTGAAGAGGTAGAGTTGGAGTTCAGGAGGAGGACCCCTTACAACTACTTGCAAGTCGCGTATTTCAAGGTACAGTAGTCCTACGTGCAAATACCCGGTGGCTGTAACCACTGATTAACTGTTCGAATGCACTATACAGAACTGGGATTTGTGTGTAATATGTAAAAGAACACTTAATGTCCACAGCGAGTAGCCTAAATCTTAACAACCCCCCCCCCCCCCCCAAGTCAAACAGCAATGCCACGTCATAAGCATTCGTCATCGTCATCATCACCATCAGCCTTGTGACTAATAGTAGTGCGTTTAAAACAAATTGAACTGATCCTTAATGTACAGCATCTCTCGTTAGGCTGTTCTGTATGTATGTAAATCACATTTTCTTTAGGCGCTTTCTTACAGTTCAGTCACAGACATTACCTCCAGTTTTCTCCCATTCAGGGCTAGACTGGCCATCTGGCTTAGACGTTAGATGCTTGGTGGGCCAGTACCTTTTGGGCTAAGCTGGCGCTATTTAATTATTACTTTTATGGAGTTAAATTAGGGTCAAAAGTTTTGTACTTGAAAAAATACAAACGAGTCAAGTCAGCCGTTACGTCAACTTCAAAATAAGAGCATTTCAAGGCATTGATGGCCATATATTATTAGTATAGTAAGGTTTATTTTGAAGTTGGCCTCACCACATTGGTTAGGTTTTTCCTATGAAGAAAATGCGGAGTCGGCCACCACCACCTAATTTTCTCCAGCCTGAGTGACTGATATCACTCAACACAGCTGCAGTGCTCTAGCTGTGTTGATTGAGCAATGTATTTTAACTGCAGTTGCAGCGTTGCGCCATTATGGAGGCGCTATGTCAATAGCAGTGCACAGGAAAGACCTGAAGTAATAACCGAAGAAGAAAGTTTCTTCTTTTTTTTTTTTTAAACTTTATCGCACCGAAGAAGAAACGGATCACGGAGCAACGGTTGCACATGCCCACTTCCTGGTTGCGAAGCAGAGGACTGGTGGCTCCAGCCATCGACAAAGATAAAAACACAGTATATAAAATAAACATAATAGTGTTTCACAACAACACTGAACTATATTCACAATTTAATATGTACTTGTGGATGAATTTTTAATGATTCTAGTAAAAAAATAAAATAAATCGTGGGCCGCGGCCAACGGCACAACACCAGGCTTCCACTTAAATAAGCTTTCAGGCAGCCGCAGCATGAACCCTCCCTCGGCGCTCGCCCAGCCCATGGTCATGGCTCCAGCTTTGGGTATGGCGCCTTTAGAGACCGCAGGAAGTAGGGTGACCAGCTTTTGAAGCTCCAATTCATGCAACCCGCAAATTGGAGTCATGTCCCGCAAAATCAGTGCTTGTCCTAATAATAATATTAATAATAATGATGATTAAAAAGTTTGCTGCAAATACTGTCAGCCGTAACCACGACAACAAGGCATAGCCACGGACTTTCATATGTACAGTCCGTCTGAGTCGCTCACAAAAAGTTCCCCATTGCTTTCGTGGCTGCCAGACTGTTGTAAACCACAAACTGCTGTTAAATGGTGACAATGACAATGAAGAACTACCAGTTAGAAGTACACTACAACATGTCATACCTTTTGTTTTGTTTTTTTAGATAAATAAACTGGACAAGGCAGTGGCAGCAGCCAATACATTTTTCCAAGCAAACAAAGATCACGTGGAGATGAGGCAGAACCTGGATTACTATGGCACAATGTCAGGAGTGCAGGAAGAGGACTTCAAAGATCTCGAAGCCAGGCCACACATGGTTTGAACATGCATTCTATTCTTGAAAGAATATAATTTGAAAATGTTGGGCTTTGACATTTGACCTCACAATAATCTTCCAAGTTGTGATAATATCTATATCAAATTTTGTTCAAGGCAAAATTTTTGATGGGAAAGAGATATTACAGCGGCAACTCTTACAGTCTAGCAGCCAAACTAATTGAGGTGGCTGTAACTGAGTACTTCATTGCTGATGAAGAGTGCAGAGCGCTTTGTGAAGGAAGCTACAACTATGATGGCTACAATTACATGGAGTACAATGCTGACCTCTATCAGACAATGACAGGTGAAGCATCGTTATACTGGATTTCGGTAAAGGCACCCATCAATAGACTTTTTATAGTTGTGTCTTTTTGTCAGACCATTACATACAGGTACTGAATTGTAAGCAGCGTTGTTCTGTGGAGCTGGCCTTTACTGCTGTTGGAAGTGAAAAGCCTTTGGAGGATTTTCTTCCCTCACACTTTAACTACCTGCAGTTTTCCTACTACAACAGTAAGTATTTTGTGTTTGTGTGACTGTGTAATATCACTAATGCAGTCATTACAGGCCACAATATTTCAAATTCAAATAACTACATACAATTAATAAGGTTTTACAGTAGAAACAGTTCTGCAATTTCTGGAATGCAGACACCCTCCTCAATCTACCTATCCACCATATTACATCACTACTTGTCCTCATTGTTATGATTGACTTTGGTAGTGCTGGGCGATATGACAATATTATCGATAGAAAATTCTTATTGTGTAATTTTTTCCCTATCGTGTCTATCGCCATTTGTCATTTGTTTTTAATTGAGGAGTTGGGAAGGACCCTAGCCCAACTCGACCCCGTGTGACCAGTGACCACTCCCACTAGGTTCCTGTGACCTAGCCTGGTCTCTGCCACTTGGACAGCAGCACCATGACTTCCTCCTCCAAGAATGTAAAGGGCAGCTGTAGTTTATTGTTGTGCCAATAGATCGCAATGCTACTCAGGCTCCTAGATAACCCAATTCATTTTTGGAGATGACTGCTGGCCTTCCTCAACAGGGTCTCGACGCTCGACTGCTGAGATTGGGAAGGTGTAGATGAGGAATGGCCACAGGATCCTAGGGAGAAAGCCGTGCTGGTAGACCCAGGCTTTAAACATCCCTGGGAGGCCCGACTTATCAACGGTTTTCTCTCAGAGAGCAGCCAAACATCTTACCCAGAATCTTGACTGGCTTTTCTGTGATGGTGGGGATGACTTTGCCTGAGATGTTGAACCGGAACTAGACCTCCACCCTCCCTTTCTTTAGCACCATGGATCTTGATTTGGCTAGTTTAAACCACATCCACCAGCTTCTCGATACTCTTCAGAATCCACCGATAGCCTGGGACTGATTCTGTCATGCTTGTGAGATCATGACAGAATGAACCCTGATGGGTGGCTGCCGTTAACCAGATCCCAAATAAGGCCCTCTGCACCCTGGCTCAGCAGACTTAATGAGCATGTTAATGGCCAGTGAGAACAGTGTCACAGAGACTGTGCACCCTGTGAGAATGCCGACCTCCACCTTGTGCCAGGATGATGATGATGTTGCTCCCGAGGAGCCCCTCATCCTGAAATTGTTGTCATCTCACCGAACTGTCTCAATTGTGACTTTGCAAACAAGTTGTCACACCTATAGATTAGTCCAATTGTATAATCAGCCCTCCTTACTACAGTCTTACTATAGCTAATCAGTGGAATTTAGCTTATCTGGAGGGTAAGATGTGGAGAAACTTGATGTGTTAGGAAAAAATAAATGACTGCGATTTTGGAATCAGCATGCCAATTTTAGTTTTAATCAGTATAAAAATCTAGCACAATGGATTTTTTTTTCAAATTGTTCACTAATGTTTTTCATGGGAAATTAGTGTGCTAATAACAAATCAGGTGTAATTAAAAAAAAAACTTAATGCACTTTTCTCGATAATATTAAGGTGTGGAAGTGGTATTTCTGTTGCATATTGAATAAGTGTGGAATTGGTAGTTTTGTTGTATATATACTCTATGTACAGTACATTCTTTATCTCAGACTTTGAAATCATAAGCCTGAAAACTGTTTGCACATACATAGTTGTACTGTACCTAAGCTGATCTGTAGGTCAAAATTAGATAGCCTTTCCTTATACAGCCTATTCATATTGCAAGTGTGCACACAATACGTATCTTGGTATTAGTTAAATAAAATGGACTGGAACCTGTTTTAAAGTCTGTTCTTCCTGCACTTGACTCTAGGTGAAAACTATGAGCTGGCCATTGAGTGTGCAAAGACCTACTTGCTCTTCCACCCTGACGATGAAGTAATGAAACAAAATCTTGCTTATTATTCAGCCATGCTAGGATTGCACAAGTCACAGTTCATACCAGCGAGACAGGTACAGTTGTTCTAACTCACAATATTATTTTAAAAATGATGATAACACATAAACTTTACATTGTAGAATACAACAAAATGAGGTTCATTTATTTTGACAAATATCCAATTGGAGATAGATGATCAAAAAATAAATATATTGATTTGTTGTTTTAGCTGGTGCTGGAGACTACATTTAATATGAAAAATACATTCATAAGAAAAACTGAGAATCACATATTTGTACGTTTTTCCATTAATTGAACCGTGGAGATGGTCCCAAATAGTTTACCTGGGCTGGACTAATTGGAGGCAGAAGCGAAGCTATTTGGATGACGCAGGGTCAGTCATAAGTGGTAGTACTGTGTCAGGCCACCAAAACACTGGTTCGACTGGACCAATATTTTTTTTTTATAAATAAATACGATGAAATCAGCACAGTCCTGTTTTAAAAGAAAACTACTACTACAGTGGAACTTCGAGTTACAAACTAACCTTTTTACGAACTTTCCAAGTTGTGAACACAATTTTGGTTGAAAATATGCCTCTTCAGAATTCAGTGATTCCGTTTTATTCACTCAACGGTGGCTCTCTGCCGCTCCTAAATCCCAGCCTCTGCTCTTTAGAGCCAACAGGGGGGAAAAAAGAGCCAGCAGGAAGAAAAGGAAAAAAACGCCCCTTTTCGCACCGTGAGCCAAACGGCTTTCTGGGCGAGAACCAATTACCTCTTTAACATTGCCCCTCATCTTTGCTTTTCGGGTTAGTGATGGCTCGGCCGACGGCCGAAAATCGCTTCCATTGGCGCAAATATGAATTAAGCAGTAAAATCCACCTGTTTTTATCCATATTTTGTATATGTTTATATTTTGCCACTTGCTAAAAATTACATCAAAGATGTTCACGGCTCAGTTTGCGAATTTCATATGACCAAACTAAAAAAAAAGGGGTCTTCTGCCCTCAGTTAGTGTAGGGGACGTAACCTAGTAGCGAGCTAAGACTGAGAGAGCATTTTCTGAGTTCTACTAAGTACATCAATGGCCTTGTCTGTGGATGAGAATGAGCTCAGTCCGTCATCCAGGTGTGAAGTTCATTAAGTTCATTAAGAAGTGACGTTCATTAAATTGTCTCACCTCGCTGCCATACTCACTTTCACCTTCTAGAGCTGTCCTCCTCAATCCATAGATAGCAACTGATGGTGATAGGCAGTTGCCGAACACATACAAGCACATCCGGAATTCCTCCACTTCTCCATCAAGGTTGTGGTTTTTGAACCAGAGAAAACGGAGATAGTCCCGGTGATATTCTCTGACCATAAAATTGTGGAACATTTGCTCCACGTCCGCCATGACTGCGTAAGGGTCGTACCGGAAACGCATCAACACTCCCACCAGACTGTTGTTGAGGTCTGGCCTTTTAAGCAGAACATCATTGAGAGAGACTTTATCACATTGAGCACTTGAATCAAATACTATTCTGATGTTTCCAGGTTTTTGTGGGTGATATACACCAAAGCTTGGGATACCAGCATTCCTGCTTGGGGGTGAGGGGTGGGGCAGGTTAAGCGTGACCCTTCCTGAAGATTATTTCCATGAAATTGATATAATGTTCTCTCATTTCAATTTTCCTTTTTAATGTTTTGCATAATGACATCAGACTGAGAGCAAGTTGTTGGGCAAACGCCGTCTCCGGGGACGAAATGGGGCTACCCAATTATTAGCCTCATCTTTTGTGAACTCGTTATGCATAACATTTAAGAATGTTGCGTCCTCTACTGAAAAGGCCACTTTGTCATCATCAGGGGTTGAATTGAAAAGGAATTTACTCAGTTCATCTTGCGCATTGTCACGGAGGGAGCATTTATCTGTGTACTTCTCTTTGGTGTGGATAGTGTTCGTGGAAGGAGTGAAGAAGCTGGGCCGTCCGTTGTTGAGAATGTTTGTTTTGAAGGAGTTCACTGTTGGTTTATGTGCACCTGAGAGGCAAACGTCTCCTATGAGCAACCATCCTAAGTCCAGACATTGAGCGTAAGGTGCATCGTTAGAGCCATTTACCTAGTTGTGGATCTTGTGTGCTCTAATTATATCCCTATCTAAGAGGAGCAGGGTGTCAGCTGGTGGGTCTAGAGGAGGAATCTGTGATGCTATCGGGCGTAGATGAGGATGAGCTGCTGCTGTTTCTGGTGTAGGTATTTCATTCCTGTTATCTGGAATCTGACCGCATTCTGTCAGTGTGGGCAACACCATAGACACCTTTCCACTTAAATTCTCAATGACAAAATCGTTAGCCCTGCGGCCGCCTGTGTCTAACGGCCCTGCACATGTTTTAATGGTGTATGGAATTATGTTACTGTATACACCAAACATATCGAAAAACCCAGATCTGGCATGACGTACATCTTTCTTTTATTTTCGGGGGACACTTTTGGGTAGACATTGACTAAGCAGATCTCTGCGCACGATTTGCCTTGAAATCCTGGACCATATATTTCTGTACAGTTGGATGTAGTGACTAACGGGCTAGTGTCGTTTTGCTCCCCGCCATCACTCTGGGAAGGTGTGTCGGTGTATTTTTGTGACCATGGTGGTGGTCCGGCATGCATGGCTGAAATGTGTGTATCGCTATTGCACTCAGAACAGTGAATTACAGCGTTACAGTCTTTGGCCCTATGAAAAGAGGATGTGCAACATTTGCAGCATATAGAGTACTCTTTAAGCAGACTCTTCCTCTCATCGAGTGTCTTCATTCTGAAGCCCCTGCATTTGGCAAGAGAGTGTGGCTTATAGTGAATAGGGCACTGCTTATCTGGACTGGGGAGGGAGGTTGTGACCTTGTCTGTCGTGCCAATATCCGTTTTGTTGACTGCAATTGGGACTCCGTACTTGTTTAGTCTGAGCCTTTTCAAACTTAGGCGAAGGTGTTCTATGACCCTGTAGCTTTTCGACTATTGGGCTTATTCCCCGAGAGGTGTCAAGGAAACTAAGACCTGGCAAATAGTTTTGAGTTTGAGTTTTTTGAAAGATCTTAGGGAATGCTTCTCAGCATTGAAAGAGGGATGCCTCAATTACCTCTGGCGAACCATAGTTTTTGTCAGCACGATGTTCACGTGGACGCACTGTGAGGAGTGGTTCTCTTGGATCTGGGTTGGGTGTTTTAGTACGAGGTTGGTTGGAACTAACTTGATGCTCCGTGTCAACCAACTCTTCCTCTACAGAGTCTTGTTCTTTCTGAAAGTGTGTGATCACAAATTCTTGTGCACGTCTAATAGAAGGAGGTATTGTACCTGGGATGCCTGGACTCACGAGATTAGTGGAGTGAAGAACCTCTTCAGCTGGAGCCTCCAAGACCACAGCTGCGGCGAGTGCTGCTTCAGCCTCACCCCCCTGCTTCAGAGCGTTGAGTGTTGCCTCGATGCGTGCCTTTTCAACCTCCATGTCAATTCGGCGTTGGGCGTACCGGGCTCTGGCGAGGGCGGCTTCGGCAATGGCATGAGCTTGAGCTGCGGCCTGGCTTGCAGTTTTGTTTTTTTTTTCTTTTCTGGGAGATCTCAGTATTGATCATTTGAAATGTCATCATCATTGTTCTCCCTTTTTTTATTTTTTTATTTTTTTTATGTGTGTTTGTGCGTGCGTGCGTGTGTGTGTGCGTGCGTGCGTGCGTGAGAAAAAAAAAAAAAAAAGAATTCCCATATCGTTCACCTAAACCGAACACTTCAAAATCCAGCCAGAGTCGTGGGGCCGCCAGGAGACCCGAAGGGGGACCAAAGAAAAGAAAGAAAAGCGAAGCCCAGCACCGACCAGACACCACCCACCGGGCCACTAACCTTCACCAACCCCAGAGACATCTAAACTCCAACAAATCAGGGAAACCTCAAGGGCCCAAAGGAGAAACTGAGGAAAGGTAGAAAGGACAGACGAAGCAGAGTGAGATCCACAGACACCAGCCTCCACCGAATCAATGACCTGAGGGAGAAACAAATTGTGTCTGAGTCTCGATAGATGCTGGTGTGGTGGATCTAGCATGCATGAAAATCTCCACCAAAGAGGGGAGCCGTCGACCCCCGCCAGGACAGAGCAAGCGCAACACCTCAGGGCCCCCCAGGCCGCGGCCGCGCCAAAGGACGACCCCCGAGCCCCGCAGGGGCCACCGGCCGGAGAGCAAACCCCGGAGCAGGAGCGCCCCCCACCCCAACGCGGCCCGCGCCCCCAACCCAACGCAGCAGGACGGGGCACTGCAGGCCCACCAGGCACCCCACCGACCCACAACCCCCGCTCCCGCTCAAAGTGTGTTATGTGCCCTAAAATGGATTGTGCAAAACTAGTGCACGGATGGAACCCCCGGCCTAGGGGAGGGGGAGGAGGGCGGACAGGGGAGGGGGAGGGGACGGGGGAAGGAGACGACAGGAAGGGCAGGAGGCAGCGGCAGGGCCGCAGAGAGAGGGGGAGAGGTGGAGGAAGGGCGACGAGGGAGAAGGGACAGGGAGGCTTCGGCAATGGCATGAGCTTGAGCTGCGGCCTGGCTTGCAGTTGATGCACTGGAGCGCCGTGATGATGATGAGTGGACCTCCGATCTGACCTCAAGTTGAGCGAATTGTGACATGGTCCCAGTGTGTGACATCTTGCTAAATGAAGCAGAATCTAGACATATAGTAAATATTTTCACTCTTCTGCCCTCAGTTAGTGTAGGGGACATAACCAGCAAGTTAAACATTTGGAAAAGTTCCAGAAAATAAAAGGACACATGGTTGATGTAGCCTTTGGTCTTCCTTTTTCTTTCATATTTTGTGAAACTGCAACATAGAGATCAAAATAAAACATAAGTGCTCCCGCATAAAAAATAACATTACAGTATAAGCAATACTACTTAACATCTGTGTAGCACAAGTAGGCTAACAGCGACTTTAGCATAGGTCAGCAGCTAACGGCTAATCGTTTTGAAGAAAGTTCACCATTAAGAAACTTAAAATAATCACAAACACGAATGCGTCACAACATTATGACTGGTATGACTTATAGATTATGCTCTGCCAAGGCTCCAAAATAAAAAACAATGGTGAGAGAGGGAATTTGTCGTTTTCTACCTCCCTGTTGTAACTAACTGCATGTGCAGGCTTTCAGTAATACAGCTGCTGCATACATTGCTTTGCCAGTAGCTATTTTACAAAGTCAAATACATGAACACACAATGGCAAGGGTGACATCTACTGGCAAAGGTAGAACATAACTAGATTTCATTACAAAAGAAACTTTACAATACAACTCAATTTACTATCATATTAGGGACAGAACAAGGCAAGACGTGATTGTTCATTTACCTGTGTGTGAGCAGCTGTCAATGGCAATTTTACTGCTTAATTTATATTCCATAAATGCAATATTAATCAGAATGATTGCTGTATTTAGACTAGACTGGTGGGGGCACATAGAACACACATACACAAAAAACATACATACATACATACATAGGGACTGAACAGCAACTGAAGCAGGTTTTATTCTGTCGATACAGGTCAGTACATATGGTCTTTCTCGGTCAGTGTATTTTTTTCGAGGCTTCGCATCATATATCATTTGCCCAAAAATTTGGTCCCACACCAAAAATTACGGGAAGAGACGACAGACGGAGGTGCCCACCTCTACTAACATCCACATCACACTTTTTTGACATTTAATGTCCATAGCCTTTTACATAAAAAACATTTGTTGATTTCAAGAGTATAACAAAATATGTTTTAAACCCTTAGACAGTGAAGCGATTCATTCAGCGTTCCCTGCTGGAGAAAGAACTGATGTACTTTGGATATGAAGCATTTGGAATAACATTTGTTGATCCCGTGAGTATTTCAAGCCTAAGTGGTCCTTTAAGTATTTGCAATTAAAATGTGTCTGGATTTATTTACGTATTTATTTATGTATTTATTTATGTATGGTTTTATTTATTTTTTATTAAGGATACCTGGACCCCAGAAGATATCATGCCTAGAAAACTGAGAGACAAACAAAAGTAAGAGATACTAATGAATACAAATTCCATGTATGATTTGATTATGATGTATCACTTGACATTCAATCAAGAATTTTTTGGGGAAAAAAACATATATATATATTTTTTAACGTATTGGTTTGCTTTTCATGTGTTTGATTTCATGCTTGGATCAATGTGTTTGATTTTAATATTTCACATTCTTGATTTTTGTGACCCGGAAATCAATTCCAAATTACTTTTGATGCATTGACATGAAGATCCATCATTTTGCCATTGCTACAGTTGCCAGTCAGAAAGTTAGAATATCAAGAAAAAGTCTATTTCAATCATTTGTTTCAAAAAGTGAAACTTTTGTTATATTAGTTCAACCCAAAGTGAAACATATGAAGCCTTTATTTGCTTCAATTTTGAGTATGGCAGAAAAAAAAATCCAGAATTTCACAAGATTAGAATATTGTGACAAAGTCAACATTGTAGGCTCCCTGTGTCCCAATATTGTGAGCTAGTTAATGCAAAACAACTGCAGAGGGATTTCCTCAGCCTTTAAATGGTCTCAGTCTGGTTTAGTAGGCTTAACTAGTTGGTTGTGCAGACAGCTATCATTAACACACTACATAAGGAAAAAAAGGTCTAAAAAAAGAATTGCAAAAGTAGCTGGATTCTCACAGACCGCTGTATCAAAGTACATGAACATAGTGTTCAGAGGAAGACTTAATGGAAAAGGTGCACAAGTGACAGAGATATCAAGCAACGGTGGCTAAAAATCTGGGGTAGCACCACAAGGAGTGGACTGAGGCTGGTGTCAATCAATCATATTTTATTTATATAGCACCTTTAATACATTAAAATGCAACTCAAATCTGCTGAACAATTAAAACATCCATAGTACAATAAAAAGAAAACCAACCCGTCCAACCAATATCCCCATGATCATACACATGCCATGG
Source organism: Vanacampus margaritifer (assembly GCF_051991255.1). Taxonomy (NCBI): domain Eukaryota; kingdom Metazoa; phylum Chordata; class Actinopteri; order Syngnathiformes; family Syngnathidae; genus Vanacampus; species Vanacampus margaritifer. The sequence continues at coordinate 25,944,600 of NC_135439.1, read as the reverse complement.
CGAGGCACAGAGAAACCATGTAAGGAAAGGCACCCAGGAGGAGCTCATCCACACTGAGAGAGATGATGGCCCACGACCACAAGGAGAGACCCCCTGCCCAGATTGACAGCGCTGCACCCCACACAGAGAGTGAGGAGCGTCACAGCTCCCCATGCCCAAAGGGTCCCCTGGACGACCGCCCCGCCATGTATGACATGGGCTATAGCTGTAGAATTCCAAGTTCTCAAGTTAATTTTGCATTTCCTTTGGAAATTAAGGTCTCCCAGAGAAGTGGAAAAGTCAAACTGCTTTAAGTCCAGTGTGAAGTGCCAACTGTCAGTAATGGTTTGGGGAGCTTTCTCATTTGCTGGTGTGGCTCCATTGTCTTTGATCAAGTCCACAGTCAACGCAGCGGTCTACCGGGAAATTTGATGTGTTTTTTGGAAACAATGATTTTATTTTTCGGCAGGATTTGGCACCTCCCAAAAAAAAATAAAAAATACCAATACCTGCGCAAACGCGCTTCTACCGTTAAAGCCGGGAGCGCTCCTGCACTCTTCTCCCTTTAAATGCGGGAGAGCGGAGAAGTCATTTTGTTTTGTTTTGACCAATTCTCGATTTCTTAGCCGATGAAATGCATCAGAATATATACGAGAGGGTGACGTGGGCCTCGTAGCATGTCCTGGAATTGTATTTGAGCATTTATGGCTTACGCAGATTTGCGGGGGTTATGAAATAAATTACACGATTGACGACGGCGCGGGAGGACTTTGACAGTGGCATATTGTTAAGAAATATGTTTTTAGACAATGAGGATGTTGAAAATGTCAATGGCTTTGTAACGGAATGGACGACAAATAGCCTAATTACCACTCGATTCCCCGAGGTTGTTACAACTGCGGTCCAGTGTTGAAGGTAAATATACCCTCAGATGTGACAGTTGTTTTTTTTTTTGTTTTTTTTTTTAATATTGAAGATTTATAATAATAAACTTATGTTTGTGTGAATGCCACAGGTGTAAGATCTGAAATGTTTTGGGAATTATGTTATCTGCTTCAGGAGCTGAGATATAAATAATTTTTAATATTGTTGAATTTCCAGGAAAACTTCAGGTTTTGGGGGGTAACTCTAACGTCACCCATAGGTCTTAGAGACATGTTTTGCCAGGCGCTTTAGGCCTTAATGAGTTAATAGCCATGGAATAACAGTACTTCAATTGGCCAGGGAACTCGCCTGACTTGAACCTCATTTCAAATTGACAGGGTATTGTCGAGGAGAATGAGGGAACAGAAACCGTGAAATGCAGATCATCTAAAGGCCGACATGAAAGCATCTTGGGCTACAATAACACCTGAACTGTGCCAGAGGCCAGTGGTGTAATCCAGGGTATACGCAGGTATACGGCGTATACCCACTTCTTTTTCCATCGGTTTTGCGTCTACCCACTTCTAAATCGTCAGTTTTGCGTCTACCCACTTCTAAATCCTCTTTGATGTGCACCGTTCAAAATATGTGAAGATGGTGAAGCCATGGCCCACCCTCCTGTGCCTCTAATTGGCTAGTAGGCTGGTAGGCCTTCACAGATTAGACTGGCTAACTTTAAGCATGAGAACTGATGAGCTAATTGTAGGCAGAGTAGAGTGGGTCATAAACAGGGTGAATGATCCTTTCCGCAGTTTTAGTTCAACCGGAGCACATCGCGCTCATACACCTGAGACTCCTTGCGGTGTGGTTTCGATCCCCGGAGTGGTCGCCGCTGGTTACACTTTCCTACATGATCTAGTTTTGTTTTAGTAGCTAGACTCGTATCTGATTTTAAAGTAAGTTAAAACACAAGAATGGAGACATGTACTTAAAGATTCGGCCCTAAAACAATATTGACATCTAATAGTGATGACTGTTATTCACAATTTGTGTTCATTGTTCATGAAGTCATGATCATTTTCTGATCCTCACTCTCTGTGTGGGGTGCACCGCTGTCAATTGTTATTGTAAGCAGGTAAAAATTATGGATTTTTCTTACATGTCGATTTTCAAATTTTCTGACCAGAACCTGTATGTCAGTTTTGTTTTATGAAGACATAAGTGTAACAATGAGGACAAAGTTTAAATTTGTCCTATTTGTATCAGTCATTATTATCCTGTGGATAAGTGTTAATTACATGATTCACAAATACTCCCACAGACATACAAAAATTTTATGTGCGCACAGACAAAAAAAACATGGCTTAAAGACCTCCATTACCACGACGGAATTATTTAAATTTGGAAAAATTATGAAGGAAAAAAAACAGGTCTGCACACAATGACAGTAAAACTTAAAATAAATACAACAACCATGTATGTGAGCCGTTTGTTTAAACAACCATGTATAGTAAGGTGTTTATTTTAAATGAGAATGAAGTAAGATGTTTAAAATAGCAACAACAACCATTTATAGGAGATCTTTTATTTTAAAAACATAAAATTGAAATAAGACCATGTATAGCAAAGCATTTATTTTATTTATTTATGTATTTATTTATTTTGAATGAATAGTAAGGCGTTTTTGTTTTTTACAACAATGTATAGAAAAGTCATTCAAGATATTTAAAATATATATATAGGAAATATGTTACTTAAAAAAACATTAAATAAAAATAAGACCATTTAATTAAAAGAAAATTAACATGTATACTATGGTTTTATTATATTAAAAAATGACCATTTATAGTAATGGTTTTATTATTATTTATTTTTTTAAGTTGCCATGTACTGTATAGCAAGACATTTATTTTTAAAATAGCCATGTATAGTAAGGAATGTATCTATAAAAATAAACAATGTACAGTAAAGTTTTTATTATTTAAAAAAAATACCATATATAGTGAGTTTTTTTTAAATTTAAATTTAATTTTAATTTATTTTATTTTTATTAAATAATATGTATAGTAATACTTTTATTTTATTTTTAAATAAATGACCATGTATAGAAAATAATCAATGTAGCCGCAAGGGGGAATAAGCCAGTGTCTCCTTGTGCCAATCCCAAAAATAAATAAATAGATAAATACAGAGGGTTGTATCAGGAAGGGCATCCGACGTAAAACTTTGGCCAAATCAAACATGCGAATCAAATAAATGACTGCCATACCAGATCAGTCGAGGTCCGGGTTAACAACGACTGCCATCGGTGTGTTGGACTACTGTTGGTCGAAGAAGGAGAGGAGGAAGGTGTGTTCGTAGGAAGAAAGAGAAAATGAACACCAAGAGTCTTGGACTGAGAGTAGGGACTTTGAATATTGGAACTATGACAGGAAAAGGTAAGATATATAGAGTGTAGCCAGACAGCATAGAATGGTAGTGTGTAGGATTTTGTGGAAAACACTACTTCACTTTTATATTTTTATGCAGGATCGTGAGTGATCGGTGGTAACAATGAATAAATACACAGAGACTGATATACTGTGCTAGAACAAATGTGCCTTTTATTCCCCGCAAACAGCAATCAACACTCTTCAACGCTAAGCAGCAGAATATAATCATCATCAGCGCTTACCTTGACACTAGACCGGAGAGCCGATGGTCCGGGTAAAACAAGCTGCTTAACGGCTGGGCAATCGTACGTATTCCACAGCTGACTCTACCCACACCGTGTGCCGCTCCGTCTTTTATTCGTTAACAAAAAGTTGGTGAGCGTGAGAAACTGGGCTGGCCAAGCCCTCTCCCAGGCACCTTCGAAAATATGTTGTCAAAGCAGGGAGGACTGTAGTATAAACAAGGAAGAGTTCCCAGGTTGATTCCGCCCTTTATTCACAAATTGTTGGGCACCTGGATTCGTACAACAGCTCAGGACAACAACATATCCTTAAATAAGAGGTTACATGAGGACATATCAAACCATGGTTATTTTCTCTTCAGACGGTAAAGGCAGAGCAGAGGACGAAATGGTGAAAACTGAAAAAGGAAGAGTGTTGTATGACTTTCAGGAAGGAGTTGAGATGGGCTTGGATGGTCAGGAGGTGCTTCCAGATGACTGGACAACTACAGCAAATGTGATCAGGGAGACAGGTAGGACAATCCTTTGTGTGTCATCTGGAAGGAAAGGGGATAAAGAGACTTGGTGGTCGAATGTGGAGGTGAAGAAGTGGATCCACAGAAAGAGGTTAGCTAAGAAGAAGTGGGACACTGAGAGGACCGAAGAAAGTAGAAAGGAGTACAGGGAAATGCAGCGTATGACAATGATACTAGTTTGTTCTTTGCAGAGCTTTTACAGTAGCAGTAGAGGCACATTGAACATTACATACAATTAAATTTTTACTTTGTTGATAAACAGTCTGTTCAAGAACATGAATGTATACTGTGTTTAGATGCATGTATGGCAAAAAGTGACACCTTTAGTGTGTTCTTTGCAGAGGTATTTTTTGCAAGAGTTGATGTTGAGGCAGGGCTGGCTGAGGAGGCTTTTGTTGCTGATGCTCTTCGTGTTACTGTGGATGTGGACGGCGTGCTTGGTGAGCTCTGCACCTGTCTGACCAAGGCTGCAGCGGATGGGTCTTGGGGGGACCCTTTCCCTTCACTCAATGTGGGCCATGACAAGGGAACTTCCTAACTCCTCAAGAAACATTCTCCGCTTGCTCTTCTTGGTTGAATTCCACCCTTGGTGAATGTGGGTCCTCAACACAAATGCATTGTATGCAGAGACAGTGAGGATGTTGTAAAACACAACCATTGGCCATCTCCTGGTCATTCGCTGGCAAGTGTAGGTGGCAGTCAGCTTGTCCAGGTTGTCTACTCCACCTTTGTTTTTATTATAGTCCAGGATCATTATGGGCTTTTTGTCACTGCCTGATGACACAGCTGCATCTTTGTGAAGAGTGGACATCGATATTACATTCCGTCGTTTTTTTGGACAGTATGAAACAACAGTGGTGGTGTCTGTAAAAACAAACTTTGATGAAAGCGGAGCCCTGTCCTTCACCTGCAACATTTCAGGGGGCAGCTCGGGTTTATTTTTTTTACAGTGCCAACCATGATGAGTTTCCTCCCGAGAAGTTCTTGTCCAAGGTCATAGCTGGTAAATTTTTTGTCACAAGTGATGTTGTGACCCCGCAGTCCAGTAGTCATATCAAGGACTACACATTTTCCTTGTTTTTTTCCCAGGAACGCCGCTTGCAGATTTGCCTGTGTAAATCTGTAGATTTCATGCATAGCTGGTTTTTGCATCATAGGCTGCCCAGATTTTTATGCCATATTTGCTTGGCTTACTTGGCATGTATTGTCTGAAGGGGCATTTTCCACGGAAAGGAAGAAAACGTTCATCTAGTCACCTTTGGCCCTGGGTTGAACATCAGTGGAAGGAGCTACACCCATCTCTCCCAGACATCCCTGATGGGAGAAAGCTTGTCAGATTTTGCTCTGGTGTCTCTGTTGTCAAATCTGACTACTCTGGACATCATTTGAAAGGTCTAAAGTGACATTGTTGCCCGGAAAATATTCCTGCCTGTCAATGCATCCCAGAGACTATCGGTGGCCTCATTGTTGGATCTGTACACTGCAGCGAGAAGAAGACGACCAATGTAGTGAAAGATATTATAACATTTTTAATACCTAATTTCATATATCAACTATTGTTACACATTATGAACATTTTAATTCTTCACATTAACCTTGTCGAAATGTTTTGTGTCCTGAGCTCGTATGGTCTGGCCTTAAGCTGGAACATACTATTTAGTCTAAAAAAGTTCCTTCTCAGCGTTTTGTGCGAAAGCACATTTAGCCCTTGAACCAGAATTTGTCTCAAAAACACACACACACACTCCTTAGGCTGGTATACACTGATTGGTCCAGAATTCCTTGTTTTATTTGTACACGCACATCTTGGTCATGAAAACAGAATTTGCTTTGAAATAATACACACACACACTTTTTACTTTCTTCATCAGTCACGGCCACCGTGAATTTGATTCAACTTGTTTGTGAGATGTTGTTATGGGGAAAAATAGATCCTTCAACTATATAACATATTCAGTCCCGAATACATACACCGAGATCTGACCTTGTTTACGCCATCTGCTCTGGAAAAGTACTGAGATATGTTTTGTCTACAAATAAAAGAGGGGAGGTCCTAAAACAATAAAAACCCGGAAGAAGACACATTTGACGCTCTGAAATCCCACGTTTTTAAGTGATGTAATCGGTAATCGCTGTTATCTGTCCAGAGATTCTCAGTTTTTTATTAAATCATTTTTGCAAAAGGTGTATTTTTCTTACATTAAATCTATCTTAATTTTTGGAACACACAAAGAGGACAACATTCCTTCAAATGGTGACCCCCGACGTAGCGACGTTTTACAGCGTTCAGAGACGGGCAGAATTCCCCGGCCACATATTAATTACGGTAAGTGGACACTTTATCCACGTTTTAGGAATTCTGTCAGTTTCAGAACGCTGCGGCTGGTAAATTCGTCTTGTAAATTTATATTGAGAATGGAGTTTGTGTAAGAAAAATAGTGATAAATTTTGAAATCGTGTGGTTGGACGTGAAGTCCCAGATTTCGGATTTTACCACGGTGTTTGAACTGTACACGTGGTGACGTAGCATTGTATATACGGAAATGCAGTCACGTTAGTTATGCGATCGCTTGGAAGTGGTTTGAGAAGTTGTATAAGTTGTTGAAGTTTAGAGGTAAATCAGTTTGAAAAGCATTTTTGTTTTTACAAACTAAGGTATGTGGAAAATTGGCTTGAAGTCCATATATTGAAAGTTGAGGAAAAGTCGGCTTGAAAAGCATCTTGTTTTTACAAGCAGTAGATTCTTGGGTGATGAGAAATGGACCTTGAATAAAGTATGTCGCCGATAGACGCAGCAGAAAGTACGACTGCTGTTATGTAATCGGGACAGGCTCAACTTGTGTATGTGTTAAAGTTGAGGAAATGAAGTCGCCGATAGACACAGCAGGGAGGTACGACTGCTGTTATGTACTCGGGACAAGCTCAACTTGTGTAAGTCGGATTGACATAAAACGGATTTAATACGCCGTTTTAAGATTAATGCCAAGGTCTTTTGAATAATTGGTTATTGATATTCTTAGACAAGATATAAGATATATTGGCTCAACTCGTGTAAGTCGGACTGACAAGCATATTTGATACGCCGCTTTGAGATCAGTTACTAGGTCTTTGAAAATTCGTTATTAAAATTCTTAGACAAGACTGTTTAGCTGAGGAAAGCAGTTATCCGGATTTTATATGTTTTAGTATGTCGTACAAAGCAATATATCTTGTCTGTCTGTTGTATGTGTTGTACAAAGCCAGACGTCACTATTTTAAAAGAGGGCGCAAAGAGCTATTTTGTGGACTAATTCTGTTATAAGTGAGACGTCACTTCATTAATAAATATTAATACGACTCAACTATAATATAATATAATATAATAAGCTATAAGATACGGGCAATAATTAATATAATGTATGGTCACTATTTGAAACTACAAAAATGGACGCTTTATTCGAGCGCGTAATATAATTTTTTGGCCCGAAAAGCTTCCGTCAAACTACGGGATGACGCTAGGAAAGGTTGCGTGCGCATGCGCTGGTGTCAGCGGAGAACCATGAAATAAAAGACGAGGAATAAAATAATTGCACGACTGGGTGCACGATTGCGGTGGAATAAATCTTATGGCGCCGTTATAAGCTACGGTAAGTTAATTTTATTGATGGGGGACGTTGAGGCTTGCGCCGCCGGGCGTTCGACGTAAAATACGAGATATAAGAACGCGTTTACGAGTGGAATAAAAACGACACATAATCGTGTATTTTTGGATAAGATGATGATGAATAATGCTAGAATACTAGCTTTAGGTATTTTTGTGAAGTTAGAACCATTTATATAACTTTAAATAATGATATAAGACTAAATGATTTTGCTAGCCGTAATTAAAACTTCTGGGTTATATTATCATCTGTTAAATAATGATATAAATGTAATTAATATTGAACAACGTGACTTGATTATCTTGTGGAAAAGGTTAGTTTATTCTAACAAGATATGGCATTTGTTCGATGGTTTTAATGACGGCAATTTAACTTTGAATGTGCGTACACGGCGACCGCCTGTTAATAATGTTATGAGTTTATGTAATTTTTATATAGAGGAATATCCCGGACGTAGCCTTAAGAAAAGTGTATTAAATAATGATTAATACTGAAATGTTGCTTTGCAAATAAAGTAACTGTATAATACAAATTTATGTAATAAAACAAATCAAGCCGTTTAATAAGCGCTAAACGGGATAAATTAATTAGACGGTAAAATTACTAATAAAACTTCTAACGCTAAAACCCGCAAGCGTCTGCGTTAAATAATTGAACGACATTATATAAATTGTTGCCGTAACTGATTTTATAAGCTCCTTATATAAATTTCTTAAGCACTAATGTTGAATACTTAAACTGGCTTCACGAGTGCAAATACGTCATATTTAAAATTATGTTTGATATAAAACGAACGAATATTAATACACAAATAACATAGAGAGGTATAGTTTTAAGATATTATAAAATTTAGATGCATGTCTTATGCTTGTAGAGCATGGGTAGCTTTGACTGATTGTAGTTGCTATGACTCATTTTGACCACCAGATGTCCCCTTTCTCAAATAAAAAAATGCCAACAGCCATCAATCTTTGTAATGAGGTCAAATAAAATGTTTTTATAAAAGGTAATGTTAATTGTGTGATTGTTTTAGATTAAATAGTTTAGTCTCTACTCTTATTTTAATAATAATAATAATAATAACTAAAAACGAATAACTTGGATGGCAATTAATGTGGAATAATTCTTTATATAGATGATTGTTTTTTCCCTTATGATTTTGTTTGTGCGCGAGAACATTGTTTAATAAATTTTAAATATCTTTTCAGAATCAGGAGACACACCCATTAAGGACAATTGGGGTCCCACCAAAGTGCCATATTCCGGTCCTGGGGATGAAGTAATGTGTTAATTATAATTTAAAAGGTACAAATTTACGTAATAAAACAAATGAAACCGTTTAATAAGCGCTAAACGGGATAAATTAATTAGACGGTAAAATTACTAATAAGATTTTCACGCTAAAACGGCGAGTTTCAGGGTCTGCGTTAAATAATTAAGCGACATTACATGAACTGTTACCGTAACTAATTTTATGAGCCCTCATTTAAATCTCCTAGCTGACCGCTAGGTGTCACCCTTTAATAAATTAATGACGTGAGTCAACTGGAAATTTTAGTTGCTGTGACTCATTTTGACTACCAGATGTCCCCCTTTTTCAAATTAAAAATGCCAACAGCCATCAACCTTTGTAATGAGGTCAAATAAAATGTTTTTATAAAAGGTAATGTTAATTGTGTGATTGTTAATCTGCTTTTAAAGTTTAATGAGAAAATATATATTTAATTTTTCTGGGATTGTTTTTAGATTAAATAGTTTAGTCTCTACTATTATTTTAATAATAATAATAATAATAATAATAATAATAACTAAAAACGAATAATTTGAATAGCAACTAATGTGGAATAATTATTTATATAGATGATTGTTTTTTCCCTTATGATTTTGTTTGTGCGCGAGAACATTGTTTAATAAATTTTAAATATCTTTTCAGAATCAGGAGACACACCCATTAAGGACACGGGATTCCCACCAAAGTGCCATATTCCGGTCCTGGGGATGAAGTAATGTGTTAATTATAATTTAAAAGGAGTTTTTTTATTTATTTATTTTTTCTCCCATGTTTATAAATAGAAAAATAATTTGAATCTCTCCTGAATATATTTAACCTTTGAATTCGACATTTGAAGTCTCATTACAAACAGATAATTATGGGGAAGCTATCTGGAAGAAGCTATCTGGAAGAATCACATTTTTGACATAATTTGAGGTGCTATGTAATTAAAAATCATTCCTGCTTTGACGTTTGACCAAAGGCTGACTTTACGGGCTGCGGCCTCCATTGAGAAAACATTAATTGAAAACTACACACTTATTAATTAACTATATTTGTAAATTGTTAGAGTATATCTGTCCTATCTTATCCTAAGTATTATTTATGAAGGTATGCAAAACATATTAAATTAAATATTGTAAACCATAACAAATATTGACATATAATTAGCAATTATTTAAAATTGTAAACTTTCATTGTTTTAATTATTATTATTTTTTTATTTTATTTTTATTTTATTAGTTGTTTTTTATTTTTGAAAAAAAAAAATCTTCCCCCTTCTCAAAATTTTTGAATTTTTTTTTAATAAAGGAAGTTTTTGTTTTTAATATTTACTGACATGTTATAACCTAAATACTGTTGGGGCAGGTTTTAATGTTTTCAGTCGAGTGTTGGTCATTGGTCGGGGTCATTATTTCAGAACAAAGTCAACGAGCGGGACACAGATCTCTTCAAAACAAAACCCCCCGCCAATTGGCTGGCAACCTGTTCAGGTTGCACCCCGCCTACTGCCCGAAGCCAGTACCCTCACAATCCTTGTGAGGACAAGCGGTCAAGGAAGTGGATGGATGGATGGATCCTTCAGCTCTTTTAGAACCCACATCAACTGCCAGAGATGCAGGGGTTGATCACCGGGGTTTGTTTTCCCAAGGTGTGACTCATTCTTTGTGGAACGCCCCGGAAAAGGGATACGTTCCTCCTATCTCCAGTGAGGGATGTCCTCAGTGAAACTCAATCTCCATTGAGTGATGTCTTCAGCTCATCAGGTGGCTCCTAGAAACAGTTGAATGGTTTCTCGGTTGGCTCGTCTGGTGGCTCGCTCCTGAAGGTGGGGGTTGAGTAGAAGGTGGACCCCCGGCAGGTCTGATAGGCGAGATGTGGAACCAGGTGTCCCCCGTGGACTGGACCATATTGACCTTTTCATCACCTCATCTGGGTGCAGAATATTTTCATTTAGTCACTAATAATATACATATTCACATCCCTTCTTTTTGAAAGAGCATCTGGTAATTTTATTAGTTTGGAGTTAGTAAATGTTAGTGGAGTTTTGTAGGCCTGTCCTGTGGGGAAAAAATCTGTTTGTTGTGACTTTCAATTAGAATCCAGCCTTTGGCTGACTTTAATGACCTAAGAACATTCATTAATGCAAAAAATAAAAATCTTAGCCAATTCAAATTTGACGAGGCCAATTTTGTTTACAGAGTGTAATGATTATTGGAATGTTTTATTATAATATTTACTGTTATAGATATGGCATGAATGTGCTTCCAGCCATTGAATAAATGCAACTTTCGCCAATAAATAAAATCAAAAAATAACATCTAACCCCAGGGCCCCAGGGAAAAATAGAAATGGAACATAGTCACCTTATTTTCGCCGTCTCTGTCAAAACTTACTCCTCCATGGTCAAGGAAATCCCCAATTGTCCTCCTGTAAAATTCATTCTCACGGACTATCTATAATTATCACATTAAGACTAACTTTTAATTTTATATTTATTTAATTCAACATGGACTCTTTGTGTCCTTCGCGACGATATACCCAGACCGACCAATAGTTCCCCCATCTGAAAAAAGATCGCTTTAGAGAATTTTTCAGACTCTAATAATATACAAGTTCTGCAGTAAATAAATTTTGCTTGCTTTTTATTTAAAAAGAGGGGAAAATTTTACATTTAACCAGTAAATTCGACAATGCGTCCCAAGCAATTGTTAAATTTCAAAAGAGGATTTGGGAAAATATTAAAAGACCAAATTTAATAAGCGTAAAATATAATAATTAAGATTGAAATAAATTGTATCTTATCTTTATTCACATTAGCTGTTTTCAATTTCTGAAACCACACGAAATTTACTTGTATTATTATTATTTATTTGTACTATAAAAATATTGTAGCTTAAGCCAATGAATTTTACAAAGAATCTCAGTTTTTAGCCAATCCATCAATTATTATTAATACATAAAGTTGCTCTTAATTTTAATATTTTACCATTAAGCTTGCTAGTCCCCCTTTTGTTGATGTTTGTCCAAAAAGCTGACTGTTTTAAAATAGACAGAGATAAACAAATCAGATCAAATCAAAATAAACATCAAAAGTTTTAAAATATAATAAATCTGTGTGTATAGAGTGTTGTCAATCAGTTCGTTATATTTACGAAATGTTTTACTGTAAATGTTATCACCTTATATCTGTCAAAAATATAGAGTGCAGTGTAAACAGTCAGTATCACATCATATGGTCTGGTATCACTAACTCAAGGAAACATTGTTGGTGGGGGGCTGAGTCACCAGCGTAGTGGAGCAGTTTTTTCACAGGACAGTTCGGGATGCAGGAATGCTTTAAGGAAGTTTGTGCATTGGAGCAGTTTTTCATTTAAGACTTTTGCATGTGAGTTCAGGGTGCAGTCATTGTGGAAATTTTCCGCCAGTTGGCGCCAGGAACCTCTGCTGTTTATCCGGTGGTGGCAGGCCGAGCAGGTGGAGTGCTGATCAGGGGATGGCCGCACCACGTCCCTCTGCTCGTGGTAGCATTTACGGTTTCTTTGTTGGTGGGGGTTTTGTTTTAATGACATCTGTGTCCCGCTTGTATCGGTCCAGTTGACCTTGTTTTGAAATAATGACCCCGACAAATGACCCTCACTCGACTGAAAACATTTAAATCTGCCCCAACAGTATTAGGTTATAACATGTCAGTAAATAGTCAAAAACAAAATCCTCCTTTATTTCAAAAAATTCAAAAATTAATTTTTTTTTTTTAAAAATAAAAAATATAAAAATATTAAAACAATAAAAGTTTATAATTAAATAGTTGCTAATTATATTTCAATATTTGTTATGGTTTACAATATATAATTTAATATGTTTTGCATACCTTCATAAATAATACTTAAGATAAGAAAGGATAGCTTTGCTCTATAAATTTACGAATATAATACAGAGTCAATTAACCAGTGTGTAGTTTTCAATTAATATTTCTCAATGGAGGCCGCAGCCCGCCTAGTCAGCCTTTGGTCAAACATCAAAGCAGAAATTATTTTTTAATTACATAGCACCTCAAATTATGTCAAAATGTGATTCTTCCAGATGGCTTCCCCCATGGAATCCAGTCTTCCAGGACTCGCAAGGCCTGCTCCAAACTCTGAAATGGGACTTCAAATGTCAAATTCAAAGGCTAAATATATTCAGGAGAGATTAAAATTATTCTTCTACTTATAAACATGGGAAAAGCCCATTTTTTAAATTATAATATATTACTTCACCCCCCGGACCGGAATATGGCATTTGTTGGGAATTGGAATTCTCTCTTTAATGGGTGTGGCTCCTGATTCTGAAAATATATTCAAAATTAAATAATGTTCTCACGCACAAGAATAATTATAAGGGAAAGAAAATCATCTTTTAACAAAGTATTCCACATTAGTTGCTATCCAAATTATTTGTTTTTAGTTATTATTATTATTATTATTTTAAAAAAATGTGGAGAGTAGAGACTAAACTATTTCATCTAAAAAGAATCCAAAAAAGTTAAATATATATTTTCTCATTAAACTTCAAAAGCAAATTTAATTCACGCACATACAAAAGCAACAATGACACATTTAACAACTTGTCTTTTATAGAAAAAGTTATATTCTCTATTTGTAAAGGTTTTAAGGCTGTTATCAATTTTAATTTGGAAAAAGGGTGACATTTGGCGGTCAGCTAGAGTCATAGCAATTATAAAATATGCACACCTTTGTTGCAAACTTACTCTGTCTGGCTTCTGAATACCATTCAATACATCCTATCTTAACTGTTCTCCTCCATTTTATGTGTTGTTATTTGTTCGATTTGTATTATGTCGCTATATTATCGCATGTGCTGTGATGCCAGATCATCAACATTAATCATTTGGAGATGTTACCGTCCAATTAATTTATCCCATTCAGCGTTTATTAAACGGTTTCATTTATTTTATTACGTAAATTTGTATTATACAGCTGTTTTATTTGCAAAGCAACATTTCAGCATTTCACACAGCTCCAACACTCCTCCACTCAGCGGCCGGCGCTCACGCACATTCAAAGTTAAACTGCCGCCTTTAAAATCATCGAACAAATGACATATCTTATTAGAATAAACTAACCTTTTTCACAATATAATCAAGTCCCGTCGTTCAATATTAATTACATTCTATATCATTATTTAACCGTAATATATAACCTAGAAGCTTTAGTCATGTCTAGCGGAAAATCATTTAGTCCTTCAGAATAAAAGCGCACCGTAGCCCCAACATTATTACTTTATTAAAGTTATATAAATGGTTATAACTTCACAAAAATACCTAAAGCTAGTATTCTAGCATTATTCATCATCTTATCCAAAAATACACAATTATGTCTTGCTTTTGTTCCACTCGAAGAAACCACAGATACAACCCGTACTCCACGTCGAACGCCCGGCGGCGCAAGCCTCAACGTCCCCCATCAATAAAATTAATTTACCGTAGATTATAACGGCTCCTGGCTAGCTCGCCACAAAAGATTTATTCCACTGGCCGCATCCATCTTTATTAGTTCTTCAATTCACGGGTGTTTACTGTGCAAAACTACGATAGCAACTGCGCATGCGCTCTCAACTTTTTCATAGCGTCATCATATTCTCGCTTAACGGAAACTCATTTGGGTCAAACAATTCTGTTTCGCGTTCATAAAGAGCATCCTTAATTTCTATTTATTATTGACTCCCGTATTTTATAACTTATTATATTATATTATATTATATTATATTGTAGTTAAGTCGTATTAACATTTATAAATGAAGTGACGTCTCACTTATAACAGAATTAGTCAACAACATATCTCTTCGCGGTCCCTTTAACATAATTGTGACGTCAGATTTTTGTATCGCAAGACAAAACATAGAACACAGACAAACAAATATCATGATCTCCTCTTAAAATAATAAATACTGCTTTAAGTCAATTATGAAGCAGTCTATCGACCAATATAGCCTGTCTGTTCACAATTATTTGATTCAATTGTGTAGAAACCCCTCGTAACGTTACGTACCAATCTCTGGTAATATATCCTTATCTGCGCATTCGTATTTCTGTTGTCTTTCAGCTGAACAGATTTGTCTAAGAATATTAATATCCAATTATTCAAAGACCTAGCGATTGATCTCAAAGCGGCGTATCAAATCTGCTTATGTCAATCTGACTTCCATAAGTTGAGCAAATATATCTTGTCTAAGAATATTAATATCCAATAATTCAAAAGACCTAGCGATTGATCTTAAAGCGGCGTATTAAGTCCGTTTTATGTCAATGTGACTTCCATAAATTGAGCAAATATCTTGTCACGATTACATAACAGCAGCCGTACTCTCTGCTGTGTCTATCCGCTGACTTTCTTTTATTCAAGGATCATTTCTAATTACCCAAGAATCTAACGTTTGTAAAAACAAAATGCTTTTCAATCTGACTTCCTCTCAACTTAAACACATATACATAGACTTTAAATCAATTATCTACGTACCTATCATTTGTAAAAACAAAATTATAAAAACAAAATGCTTCTCAAACTGACTTCCTCTCAACTTAAACAACTTAAACAACTTAAACACATATACATAGACTTTAAATCAATTATCTACGTATCTATCGTTTGTAAAAACAAAATGCTTCTCAAACTGACTTCCGAGCGATCGTGTACAATCCAACGTGACAGCATTTTATAAATAATGCTACACATGTGTGTATACTTCAAATACCGTGGTAAAATCCGAAATCTGGGACTTCGCGTCCAACCAAACGACTTCAAAATTTATCACTATTTTTCTTACATAAATTCCATCCTCAATATAATTTTGCAAGACGAATTTACCAGCCGCAGCGTTCTCAAACAGACAGAATTCCTAAAATGTGGATAAAGTGTCCACTTACCGTGATTAATGTGGCCGGGAAATTCTATTCGTCTGTGAACGCCCCGCTGCAAAATGTCGCTCTTAGTCGGGGTGCACCAATTTGAAAGAGGAATAAAATTATTTGTCCTCTTTGCGTGTTCCAAAACTTGAAGACAGATTTAATGTAAGAAATAACACCTTTGCAAAAATGATTTTAATCTAACAGATCTCTGGACATCGTAACAGACTCCAATTCATCACTTAACAGGTGGAATTCAGAGCGCCGAATGTGCCTCTTCCGCGTGTAAAATGGCTTCTTATAGTTAAAACCGACCGCCTCTCTTTCATTTGTTGACAAAACATACTCTCTGGGTACTTTTCCATGAGCGATGGCGAAAACAGAGTCAGGGGTGCGTGTTCGAAACAGATTCTGTTCTCAAGGACCAAATGTGTTTTCCCACAGAGAAGGAACTTCTAGACCAAATAATATGTCCCAGCTTAAGGTCAAATTATACTGAGTTCAACACTACTTGCTTTACACGTCTATAAAACCTTTCAACATGGTTAATATAAATAATTAAGATGTCAATAATGTATAACAATGGTTAATATATGAAAATAAAGAATTTAAATGTTAATAATATCTAACAAGTTAAAGAGGACATGAAGGTAGTTGGTGTGAGAGCAATATATATATATGTCACACCAGTAATTAATAACAGTAAAAACAGTACAGTTTTTTTATTTTAAAACAATGTTATTAATTATTAGGAAATTACTTTATCAATGACTAAAAGATGCAACCATAACTTCATTGTTAAGAGTATGAAAAATTAGGGAAACGAATATTTATTGTACATTTTATTGTAAATTTAGTTATAAATTTAGACATAAAATGTGCAATTAATTTGCAATTATTATGACTTAATTGAAGTCATGAAGTTAATTACGATTAAATGTTTTAATCACGTGACACCCCTATTATATATATTAGAGCACCCATAAACACTAGCACAGAATAACTTTGGAGTGAATGAGGTTGTTTTTGCAATGTCGTATTTCGCGAATCCGATCGATGACGTGATTAATAGATCTGGCAAATTATGTGTTGCGCACCCATCTAGGGGAAGGTGCGCCACATAAGAAAGGGACACCTCTCGGTCTCCAAGTGAGAATAAGTGAGAATATTTTTCTTCTCTGTAATTTGTCCTTGCTCGTGTCTCAGGGCTGAGAGAGAGACAGCAGCAAGGATTACGGAAGAAATAGGAAACCTCATGAAAGAGATTGAAACTCTGGTTGAAGAGAAGAAGAAAGACTCAACAGATGTGGCAAACATGGTAGTTGCACAAGAAAGTGAGTATTGCAGTATTACCATTATTAACTGATGTTAATAATAACAATACTGCATTAATTGAAATAACCCACAAAATAATCCTGTCTTGTTCTATCTGGGATAATAAACTCAAGTCCATCTTCTGTTGGTGATCTTCTTTAGGTGGAAGTCCCTTTTATGACAACATTAAAGTGACCATGACATCCATGCAGTTGAATGGCTCTCAACGTGTCTTGCTCGATGGGGTCATCACCAATGATGAGTGCACGGAGTTGCGGCGTCTTTCTAATGTAAGTTGTATAAAAAAAAGCATCTTAACTATATGGTTCGTGGGAAAAAAACAAAAAAACACTGACTTTAAGGTATTTTTACCTTTTTTTATTTTTTATTTCCTGCGTACATTGAGATGAGAGCAATGAGCAAAACAGAGATTTGTATTTGTTATGTTGTCAATAAGGTTTTACTACATATAAAAATAAAAAGAGTCTACTATTGTAGACAAAGGAAAGGATGAGGTCCAGAAGACGTAAAGAAAACTACTGAAATATAATGATTAAAATAAATTCTTCAATCGACTTGCTGTATGCTCAAGGTAAATTGATTGTCTGAATTATAAAATTATTTGAGTTGACATTTTTTAGTTATAACCCAAAAGTTTAGGTCAGTAAGTGCAGTACCGTATTACAGCATAGGTTTCCACACAATGGCCTTGTCGTGGGGGAAAAAACTACTATCCCAATGCACTAGCTGAAAAACTGAATGCTATTAGCTGAATGCTAAGATTTGAATGCATGTGCTTATGAAGTAAATTGAAAGATAAATTACTAAAGTACTAAAACGTGGCTGAAGCTGGCTTTGAACCCAGGTACTCTGTCTTCAAATGCAATTGCTCTAACCACTGCGCCAACTTGTGTCTTAAAAACTAACATGCATTTTATAATTTCAATGAAATTATAATCCATTTCCATATGCTAGTCAGTTGGTATCAAACGATCAAATGTACTCAAATGTGGTCCCAAGCGGGGTTCGAACCCAGGTTCTCCATGGTGGAAGGTAATTGCTCTAACCACTGAGCCGACCTGACTTGTTTGACATCATGGCCAATGGTGTATTTATTTTGAAAAGTGTCATCTGATGCTGAAAGCTAGCATTCATTTAATGATTTCAGTGAAATTATAATGAAAAGAAAGCATTTGAGTCAGCGTGTCAATTCACACCAGCTGGGGTGCTGTGCGTATCAGGATCCGGAGCTCTGGAAGGTTTCCGCAAGGTTTCTATTTTCTCTGGATTCCGCATCTAGCTTTTCAAGAAGCTAAAGAAATTATATGAGCCACACAGGATGTCAGGCGTCAGCATGCGAGGTAGATCCGGTATATTTTAAAATAAAACCATTCTGCGAAGACAAAAAAATAAAAGCTTGAAATAGATTAAACATGACAAAATAACACAATTTAATAGGGATGTTTGATACCACTTTTTTTGAGACCGATATGATACTCCATGCATGAAAACCTCCACCACAGACGGGAGCCGTCGACCCCGGCCTGGACAGAGCAAGCACAACCCCCCAGGGCCCCCCAGGCCACGGCAGCGCCAGGGCACAACCCCCGGGTCCCGCAGTGGCCACCGGCCGGAGAGCAAACCCCGGAGCCAGGAGCGCCCCCACCCCAACACGGCCCGCGCCCCAAGCCCAACGCAGCAGAACGTGGCCCCCACCGGTCCACAGCCCCCGCTCCACCCACGACCCCCCCGCCCCCCATCCACCCCCGCCATCCACCCCAACCCAGCCCCAGCCCAAACCCCCAGACACCCCCACCCCAGCACCCCCCCACCCAACCACTCACGGACAGGGGACCCGCAGCACTGCTCCATACTGCGGTCTGCCCCAACCGATGGCGCCCCCCCCAGTTGTGTGGTGCAGTAAAATTGGAGGGGAGTTGTAGGGCGAAGACGGTGTTTCCACCTTACCCCACTCCCCCCCAAAGTGTGTTATGTGCCCTATATGTCTATAAAAGTGTATTGTGCAAAACTAGTGCAGTGAGTTAAGAGGAGCGACCAGCTGGGCCCCCCCCAACCGGGCGGGGGCTGGAGACGCACCCGCCCAACAAACCCCCATCCACCCCACCGGGACCCCGGCAGGCATATGGGACCAGCCCGGTGGGGCGTTAGGGCTCGCCCCCCGGATACTGGGGCCCGCCCGAAGTGCCAGGAGGTCCACCGGAGCGGGGCGGGCACAACACCAAACCAACCAACCCTCCCGGCCACCGGAGCGCCGAGACCCGGGCCACGGATGGAGCCCCCGGCCCAGGCAACTTTAAAGTTAACCCACTGGCATGCAGTGATTCCGAATATTAACCCTTAGTGCCCATTGGAAGTGAATCTTGAGGAGTTGGTGACTGTAAGGTGTCATTTGATGTGGTCCACTCGATCCTGCTGGCAGCAACTGGGTTCCTGACTATAAAAACACAACCATTAGTTACAAATTGACAAATACAGAAACAGCAATATAAGTTATCGCAATGTGGTGGCTCTCGCTAACAGACAGAATTAAATAACCAAATTTAGATTAAAAGATTCAATATACGTAGACCATGTTTGTATAAATTTTGATATTTGGTTTTTATCCGAAGCAGATATTTTTTTCCATTAAAATGTGATTTATGAGGAAGTTAAACCATTGGTCGATATTAACTCTTTGACTGCCAGACGTTTTCAAAAACGGGTTGTCGCCAGTGCCAGCCGATTTAAGCATTTTGAGTGATCTTTCAAGGTCCACAGAAAATGTTGTGTTTGGACTATGGAAACACACATACTACCAAATGAAAGATTGGACTCTCAGCTTTCATCAGAAAAAAAAGTTTGTTTCTACCTTATTCCGTTCTTCAGTAATCAACAATAGAAAATGGTTACTTTCACCGAAATTCTCTCTTTTGAAACAAAAAACGGAGAAAAAGAGCTTTTTGTGAAACGATGTTATTTCATGCACTCTAGTGAATTGTACACTTCTTTTTGTCCATGAATGATGCCACAAACACCTAAATAGTGCTTTACTTCTGTAAAACGCTTTCACCAACAATGAAAAAGTGTTTTTTGATTGCAAAATACGTTTATTTCCATTCAACAGTGTAACAATTTGACAAAACAATTTCGCAAACTATTTACAAATGTGTGCAACTGTGGTACTACTTACAATTATGTGGATGTTTCAAATACAGTTTTTCCTTTTGTAACGCTCTCCTGCGTGCAAGGAGACGCCAGGACTCGCACAACAGTTTACTTTCACTTTCACATTGGTCCGTTTTGCATGCAAACGTTACACTTTCTTGACGGCCTTTTTTTCCGGGGAATAAAAAGCAAGTAGCAGACTGTACACACTTCCTCCGATGAATATGCATTGGACTCGGGGCACTCTCCGTCGTCCGATCGAACGTCCGCCTGTGCGTGCTCGGTTGCGCTCCGCGTTACGACACCGTCATAGCCGCCGCGTCAGCGGTTCCAATTTCGCCGTCAAGCTTGGATTCACCTTCATCATCATCGAGGATGATCACCGTCGTCATCAATGTACTATTTTAGCGTTGGTCAATGCCTTTCGTCTTGTAAGTGTAGAGCTGCTTGCAAACGCTCGCCATTGCCCGTTCCCTCCTCCATCTAGCTCCAGCTAACGTCTTCTACTGCCGCGTCAATGCTTTCCAACCACAGAGTCACCATCATCTTCATCATCGATGATGATCATCGTCATCAACAATGTGCTTTTTTAGCGATGCTTTTGGTCTTTGAAAAAAACGGCTCTGGCGTTAGCTCCTCGCGACCGGCCGCCATTTTTCCTTTGTTTTCCATTCTGATCTCCTGCTCAACGCTCTAGCTCCGCCTCTACTGACGCCCACCCGATCTTGTCAAAAGAGAGTCATCGCTGCCCTCTAGGGGCCAAAAATAGTCATTAGGCTCAAAAAACTTGCTTAAAACTTTCAGGAGAGCTCCGCAAGCCTTCCCAGCACCCGTTTCAAAAAAAAAAAAAAAAATGGGAGGACGTCTTTTAACGTCTTTGGCGCTCCTCCATAGGTTTTTGCAGAACGTCATTTAACGTCTTTGGCAGTAAAAGAGTTAAGACTTTATTTATTTTTCCAGTTAACAAAAATTGTTTTTTAAGCGATCGTAAGGGCTACAAGTGTAGATTGAAATTGTTTATGTGGTAAGTCAGTTGTTGTCAGGTCACCTAGCGAACACAAGTTTAGAGATAAAGGTATCCTACAGTCCAAGATAGCGGAAAGTTATTATTTTTGAGAGTTTTTTTGTTGTTGTCGGAGAAACCTTTGTAATATCTTTAGCTAAAACAGGCGGTTGGAGCGTACCCCGAAGTGTTGGAATTGGTTTCTTGATCATACTTTTAACTTGCAAATAATGTAAAAAATTTCCGTTTTTTATTTTGTATTTTTGGAGCAAGGATGTATATGATATAAACATATTATCTGAGAAAAGATGGTGGAGATGTGTAATTCCTTTCTGCTCCCACACACCTAAATAAAACGATTGGTTGTTAAGTTAAAAGTCGGGTTTATGCCATATGGGAGAAAATCCGCAAGGCTCCAATTGGGCTTTTGTAATTTCAGGGTGGCAGAAATTATTGGGTCTAAATATTTTCACAGATTTAACGCATGGATTATTACTTTTTGCCAAAACAATGAATCTTTCAACACATTTTCACGAGATGTAAAAAAGCCTTAATGGGGGGAAGTCAATCTTAGCCTCATCTCCAAGTTTTTTCTTGCCAGCGGAAGTCAAACATAAAGACAGTGCTTCTTTATTCGCTCTCTGATGAGAGCCTTCTTTGCTTATTGATAGGGGTTTTTTTTTTAGCATTGTAGCGATAATTGGTGTTGTCTTTTGGACGAATTAGTCATTTGATCAGCGCTTGAGGAAGTTGTAATTCCCTCAATTGCTTATTTATGTTTACTTTCAGTTTGGAGAAACACAACGAATAAAATCCAAATTCTCGTTTATTTATTCTTAATCTTAAGTCGCCACATTCAAAGTTTGTGGTTCTTTGTATTAGTAAAATAATTACTAATCCACTCGGACACAAGCACGATTGAGACTGAACTAGATTTTAAAAAAACATGCATTTATTCACTACGGTTACACATACAGAATCAAAATACTGCCTACCTAACTATCATACGGTGGGGAAAAAAGAAAAGGATAAAAGTAAAACTAATAGAAATAAGAAAGGAACAATTTAATGAGGTAGAAAGGAAAGGTTTTACTTGCCAAATCCGTGACATGTTTGAAATGGAAGTTGCACCAGCGATGTCAAATTGGCTATGAGACGTGCAACTTGCTGGAGTGAGTTGGATCGAGCGGACGGAGGGAAGATTGGTTGAAGAAAAAAAAAACTGCTCCAAAAAAACCAAGGCAAAAATAAAAATGATAAATGTTGTTCCACAGTTGGACGAGGGGCGACACAGCTCGACTCAGGCGCGGTTGAGACTTCAGCCGGAGTTGTCCTCTCGGCGCGCGAGAAGATCCGCGTATCAGCTGGCCAAAACCTGCTACTGAGGCTGAGATCCGCTGCGTGTCTGCGTCCCAAGGGAGATAAGCCGTTGAACCAGCTCTCGCTGCGATAGGACACTGGAAGCAGGTGCTGGTTATCGCACAGGAATTGCGCGTGTCCGTTCATCTGTGGTTGCTAGGTGACACACGGAGTCACGGAAAAGTTCGTCGGCGACTGTGTTGCCGAGGTTGTACGAACACACAAAAAAAGAAAAATATGAAAAATTTAAATAAATCACAGGATGTGTCCGTCGGACAGTGAGGAGGCGCGCCGGGATTTGGTGCACGGCGGCTGTGGTGCGATCGCCAAGTCCGAGACACTTGGTCATTCAGGGAGCAAAGGTGCCACGTGGTTGAGAACGTGGCACGGCACCGGGAAGTCCTTTTGTCAGTTCGGGCCCAGACGGAGGAGAGAAGGTGGAAAATAAACAGGAACAGCAGCGGAAGACGAGAGAGCGAACAAAGCGTGTGCCGGCTGTTTTAAAGTTGTGGGGCGTGTTCAAGAAGGGAAGACCGACCCCTCCCTCTTTGACTTGACTCAACTCCAAGACCTTTTAAACTCCAAATTATTTAAAGAATTAATAACTAATAATTAAATTTGATCAGGCTGGCAAGCCAAGTTCTTCCAAGCAAAACATGTTATCGTTACACATTTCGACTAATACTGCGTCATGAAGTAATTTCGTTCTTTGCGGAATAACTAAGAACTCTCTTGAGGTTGAAATACATATGACATTCTTTTCTAAATACAATTAAAACATACATGGTGTAAAACATTCAGTTGTGCTCAAGTTCACATGTATGTGATGAATTTCTTGGGTGAAATGTGTAAGATTGCTTTGTGGGTCATAGGTGTGCCATGTGAGGGCAGTTCCGATCGTCTCCACTTTAAGGCGCTGTGGTCACATGAAACTTTCAAGAACGCTGGAAAGTGACTGACCTGGGTTTAACCAGGGCCATCTGGCTTGGTGTTATCTGTGATTTAATCCACAAACTCGGCAGGGGACAGGATGGAGACCCCAGATAAAATACTTTGGTGCCATAAACTCGTGGTTCTGGCGGGTGAAAAGCAAACATTCACATCCTGGTGACATGGGTGGTGGTTGACTTCAAAAGTGTGGAAGGCCTTTTGGCCATCTCAGGCGAGGGTGAAATAGAGGGGGAGAGTTGCTATCTCTCAACCCCAACCCCAGGTTGACCTTGCACATATTTCCAAGAGTGAAATGTTTGAGGAAAGGAGAACAGAAAAAAAAATTGAGGGTGACTAGCAATATTCGTTACAGATCCCCCCTTTTGGCAAGAGGGATGAATCTTCAGGATGTCCGGGTTGCCGTGTCCAAACGATCCGTGGCAGGGTTCCAGCCACGTTCAGCTGGCAGTAGTCCCAATCACGCTCCACTGCAACAACCAAGACATACCACTGGTGCAACTTTCCCCTACCATCTGCAGGGCTATGTGTGTGCAGTGTATGTTGGTGTGTTGTCAGTGTCCATCTATGTGTATTCAGTTACTGGGTGTGTCTCACTAGGTACTGTATTAGCTACTAGGGAACTTGGGTCCCAGAAACAAGCATGGGCCTGAGACAGACGCAAAAGAAACGCGAACCTATCCTAAGGCTATAAAGGCTATTATCAAATCATGAGTAACTAGGGAACTAAAACCTAACAAAGTTGAGAAGAAAAAAAACAAAAGAAGATGGGAAATAGCTTTTCGCCTTCTTAAATCCCCCAAACCCAGGTTTATACTACGGGGCTAACTCTCTTATGAAGACGGGGAGGCAGCTACAGGCACTTGGAGGTCGAGGAGAATCTCTTCGTCGGATTGTCCTGATTGATCCTCCACCGGAGGTGGTCGTTTACGGTGAAACATCTTAGGTCGGTTAGCGCAACAGTCTAGTAGCTGATTGCTAAGCCTGTGCACCTTCCGGTAGAGTAAGTAGGCCATACCGAAGGTTAGGAGATACCCGAGAATAACAAAGGCTATCAGGGCATTATCGGCTGTAGACCAGGACTGAGAGAGGGAAGGCAGGGGAAGTTGGGCCGCGTTGCAAATAGCCTGTAAGGTGTCATCGACGGCGGTCAAGTCTATGGCCTGCGTTCCCTCGACTTGAATCGTGTACTTGGGGGTCAAATTTTAGCTGGTTGTGGGTTAGGAAGTCGGACACTTCAATTTCAGTCTGATGAATTTCCGGTGCCAAATGATACAGGGCCACGTTATCAACATGCAAAAAGGCGTCACGAGGAACATCAATTCACATAGTTTGGTTGGGTAGATTGATTCTAATGGTAGTATCGTGTTGATCGTAGCTTAGAGTGGTGGTTGAGGCGGGGGTGTTAACTAGCCACCGCGAGCCAATAATCTCAGCGCGAGTCGTAGTCATTTGGTATTGAGGCGTGGCCTCGGCTTTACATTTCAATCCCTTATTCAAAGGCTTAAGGCCTCATCTGTTACATCCCGAATTGACGGCTTACTGGGGCACAGGCAAATTTGGGGCCAGATAGAGGTTAGGACTTGAGTCGTGATAGCCAATCACTTCAGGGGTGTCAACCCTTACGTAAGTATCTCCTTCCCACACGCCCACGTTGATGACATCTTTCAGGTGGTAGATGTTACGGGCATCTATAATCGGCAGGGTAATAATAAAAGCCACTTCATAGTTTTCGGGTTTAACGTGTAGCACCGTGGCGCTTCCTAAAGAAAACGCGAGGTGGGTTTAAATTGGAGTAGCTGAACTAGCAAAAGCTCTAGACAGGATGTCTTGGACCAATTGTAACGGTACCAAGTACGGGGGAATTTTTCCCATAGCGAGTTGGTCCACAGATGAACTAACTTCACGCAGCATGTCATTCATAAGCATCATAACGTCTTGTACGTAGGCCGTATCCTCTTGGATCATGGTTGCCAGCAGTTTCAAGGCTGATCTAGTCTGGTTCAGCATAACGCTATGTGTGTTAAGAACAAGGATCGTACCCTTAAGAGTCTTACTAAGCGTCTGTAAATTAGAAGACTGCTGAGCTAGCTTACTTCAGATATCTGGCAGCTCAGCTTGAAGCTCCCCAACCTGTTTGCGCACAGTCTGCAAGTGTACGGCGTTAAAAGTAAAAGTTTCTATACTAAATAGACTTCCAATTGACGCGGCAGCTAAGAGTAGGCCTCCGAGAAAACGTTTCTCACGTCTCGAAGCCCCACTGAGGTCGGTTTGGGTAATTTGAAATTTCTCGAGGTGTCCTAACATGTGAATGATGTCTTCGGCGGCATGGTAGTAGCTCGAAGGCCAAACTGTTTGCCAGCCCAAGAGGCGCCACTATCGTCCTGGCCAGAGCGCTTCCTATACGTCGCCTGGGGGTCGAGGTGGACGAATATTCTTTGGGTATGAGCCGGCAGTTGGTCATGAGCAATCCTGGTTGCTCTCTCAAGGCAACTACCGCAGTCAGCATCATCTCCTAGTAACAGACAAAGGCACGCAAATTATCTTTGTTCGGCTTTGTCTTTGGTCCAGTGGGTGCCCGCCTGGTACTTTTAGTCATCATAGTCAGCTGGATCGGTCGGCGGGTTTGCCGTGTCGGTCGAGGGTGCCGGCTGGGTCGCTGAGTCAGTGTCCGCCATTGACCCTCCTTTGTTAGTTTCGCGCGCGCTGGTCTAGAGCATTGTTTGGTTGCGCGTACGAGTGTCCCAAACCGCAGTGACTTTTAATCTGATTTTGATGGACCCATCTCAGTTGATCCCCTTGACGTCCTTTGTTCATCCTAATTTGATAGGCGACGGGCGACAGTTTGTCAACGATTTCGTAGGGTCCGGCCCAGCGAGGAAGAAATTTGTGGTACTCGCCTTTCGTTGCGTGAACAAGTAGTACCCCATCTATCACCTGTTTGGAACTCAGTTCGTGAGGCCTTCTTATCGTAGTTTCTGACCCTTGCGCTTTCTTTAAGCCGTTGTTGGGCGAACGCGAATGTGGCCCGTAGGTGAGCTTGCTGGTCCTCCACATACTGGGAGGCCGTGTACGCCGTAGCTAGGTTTGTTTCTCCCAGCTGGTACATCAGGTGTAAAGGAAGCGTCATTCGTCGTCCGGTCATCATTTTGAAGGGGGACACCCCAGTGGATTCGTGCGGGGTGGCTCGAATCGCCATAAGTATCAGCGGGACTGGGACCGGGTGGCTTTCGCACAAAAGGCTGAGAAGGAACTTTTTTAGACTAAATAATATGACCCAGCTTAAGGCCAGACCATACTAGGTCGACATCATCTGCTCTGCTCAGGACACAAAATATTTCTTATAGGTTAATATGAAGAATTAAAATGTTCATAATGTGTAACAATAGTTGATATATGAAATTAGGTATTAAAAATGTTATAATATCTTTCAGTCCGCCCTTTGGGCTTATTTAAAATAAAGCCCAATAACTAAATATTTAAACATTTTTACCAAAGGATTCCCACGGGATTTTCATCATCGCAATGGCAGGTGCAACATAGGAAGAGGAAAAATGAAAACATTCTTTTTAGCAGGAGAGGAGGTCAGTCATATGTCAAAACAATGTGATTCATTAAAAGATTTTTTGTTTTTTTTTGTGTTTTTTCTCAGTAAAATAAGCATATCATATATGAAGACAGTGTGTTGTGATTATGTTCAAAATTTGTGTTGGGGGATCCCAGAAATAGCAAATTGGCATAACAGTCAGTATGAGAAAGAGTGTCATTATGTACGTGCAATTGGAGACGCGATTGAAGACTTGTTGTCGTTTGGGCTAGGGAAGTTTTGTTGCTTGCGTTTTGTTTTTCCAAACAGAGTCCTTCAGCTTTGCGATTGGCTGGCAACCTGTTCAGGTTGCACCTTGCCTCCTGCCCGAAGCCAGTTGGGATAGGCTTTTCTTCCTTCAGCTTTTTTAGAACCCACATCAACTGCCAGAGATGATCACCGGGCCCAAGGTGTGACTCATTCTTTGTGGAACGCCCCGGAAAAGGGACACATTCCTCCTATCTCCATTGGGTAATCTTCAGCTCGTCTGGTGGAAACTGGAAGCAGTTGAATGGCCTTCCGGCTGGCACGTCTGGTCACTCAGTTGGCTCCCGCTGGTGGCTGGCTCCTGAAGGTGGGGGTTGAGTAGAAGGCGGACCTCCGGCTGGTCTAATAGGCAAGATGTGGAACCAGGTGCCCCGTGGACTGGACTAGATTGACCTTTTCATCACCTCATCTGGGTGCAAAATATTTTCATTTCGTCACGAATAAACATTTATTCACATCCCTTCTTTTTGAAAGAGCATTTTGGTAGTGTTATTAGTTAGGGGTTAGTAAATATTAGTAAAGTTCTGTAGGCCTGTCCTGTGGGAAAAATTCTGTTTGTTGTGACATTGATTTAGGATCCAGCCTTTGGCTGACTTTAATGACCTGAGCACATTCTTAAATGCAAAAAATGAAAATCTTTAGCCAGTTCAAATCTGACGAGGCCAATTTTGTTTACAGAATGTAATAATTATTGGAATGTTTTATTATAATATTTATTGTTATAGATATAGCATGGATGTGCTTCCGGCCATTAAATAAATGCAACTTTCGTCAACAAATAAAATCAAAAAATAACATCTAACCCCAGGGCCCCAGGGGAAAAATAGAAATAGAAATGGAACATATTCACCTTATTTTCGCCGTCTCTGCCAAAACTTACTCCTTCTCCATGGTCAAGGAAATCCCCAGTTGTCCTCCTGTAAAATTCATTCTCACGGCCTATCTATAATTATCGCATTAAGACTAACTTTTAATTTTAAATTTATTTATTTAACATGGACTGTTTATGTCCTTCGCGACGATATACCCAGACCAACCAATAATTCCCCCATCTGAAAAAGATCGCTTTAGAGAATTTTTCAGACTAATATATAAAGTTTTGCAGTAAATAAATTTTGCTTGCTTTTTGTTTAGAAAGAGGGGAAAATTTTACATTTAACCAGCAAATTCGACAATGCGTCCCAAGCAACTATTTAAATTTCAAAAGAGAATTCGGGAAAACACTAGAAGACCAAACTTAAAAAAGTAAAATATAATAATTAAGATTGAAATAAATTGTATCTATCTTATCTGTATTCATATTAGCTGTTTCAATTTCTGAAACCAGACGAAATTTACCTGTATTATCTTTTGTGCTATAAAAATATTGTAGCTTATGCCAATGAATTTTACAAAGAATCTCAGTTTTCAGCCAATTCATCAATTATTATTAATACATAAAGTTGCCCTTAGTTTTAATGTTACCATTAAGCTTGCTAGTCCCCCTTGTTGATGTTTGTCCAAAAGGCTGACTGTTTTTAAAATAGACAGAGATAAACAAATCAGATCAAATCAAAATAGACATCAAACGTTTTTAAAATGTAATAAATCTGTGTGTATATAGTGTTGTCAATCAGTTCATTATATTTACGAAATGTTTTACTGTAAATGTTATCACCTTATATCTGTCAAAAATAGAGTGCAGTGTAAACGGTCAGTATCACATCATATGGTCTGGTATCACTAATTCAAGGAAAGCATTGTTTGTGGGGTTGAGTCACCATCGTAGTGGACAGTTCTGGACGCAGGAATGCTTTAAGGACGCTTGTGCAGAGCATATGGAGCAGTTTTTCATAGGACAGTTCGTGCGGAGCATTGTGTGCATTGGGCAGTGGAGCAGTTTTTCTTTTATCACATTTGTATATGATGGCACAGTCATTGTGGCAACAGGTGGCGCCAGGAACCTCCCCTCTCCATCAGGTATTGGCAGGATGTTTTGTGATGATGGCTGCATCACGCCCCTCTGATGGTGGTGGCAGTTGCAGTTTCTTTGTGGGTGGGGGGGTTTTAAAGAGGTCTGTGTCCCGCCAGTTGACTTTGTTCTGAAATAATGACCCCTGACCAATAATCCTCACTCGACTGAAAACATTAAAATCTGCCCCAACAGTATTTAGGTTATAACATGTCAGTAAATCTTAAAAACAAAAACGTCCTTTATTAAAAAAATTTAAAAAAAAATTGAGAAAAGGGGAAGAAAAAAAAAAAATTTTAAATAAAAAATAAAAAATAATAAAAAAATAATAATAATTAAAACAATGAAAGTTTACAATTTTAAATAATTTCTAATTATATGTCAATATTTGTTATGGTTTACAATATTTAATTTAATATGTTTTGCATACCTTCATAAATAATAATTAGGATGAGGTAGGACAGATATACTCTAACAATTTACAAATATAGTTAATTAATAAGTGTGTAGTTTTCAATTAATGTTTTCTCAATGGAGGCCGCAGCCCGTAAAGTCAGCCTTTGGTCAAACATCAAAGCAAGAATGATTTTTAATTACATATCACCTCAAATTATGTCAAAAATGTGATTCTTCCAGATAGCTTCCCCAGTCTGTTTGTAATGAGACTTCAAATGTCGAATTCAAAGGTTAAATATATTCAGGAGAGATTAAAATTATTTTCTATTTATAAACATGGGAGAAAAAACTAAAAAAAAACTCATTTTAAATTATAATTAACACATTACTTCATCCCCAGGACCGGAATATGGCACTTTGGTGGGACCCCAATTGTCCTTAATGGGTGTGTCTCCTGATTCTGAAAAGATATTTAAAATTTATTAAACAATGTTCTCGCGCACAAACAAAATCATAAGGGAAAAAACAATCATCTATATAAAGAATTATTCCACATTAATTGCCATCCAAGTTATTCGTTTTTAGTTATTATTATTATTATTATTAAAATAAGAGTAGAGACTAAACTATTTAATCTAAAACAATCACACAATTAACATTACCTTTTATAAAAACATTTTATTTGACCTCATTACAAAGATTGATGGCTGTTGGCATTTTTTTATTTGAGAAAGGGGACATCTGGTGGTCAAAATGAGTCATAGCAACTACAATCAGTCAAAGCTACCCATGCTCTACAAGCATAAGACATGCATCTAAATTTTATAATATCTTAAAACTATACCTCTCTATGTTATTTGTGTATTAATATTCGTTCGTTTTATATCAAACATAATTTTAAATATGACGTATTTGCACTCGTGAAGCCAGTTTAAGTATTCAACATTAGTGCTTAAGAAATTTATATAAGGAGCTTATAAAATCAGTTACGGCAACAATTTATATAATGTCGTTCAATTATTTAACGCAGACGCTTGCGGGTTTTAGCGTTAGAAGTTTTATTAGTAATTTTACCGTCTAATTAATTTATCCCGTTTAGCGCTTATTAAACGGCTTGATTTGTTTTATTACATAAATTTGTATTATACAGTTATTTTATTTGCAAAGCAACATTTCAGTATTAATCATTTTTTCAATACACTTTTCTTAAAGATACGTCCGGGACTCTCCTCTATATAAAAATTACATACACTCATAACATTATTAACGGGCGGTCGCCGTGTACGCACATTCAAAGTTAAATTGCCGTCATTAAAACCATCGAACAAATGCCATATCTTATTAGAATAAACTGACCTTTTTCACAATATAATCAAGTCCCGTCGTTCAATATTAATTACATTTTAAGTCATTATTTAAACAGTATGTTTAATCCGGAAGCTTTAATTCCGACTATCGGAAGTGATATCAGGTTAAATCATTTAGTCTTATATCATTATTTAAAGTTATATAAATGGTTATAACTTCACAAAAATACCTAAAGCTAGTATTCTAGCATTATTCATCATCATCTTATCCAAAAATACACGATTATGTGTCGTTTTTATTCCACTCGTAAACGTGTTCTTTTATCTCGTATTTTTACGTCGAACGCCCGGCGGCGCAAGCCTCAACGTCCCCCATCAATAAAATGAACTTACCGTAGTTTATAACGGCGCCATAAAATTTATTCCACCGCAATCGTATATCCATTTTATCAGTTTTTCAAACCACGGACTGGGCATTTCTCCGATCGCAAATGCGCATGTGCTCGCAACTCCCTGTCGCCTCATGACAACCATTTTTGTAGTTCTCAAACAGTGTTTTCTTTCTATTAATTATTGCCCGTATTTTATAGCTTATTATATTATATTATATTATATTATATTATATTATATTATATTATATTATATTATATTATATTATATTATATTATATTATATTATATTATATCGTAGTTCAGTCGTATTAATATTTAAAATGAAGTGACGTCTCACTTATAACAGAATTAGTCAACAACATATCTCATCGTGGTCCTTTTAAAAATAACCGTGACGTTAGATTTTCTTCACAGACAAGACGGCATACAAACAAACGAATATCTCCTCCTAAAATAATAAATACTGCTTTAAGTCAATTACGAAGCAGTCTCTCGACTAATATAGCCTGTCTGTTCACAATTATTCGATTCAATTGTGCAGAAACCCCTCATAACGTTACGTACCAATATCCTCATCTGCGCATTCATATTTCTGTTGTAACAATGACGTGACACACAACAAATAACATACTGCTTTAAGTCAATTATGAAGCAGTCTATTGGCATTTTAATAGCGTATCATCTTTGTCAATTAAAATTGTACGTCCATTTCAGCCTGTCTGTTCACAATTATTAGATTCAATTGTGCAGAATCCTCATCTGCGCTGAGCAAAATAATCCATTATTCAAGGATCTATTATCGTTATCTTCACAGCGGGCGATCTAGCCGTTGTGTCAATCGTAATCTTCTAATTCCATCCAAGAATCTACCAACATTTAGTTTTATGCCTATTTTCCATATTATTCAAGGAACTTTTATTTTCGATTTACTGCCAGCGGGCGATCCAGCCGCTTCTTCGATCTAAAATATTTCTCTAATTCCTTCCCAGAATCTATCGACATTTAATTTATGCCTGTTGTCACCTCAGCGCGACCTTATTTCATCTGTACACACAACAAATAACATACTGCTTTCAGTCAATTATGAAGCAGTCTATCGGCATTTTAATAGCGTATCATCTTTGTCAATTAAAATTGTACGTCCATTTCAGCCTGTCTGTTCACAATTATTAGATTCAATTGTGCAGAATCCTTATCTGCGCTGAGCAAAATAATCCATTATTCAAGGATCTATTATCGATATCTTCACAGCGGGCAATCTAGCCGTTGTGTCAATCATAATCTTCCTAATTCCAATCCAAGAATCTCCCGACATTTAGTTTTATGCCTATTTTCCATATTATTCAAGGAACTTTTTTATTTTCGATTTACTACCAGCGGGCGATCTCTCCGCTGTTTCAATCTAGAATCTTTCCCTAATTCCATCCAAGAATCTATCGACATTTAATTTATGCCTGTTGTCACCTCAGCGCGACCTTATTTCATCTTCATTTCATCTTCATTTCATATTAGCGCATTTCTTTGGTCAAGAACAAGTTAGGTGGAATGTGTCCAACCACTGGCACCGTTAGAGTGAAGTCGTGGAAGTCGGAACGGATAAGCAGACCCAGGCGGGTAGATTTTGATATGCGAACGTCGTGAGATAGGGGATTGGGAACCAAGATCAGAGTGGTGAGGGAGGCATCCACAATGGGAGTGGCCTCCAAAAGCAGTGACAGGTTCATGAATTCCGATGAGGGTTGGAAGAATGCGGAGCGAGCATTCAAGACCTGGTTCGCTCGCTCCACTGATTCCACTGAAGGTTTAAGGTGGACACGCCCATTGCGGTAATTGTACGCGGAGGTTCAACGGAAAACGACAAGACTTGGAGGCGAAAACAATGTTTGGGTTGTGATCTCGCAAGTCGTCAGCAGGACCTGCAGAAATGGCTGACTTGTCAGCCGACAAGGCGAAGACAACGACGGGTGTGCCTTGTACCTGGACATCTCCGATGAGGCACGGGGTGTACCCTGCGCCAGGCGGTGGCGGGTCAAGGTCTCAAAGGAAAGTATTGTGGCTTCTCAGCCGGTCCTTCAAAGGGGACGTGAGAGGTCCTGCCTTGACGTGTGACGTGTCCCAGCTAGTTATGGGGGCGCCGGCTTTTCGAGTCACGGTGCAGAGCTGAGACCTGTCAGGGTCTGGGCGACATGTCGGCAGGACCTGTCGCACCTGGGCCCAAATCTCGAGGTTCTGGTAGTCGATGATGGTTTGGAAGCGGAACAGCAGGTCTTGAGGGAAAAGCAAAAAAAACGAAAAATGAAATGATTGAAAATAATTGACAAGCAACCAAACACACAAAAACAGACAAACAGCAAAGTATTAAAGCAGGAAAAAGAGAAAAAAGACAATCACAACAGTATAAGTCCAGCGTTTTTTATTTATGCAGCCACGGTGCTATATTAATGTAATACTGCAGTCAGTTAAGACTACGAGATATTATCGGATATTATCCCGCGAGGCCACAAAGCTCAATTAACAAAGCTTGTGTCGCTTAGACCATGGCCGGCCACCGGCTATAAATAGCAGCAGTGGTTTGATTGACAGACCAGGACGAGCAGATCGGAGCTCGATGCTGCTTGTCCCACGGCTAACTCTCAACTGGCAGTCTCTCACCCCCGGTGCTCCACACGCACCCAAGGGCCGCCTCCGAGGCATGGCTCGCTAAAAAGGCAAAGTGGGGGAGTTACTCAACTCCACGCCCCACACAGCTCAACTTCACAAGGACTATGGTGCCACCTTGTGGAAATGCGTACACGGTACAGGTATGCAGCTAACGTCTTAGCCTTCCTGTTTTAACCTGCTCGCCGTGAGCTAATTTGGAGTCGGCGGCTTACGGAAAGCACACGCGCGACTCACAACTACACTTAGGTGCGGGAGGAAGCGGAGATGACTCGAATGTCGTTACGTCACTCAAGGGTAGCTAGTCCTAGGCACGTAACTCGAGTCTCGTCAAGGTATGCACGCCGGCAGTCACCTGACTTCCCACAAGTTCCGGAAACAAAAAAACAATGCCCAACTTTAAATTCAGCCAGCTGAAATTTTCAAGTTGCAAACTCAAGTTCTATCACGTTGTATTCACACACAAGTCACTATTCTCCCAATGGTAACTGTCTCTCGTTTTCAATCAATCTTGTTACACTGTCATCCCACACTAGCGGCTCACCTAAGATGTTACCACACGCAAGATAGCGGCTAGACAGACACTTAGTGCAATGCTCTAAGGTGTGAATTAATACACTTTTCTAGTATCGTAAAAACTCTACTCTCAGCGAATACCAATAATGACGCTGCGTAGAAGCCTTTCACCAGCCTAAATCATGTATGTTCGAGTGGACATTCTTTTAAATAAAAGCCTCACCAAGGGGCACCATTCTGTAGCGATAATTGATGTTGTCTTTTGGACGAATAAGTAATTTGATCAGCGCTTGAGGAAGTCGTAATTCCCTTAATCGCCTATAGGGGCACCACGTTCTGTTCACTTTCAGTTTGGAGAAATACAATCCTAATTCTCGTTTATTTATTCATAATCTGAAGTCGCCACATTCAAAATTTGTGGTTCTTTGCATTACTAAAAGAATTACTAATCCACTCGGACACAAGCACGATTGAGACTGAACTAGATAAAAAAAAACATGCATTTATTCACTACGGTTACACATACAGAATCAAAATACTGCCCACCTAATTATCATATGGTAGGGGGGGAGAAAAGGATAAAAGTAAAACTAATAGAAATAAGAAAGGAACAATTTAACGAGGTAGAAAGGAAAGGTTTGACTTGCCAAATCTCTCAGATGTTTGAAATGGAAGTTGCACCAGCGATATGTCAAATTGGCTATGAAACGTGCAACTTACTGGAGTGAGTTGGAACGAGCGGACCGAGGGAAGATCGGTTGAAGAAAAAAACTGCTCTTAAAAAAAACAAGGCAAAAATAAAAATGATAAATGTTGTTCCACAATTGGACGAGGGGCGACACAGCTCAACTCAGGCGCGGTTGAGACTTCAGCCGGAGTTGTCCTCTCGGCGCGTGAGAAGATCCGCATATCAGCTGGCCAAAACCCGCTACTGAGGCCGAGATCCGCTGCGTGTCTGTGTCCCGAGGGAGATCAGCCGTTGAACCAGCTCTCGCTGTGATGGGACACTGGGAGCAGATGCTGGTTGACGCACAGGAATTCGCACACGGTCACGGAAAAGTTCGTCGGCGACTGTGTTGCCGAGGTGGGACGAACACACAAAAAAGGAAAATATAAACAATGGGGGGAAAAAAAACACAGGATGTTTCCGTCTGACAGTAAGGGTTTGGGGTTTGGTGTACGGCGGCTGCGGTGCGATTGCCAAGACTGAGACACTTGGTCAGGTGCCACGTGGTTGAGAACGGGAAGTCCTTTTGTCAGTTTGGGGCCAGACAGAGTGGAGAAGGTGGAAAATAAACAGGAACAGCGGCGGAAGACGAGAGAGAGCCAACAAAGCTCACGCCAGCTGTTTTAAAGTTGTGGGGCGTGGTAAAGAAGGGAGGACCGACCCCTCCCTCTTTGACTCGACTCAACTCCAAGACCTTTTAAACTCCAAATTATTTAAAGAATTTTTAACTAATAATTAAATTTGATCAGGCTGGCAAGCCAAGTTCTTCCAAGCAAAACATGTTATCGTTACACATATCGACTAATACTGCGTCATGAGGGTATTTTGTTCTTTGCGGAGTAACTAAGAACTCTCTTGAGGTTGAAATACATATGACATTCTTTTCCAAACATGAACAAAACATACATGGTGTGAAACATTCAGTTGTGCTTAAGTTCACTTGTATGTGATGAATTTCTTAGGTGAAATGTGTAAGATTGCTTTGTGGGTCATAGGCGTTCCATGTGAGGGCAGTTCCGACCATCCCCACTTGAAGGCGCTGTGGTCACATGTAACTTTCAAAAACGTTGGAATGTGACTGACCTGGGTTCAACCAGGGCCATCTGGCTTGGTCTTATCTGTGATTTAATCCACAAACTCGACAGGGGACAGGATGGAGAACCCAGATAAAATACTTTGGTGCAATAAACTTGTGGTTCTGGCGGGTGAAAAGCAAACATTCACATCCTGGTGACATGGGTGGTGGTTGACTTCAAAAGTGTGGAATGCCTTTTGGCCGTCAGGTTGACCTTGCGCATATTTCCAAGAGTGAAATGTTTTAGGAAAGGAGAACAACAGAAAAAAAAAATGAGGGTGACTGGCAATATTCTTTACAGCATATAAGCTTGTTTTTCTAGTCTTTCGAGGCAGCAGAGGGCGATGACAATGTAATGGGCTCAGCACACGGGAGGCGACGTCGCTCGCTCTCAATTTATTTCTTATGGAAGCAGGGGGACAAGGCAAAAATCACCTTCCCCCTCCCCCTGGGCGACACGTGACATCCGTGCATTTGTGAAAATTTTCACTCGTACACGTAGACATGCACGCGTAGGTTTGCGACGTGATACGAGAAAGTTGAAAATGTTTTAAACTTTTGTCGCTGGGGGTGACAACCAATCAGCGAAGCTTTTATTGATGAGCCAATGAATGCAGGGCATGCTACACAGTAGGCTATCCAGCAAAATGGATGACATAATTTTAGCAATGTCCAACTAGCATAAATTTTTTGGGGAATAAAACTATCATTTTGTACGATACTCCATGCAATGATTTCCGGGACGTCAACAAAAAGGCCGGTGCATGAGAGCTTGTTGGTACAGGGGTAATTTGTCCGGTAAGTTTTCTTTACCGTTTTTGTAACAGTTAATAATAATAATAATAATAATAATGATAATAAAATTATACAGGAAATGGATGGATCTTCATACTGGAATTACGTGCTGTAGTGAAACTTGTGTTTACAATGAAAACGTTTAGATTCCCTCCAATTTAATAGACAATTAAATCTGTTGGAACAAGATAGTCTGTTGCTGCCTTATTGCGTCCTGTGTGTTGAGACCTAGGAGGCGATGAGGTATGTATTTCGCTGTCGTTTGTCGCCTCCCGTGTGTCGAGTTTGACATGGGAGGGGACGAGGTACGTATTCCGTTGTCGCTTGTCGCCTCCGGGTGCCGAGCCCATAATACGTCAATTTAATTTAATATTTTATTTAGAGCTTCTTTTTTTTATCTGATTAATCACATCTTAGAATTTTGATTAATCATGATTGCTTAACTCTTTGACCGCCAAAAAACGTTAAATAACGTTTGGTAAAATCCTACGGAGGACCGCCAAAGACGTTAAAAGACGTTCACTATGTTTTTATTTTTTTTGGGGGGAAACGGGTGTAGGAAAGCCTTGGCCAGCTGTGCTGAAAGTATCAAGCAGATCTAGTTAGTATAATGACTATTTTTGGCCCCTAGATGGCAGCGATGACTCTCTTTGGACAAGATTGGGTAGGCGTCTGTAGAAGACGTGAGGCGGAGCTAGAGTGTTGAGGGGAGAATGGCTGGGGAAGCTCACGCATGACCATTTTTTTCAAAGACGAAAAGCATCGACCAATGCTAAAGAGCACATTGATGACGACGATGATGATGATGGTGACTCAGAGGTTGACGCCGAAGTTGGAAGCGTTGACGGCTATGATCACGTCATAAAGCCTCACCGGCTAGCGATGTTAACGCCGGAAAACGCGGAGCACAACCGAGCACTTCTGCACAGGTGGACGTTCAATCGGACGACGAAGAGTACCCCGAGTCCAATGCATATTCATCGGAGGAGTGGGTACAGTCTGATCACGCAGAAGACACTGGTTATGGACTACGATGCCACCATGAATGGAGCGGATAAGATGGATCAGAACATCTCTTACCACCCGGTATAGGAACTAAAGGACATGAGGAAGCCAGACGTAACACCACCGTAACGTCACCGTATCATGATCCTGAGAGTAGACTTGATGGCAACATGGCCAAACACACTGCAGTATATACTTGCTATTCCCCGGAAAAAAAAGCCGGCACGAAAGTGTAGCGTCTGCACGAATCCTGCTGCGTCCCCTTGCACGCAGGGGAGTGTTACAGAAAGAAAAACTGTATTTGAAACATCCACACAATTGTAAATAGTACCACGGTTGCACACATGTAAATGGTTTGCCAAATTGTTTTGTCAAATTGTTACACTGTTGAATGTAAATAAACGTATTTTGCTATCAAAAAACACTTTTTTATTGTTGGTGGTAGTGTTTTATAGAAGTAAAGCACTGTTTAGGTGTTTGTGGCATCATTCATGGAAAAAAAAGTGTCAAATTCACTAGAGTGCATGAAATAATATCGTTTCACAAAAAGCTTGATTTCTCCGTATTTTGTTTCAAAACAGAGCATTTGGGTGAAACTAACCATTTTCTATTGTTGATTACTGAGAAACGGAATAAGGTAGAAACAAACTTTCTGATGAAAGATGAGAGTCCAATCTTTTGTTTGGTAGTATGTGTGTTTCCATAGTCCAAACACAAAATTTTCTGTGGACCTTGAAAGATCAGTCAAAATGCTTAAATCGGCTGGCACTCACAGCATCCCTTTTCTGAAAACGCTTGGCGGTCAAAGAGTTAATTAAAAAGGCTTTTTTTTAATCAACATTTTTTGCCCTCTAAATTTGAAGAGCACCTGTTCATTTAACTCTTTGACTGCCAAAAACGTTAAATAATGTTTAGTAAAATCCTAAGGAGGAGTGCCAAAGACGTTAAAAGACGTTTGTTTCAAAACAGAGGTGAAACTAACCATTTTCTATTGTTGATTACTCAAAAACGGAATAAGGTAGAAACAAACTTTTTTTTCTGATGAAAGATGAGAGTCCAATCTTTCATTTGCTAGTATGTGTGTTTCCATAGTCCAAACTTTTAGTTAGTCCATAATTTTCTGTGGACCTTGAAAGATCAGTCAAAATGCTTAAATCGGCTGGCACCCACGGCATCCCTTTTCTGAAAACGTCTGGCAGTCAAAGAGTTAATGTTATAAGGACGTCTTCAACATTTTTTGATCCACTGCACTCTCATCTTCCTTTTTTTCCTAATCAGTTAATTACTTGCATAATTAAAAAAATAAAATAAAAAATTACCCCAGTAGTTTGACATGAACAAATATTCTGAATGTCATACACATTAGTTGCTCAAGCACAACCTGTGCTACCTTTGACGTAGCCATCCGCTGTCAAGATAAAGGATAATCTGTGATCTTAATTAATAGTGATTATTCTGCGTTAATACATGATTAACTCCTTTACTGCCACTCGTTATCCAAAAAAACAACCCAGACAGTTGCAGACGATTTGGAGCATTTTAACTAATCTTTCAAGGCAAACAGAATATAGTGTGCTATGGCTACATAAACATGGTGGGTATCAGAAAAAAAATTATGATTCTACCTTATTCCGTTAGTAATCACCATTTGAAAATAGGTAACTTGAGTGGCATTGAGTGAAAGTTGAAAGGATGAGGAGAAAACCACCTTTTTGTGAAAAGATAAATTTTCCCATTGAAAAGAGATACAATGCTACCATCTGTTGGCCATAGTTAGTGGGTGTTTTTGATTTAATAAGTCATTTGACTAGGCACATTGAGAAAACTCCCCGTAGTAAACGTTAATTAACGTTTTTGACGGCATTCATTTGGATTTTAATATACGTCATTAAACGTTTTTGGTGGTAAAAGCTTTAATGCGATAATTTTTTGTGATTAATTTATTAGTTAACGCTTTAACTTTTACGGCACTAATTTTATTTTTAAATTCCTTGTGTTCAAATTACTTTATTTATGCTTTCGTTTTCCATAGTTGTCCTCCCTCAACCACACACACAAGTCCCAAAGACCTTTTTTCAGTTCGATCTGGAGCGTTGCCATCTAAACTTTAATCAGCCTTTATTTTGTTGTGTTGAGATTTTGCTTATTTCAGCTTGATTTCTTGTTCGGTGTTATTTTGGGGGCTACAATCTCCTTTCTTTCTTTTTTCACCCCCACTAATTATTACTAAGTGAGGTATCATTTCAAAGACCTAGGACCATAGGTGTCAAACTCCGATCCTGGAGGGCTGCAATCCTGCAGGCTTTGGATGTTTCTGCCTCCAACACAGCTGATATATGGTCAGCTCATCAGCAAGCTCTGCATAAGCCTGATAAAGATCCTGTTGATTGGAATCAGCTTGTGATGGAAGAAGGAAACCTCCAAAACCTGCAGGACTGCGGCCCCGAGGACCGGAGTTTGACACCTATGACCTAGACTATTGAATTTCTGTAAAATTTTCATCTAACACTTACTAACCCTGTCAAGCTTTGCAGTGCACCTCCAGAACTTCCCTAAATGTCTGTTTTGACAACTTGAATATACAGGGTGGGCCAATAAAATGTTACCAGTTACCACTTAAAAAAAAAATTCGTACAATTTCCAAAATAACCGATTTTTTTTCATTTTCTGGAAAATCAACAACGAAGCACTCAGTTATTGGCCTAATGAATCAAAAGCAATAAATATACTGTCGAGGAGAAAGTGAAGATCGTGGAAGCATATTTTGAATCAAAATCGGTAACCCACACTCAGCAATAATTCACGAATGACTTTCCGGGAAGAAATCCTCCAAGCAGACTCAGAATTAGACATCTTCTGCAGAAGTACAGAAAAACAGGACCTTTGACCAATGTGAATAAAGGACACAGTGGTAGGCCAATGCCTGCAAGGACAGCCATCAACACTGAGATCATGAGGCACTGTCTGGAGGAATCACTGACAAAATCAACCAGATGTTTGTCACGGGAGACTGTCGCTATGAGTGTGGGTTAATTATTTTGATTTGAAAAATGCTCCTTGACTTTCTCCTCCACTATATACTGCTTTCGATCCATTAGGGTTATTTCTGTTGTTGATTGTTGAATTTGTTGTTGATATTCCTGAAAATGAAAAATAATTTGTTATTTTGGAAATTGTAAGATTATTTATTTTTTAAGTAACATTTTATTGGCCCGCCCTCTATGTTCTTACATAGTAGTTGGGCCCGCTTTGCTAAATTTTCTTATACTGTACATTCATTTATACTGTACATTACAGTATATGCTTGTTTATCATCAAGCTTGTCATTTGAAGTAGCTTTTTTTTCTAATGTGTAGGCAGCTGCTCTCAAAGGTGATGGCTACCAGGGACATCCTTCACCCCACTCTCCTGGGGAAATGTTTCAGGGAGTCACGATTCTAAAGGCTGTCAAGGTCTGTAAATAGTAAAGTGTACATCATGTGTTAAATTAGAAGAAAAAAAATCTCACAGCTGAATTTTGTAATGCAGTAACTTCATCCTTGTTTTGGCCTATCAGTAATACAGTATCAGATTCACTGAAGCAATAAGCATTTTTGGTACTTGAACTTGTTTGCGTTAGACCAGTGGTGGGAAAACTAGGTCCTCATGAGTCGGAGATTTCCCTCCTCCAACACTGCTGATTCCAATGAACAGGATCATTATCAAGCTTATGCAGAGCTTGCTGATGATCTGATCATATGAATTAGGTGTGTTGAAGAAGGAAAACATTGAAAACCTGTGGGATTCCAGCCCTCGAGGACCGAGTTTGCGCACCCCTGTGTTAGACATCACTCCATGCCATTAAAAAGTGATGTGCCTTATTATAAGCTTTTATATTATTGTCTTTTTTTAAATGTTACTGAGTAAGTTAGCAAAAACATCAACAGCACACACAAAACGTTTGTTTTTCTTGTCTATTTCTTTTTTCCTCCCATAGCTGGCACAAGAAGGAAAGGTTTCACTGAAGGGGGCCCAACTGTTCTTTGATGTTAGTGAGAAGGTGAGGAAGGTTTTGGAGTCATACTTTCGCTTGGGTTCACCGCTGTACTTCTCCTATTCACATCTGGTATGTCGATCTGCTATTGAGGGTAAGTAAAAATTTTCATCCATTCGTCTATCTATCCAAATGTGTAGAATTTTACACACACACACACACACACACACACACACACACATATATATATATATATATATATATATATATATACATTCTTATTTTATACCTGGTCCATGTATAAAATAAGGTATTGATAGCTGTGTTGTGTTTCTAAAATCTAAACGGCAATATTTGACATTTTGAGTAGAATGTTTTTATTTTTTGGCAAAGGTGTTTTATAAAATAAATTAAGACAAAGTTCTACTTTTTATTTCAATAATGAAAAAGATCAAATGCAATTTAAGGCACATTCCCTTCCTTTAAACATGGAGAGGGAATTACAAAATAACCTAGGTCCAGGATATTGAAAAAGAAGTAAAGAAAGCAAGCCAGGTATATTCAGTGAACCTTATTTACATTTTTTTTTAATTTTTT
Source organism: Vanacampus margaritifer (assembly GCF_051991255.1). Classification (NCBI taxonomy): domain Eukaryota; kingdom Metazoa; phylum Chordata; class Actinopteri; order Syngnathiformes; family Syngnathidae; genus Vanacampus; species Vanacampus margaritifer. Next base: position 25,901,716 of record NC_135439.1, on the reverse strand, counting down.
ATGAACATTGCCATCTTTTTCATCGCAATGGGACTTATCTCATTGGCTGCCAACATTTTCCACAGCGTGCATCATTAGACGCTACGTTCCCAAGACAAAAGGCAGGATGAACCAAAACAACAGATAAGAAGAGAGTCTGGTGCAGCTAGAACACCATCTTCCATACCCCGCCCTTCAGAACAGATTGATTTGTTATCATCTTCCCAAACTCCAACCGCAGAACTACCAGCCCCCTGCGCTGTACATCACCCCTGAACGACGCCTGCCAAACACCACTACCACCACCAGATTCACTACCAGACCAACCCCTGCACTGCTTATCGCCCCCCTAAACGACAATATGAATGACTCAACCTCCGCATTTCACCGACAAGATGAACCATCTCGTCAATCTCTCCAAACAACTATTTAAATGTCTCTTAGACAGCTATCTACTGACTTCGGGGTTTCGCCCACTAACCACCCTAGAGACTCCATAAACAGCTTTCTACCAATCGTCGGACTCCACCAAGCCTCAGCAAACAGCCACCTACTTGCTGACCTCCATCCTATGCATAAACAGTGTGTGTCCCCAAATCAGGACCCAATGAACCTAAGAAACTTGTAGCATTCCTGTGATTATAAGTAACAGAAAGTCAAAGTAACAAGAAGAAATGTCTGAAGCTACAAACCTAGTCACATAGCGTGGCAACCGCTGACCAAACCAGTGTCTCCGATAAACGCTGCGAGACTAGCTCTTCTCAATACTAGATCAATAATTAACAAATCACTGTTGATTATAACATATGATCTTGACTTATATCTCCTCAGCGAACCATGGCTAACAAAAGGTTCCTGCAACACTATTATGAATTAGCCAACACCGACAGATTTTAGTTTCATGAACAAATGTCGCAGTGGCAAAAAAGGTTGGGTTTTTAGTTATTATATTGGACGCCAGGATAATATAGCTGTAACGTGTTGTAAACTTACCAAACTTATATGCAACATTTTTAACATGAACATCATGCAAATCAACTTGGAATTGTGACCCAAGACCCAATCATGAACCAAAAGTGTTAACATCATCCAAATTATTGGTTTAGACACGCAAATCTGTCATCTCCACTGGGAGCATCTATGGATCTGAAGGGGTTAACTCACTATTTCAGTGTAAAGATTTTTTTTTTTGTGGCTTTAATTCATTTGAATATCTCAGTCTCTAGGTAAAAAAATGTCATCCCTAATCCTCCAAACAAGAGTCAATGATTAACAGCACCAGGAAAAACCTACCAGACACACATTTCCTTACTTTTTGTGTTGTTTAGATTGATTTGACTGATCAAAATTAGGTTGAATATGAAAGCTATAACACTTGTGTTTTTATTGTTATTCAGGCAAGCAAGAAACACGTACTGATCTGAGCCACCCTGTTCATGTTGACAACTGTCTGCTGGTTTCGGAACTCAATGAGTGTTTAAAGGAACCGCCTGCATACACAAATCGAGATTACAGGTGACTCTAACAGTCTGCATAAATATTGTAATATTTACAAATCAGCCTCATGTCTCATTTGTCTTCACAGTGCAATACTTTACCTAAATGATGACTTTGAAGGAGGAGATTTTATTTTCACAGAATTAGATGCCAAAGTAGTCACGGTATTAATTCAGTTTTGATTTAAACAACATTTTGATTTCTAGAGGTACTGCTATCCATTAGACATTTTCTGCTTTCTCTAGGCAGCGGTGCGTCCACTGTGTGGCCGTGTGGTTGGATTTGGAGCAGGCAAAGAAAACCCACATGGTGTGAGAGCTGTCACAAAGGGACAGAGGTGTGCTGTTGCACTGTGGTTCACCTTGGATCCGGCTCATGAGGAAAAGGTAGAAGCTACCTCCTTTCAAAAAAAAAAAATTATATTACGGAAGTCTCTTTAATTTTATATTTCCCTTTAATTTGTAGGAAAGAATTCAAGCTCAGCATATGTTGGAGATGTTCTCCACCACTTTGATGCCAGATTTTAACTCAAAAAAGGCAATGGCCAGCTCAGACTACCATCCCATGGTGACAGAACCAACCAGAGAGACTGACAAGGCAATAGTAAATCAAGGAAAAGCTACAGATGTAGAGCAAGTTAACACATATAACATACATGCTGAAAAAGCAGCTGAGGTCAAGAAAGATGGAATTCAAACTGTTAACATAGATGGACAACAGACCCCTAAATTAAAAGTGAAGCAGTTGGATGCAGTCAAAATTGATCCCAAAACACCTTCCATGTCAGGCTCTCAGAATGGCAAGGATGAGTTGTAATTAAATTTTGCCATAATAAATTTTTTAACACTGTTGTCCTAAATGAATACTGTGATTTGTTTGAAAAAAATATTGTAGGTATTTGATGAATTTGATATGATGGACCAGTTGAATATAGTTGTAACAAGCAAGCAATATTGATAGCTTTTAAACCCTCTCTTAGCTATATTTGAAATCATGGCATGCATTTTCATTTGACATTCAAACTTTTGTAACCATAATGACTTAAATATAGGTGTGTCAAATGGAGAGGGTAGATTACCCATGAAAGTGAATGTTTCCACGAACTAATTGAGTCTTTTGAACGGCTCTTCAATGTGAACAATGGGAATCGAGTCTTAATAGAGAGCCATTCAACTTCTAATTCCCTCTCACACGACACCCACCCCCACTACCACTACACACACACACACTCACACACTCACACACACCAAACACACTTCTGGAGAGAGCGTTATCTTTGCATTTCAGCCTCAAACAACTTGTAAGTTGTTCGTTCAGCTCTGGAACAAGCAAAAAACAAAACAAACAAGACAAAAAACTAGGACGCTGCTCCCTGTGAGTCACTGAAGTTACAACACAAGTCTCAGAGAAATGGAGCAAAGAGAGGACCCACAAAATAAATAAATAAATGAATGAATAAATAAATAAAAATTCTGGTGGTGTGGCGACCTTTATATGTCAGGGACTTCTAGCAAAAAAAAAAGAGGCCAACTTTCAACCCTGTTTAATACCATGTTCCAGCGTACCGCATACAGGACAGTTGCTATGTTTAGAACAAGCTGGGAGATTTACGTCACCACCCTGGCTACTTGCCCAGACATAATACATCGTTGGAAAACTGGGTTCTTGCCCAACATTTTAAGATGCAATCATATCTGCAGGCTCAGCGATCACTTAAAGCCGGGTTCACACAACAGGAGAATTAGGCCGATTTTAGCCCTGCGAATCTCCCCCACCAACAATCGTAAGGACGCGCCGACATCCAAACGATAATCTTAACAGATAGTCCTACCATGTGTGGTCTGTTTAGACCGATCTCGGCCACTCGGAAGGTCATTTGGGCCGCTCCGATCTAAAATCGGGGCTATTCACCATGTTAGATCATTTTGGCCCGACTTCGCTCCATGTGGTGTCCCCCTAGAACAAATGAGCATGCAGACGGTTGTCGCTGATGTGCAGCCAATCAGAAAGCGAGGCAGTGAGGAAGACAGTGGGGAATCCAAAATAGAAACTATCATGGCGCAACAGAAAATCTGTGCTTGCGCTATTTACACTCCTTAAAACAACGCCTTTTATTTTATGTTGCTTTTTTCTGCTAAAAACAAACCAGGAAGGATCGCGACTGGTCCTCCATGTTTGTTTACTCTGAAGTCACGTTCAATCTCATAGATAATTTTGCAAGATTTCCTGTCTAACCAGGAAACTTTCATGAATGAAATCGGTTTGTGTGTGATGTGTTGATTGTTCCGTGTGGTTGTCACCACACATGTGTAGCGATTATTTGGGTTGCCGTAATGGCTTATGAGAAATTTAGACGGTAATGAGGGGAATTGTAATTTACTCAGCAACCTCTGGGGCACCACGTTGACTTTGCTTGTTTGTTGGAGCAAAATAAATGACAAAAATCCTATTATCAAGTATTCATAATCTGAAGTTGCTACTTTAGTTAATCATGGAGTTCTTTGCTTTCACAAGAGAATTACTAATCCACTCAGTAAACACAAATGATTCGGCAGAAATTGAATTTCTAGACAACAAATTTATTTAGTAAACACACATATATCAGTCACAGCCTAACCTATTAATGAAACGGAATATAAAAATGTGAATCAAAGATAAAAAGAAAACATGCAACCAAACTAACTAAGATAAAAAGGGAATGAAAAAGGTAGATGGGGGATAAAGATGGATGCGTGTTGACCTGTCAATCCTTTTATGTTTGAATAAAAGCATTGTACCAGTAGTATATGGTCAGATTGCAATGAAGGCGCAGCTTACAAACTGGTTCAGTCGCACGGGAGAGGTTCAGTCGCACGGGAGAGAGAAAGAGAGACTCGAGCGTCGATCCTCGGTTGAATGCTGGAATGCTGCACCAGGTCTCTGGTTCTCCCGCGATCATAAAGTTATTGAATCTGCTAAATTTACTAATTAGCTAAACTTAGGTGGCTACAGAAATTACACACATTATTCATTTGAGATAGACGTACAGATTGTGTACAAAGATAAACAATAGGAGTCACTTGATGTCAGTCCGGTACATAGAGTACGTCCCGAATTATGTAGACTTCAGATTAATTAGGAGCGGCAGGATTCTTGAGGATAACCGATAGTGACCGCTGGAGGGCACTGTTGTACCATATATCTTCCAAGGGGCATTGTTTCCCAAAAAACACATGGCTAATTCCTGCGATAGACCAGACCATCAAAGATGGCCTGGGGACTGCTTATCAGACAGGTTTTCAGGTCTGTCGGAGCTGTGATATGCGTTTCCTGGGGGTTATAAATGCAATCCAGACCCTTCTGGAGGGAAACTCAAAGAATCCTTTTTGAACTGAAAACACAGAGTTAAGACACGCACACACATTCCCCAGGGGGAAATGTTTAAAAAGGCAAATACAATGGAAAAATTGAGGATGACGGGCAATATTCGTTACACAAGGTACATTCAAAACTGTTACTCCTGTGATTTTTTTTCTCGTCAGATGTGGGGTCTCTCATAGTTTGGAGGTCAGCTGACAATTAAAAAAAATCTTGCCGTGTGAACCAGTATTTATCGAAAACTATAATAACCAAACTTGAGATCTAATACAGTGAACCACCTGGAACCAGTCAGTGCCGAAAACGACTCCTCCAGGTTGGGAAGGGCGTAGGCATCCTTTATAGTCTGGAGATTCAGCTTTCGGTAGTCAATGCACAGACGAACATCACCATTCTTTTTACGGACTACCACGATGGGCAAAGCAAATGGAGACACTGATTCCCTGAGAACTCCAGTTTTCAGTAGGTCTCTCGTCATGCAATTTGATGTTATGTTTGACCTTATTGATCCTAATGGGAGAAGACTTCCGGTATTCCATGAAGCTTGTTTACAATCCTTTCTTTCCATTCTTGTGAGATGGATGAATCTCTGAAATTAAATTGTAGGTCACAGGAAGAGTTTACAGTGAAGTCAGACCTCACGTTGGCATCATGTGACAGGATTTGAGGTGTTAGCACGAGATTGGCAATCGGGCTCAAGGGTGCAAAACACACGTTGTGTTCTGATTCATTACATTGGTACTTAACCCCTAGACGTTATTGTGACCATTTTTCGGCTTTTTGTTGGTTCTGACCAAGCCATTTCAAAATAAAATACTGCCCACGGGTTAATGGCAGGTATGCGGTGAAACTGTAATCAGGCAATTTACAACACAACGTCCACCTGCAAATCGAGATGATGGATGTTCAATGAGTGCACAGGAGCCTGCAAGCGGGATGTTGGTATTGATGGAGCCATCAATGACAACGGTATGACCGCCAGGAATGACAATTGGAGCTTCACGACGAGCCTCACGACCCCTTCGGTGCCCAACCGTGCTTGTTGATGACGTAGTTGGAGACAGCTTCAAGACAGCTCGGTACCCGCTCCCTAGACGTTATTGTGACCATTTTTCTGCTTTTTGTTGGTTCTGACCAAGCCATTTCAAAATAAAATACTGCCCACGGGTTAATGGCAGGTATGCGGTGAAACTGTAATCAGGCAATTTACAACACAACGTCCACCTGTAAATCGAGATGATGGATGTTCAATGAGTGCACAGGAGCCTGCAAGCGGGATGTTGGTATTGATGGAGCCATCAATGACAACGGTATGACCGCCAGGAATGACAATTGGAGCTTCACGACGAGCCTCACGACCCCTTCGGTGCCCAACCGTGCTTGTTGATGACGTAGTTGGAGACAGCTTCAAGACAGCTCGGTACCCGCTCCCTATATACTGGTCGTACAAGAGTTCTAGAGTGTTCATTCCAATCAAAACCTGTGATTGAAGCTCTGGACGGGAATCTGGCCACTTCCGTTTTAACACCCACAAAGTCACTGGGGAATGTTACTGACATTTCAATGTACCCCAAGTAGGGAACAGCTTGGAGGAGATCACAAACGGGTTTCAGTGGTTGAGAGGGAAAATGCTTGTTGTAAAAGTGGTGACCTGTGACCCAGTGTCAAGTAAACAGGAACAAGTTTGGCCAGTGGTGGTAACTTCACTTGTACACTTAGATCCTATTAATCCCTTTGGTAGTCGAGTGTTTAGAGGTGGTGACGGTGTCGAAGAGTACCTGGGCTCAGTTTAAAGACTGGCTTGAAGGGGGATTGTATTCCTGCAGTTTCTCAGCATGCTGTTTCTTCTTGAGAGTCACCAAAGCAGAATTCGGGGGATTGTCACATGCTGGTTTAATGTGTCCATCTTCCCCGCATCGATAACAAAAACCTGGCTTCAGTCCCGAGGGTGCAGGTCGTAAGGATCGTGACCAAGGTTTTTGTTTGGCACCGGAACCAGGAGGGGTAGATTTTGCTGGTAGTGACTGCTTCTGACCGGATTGGGCTGCAGTCAAAGCTGCCAACTGTCTTTGTATGTCTGCTAACTGCTTTGTTAACTTTTCCAGTGTGGTGGCTTCATGGTCTTCAGCATGAGTCATGGCAGTGGGTTAGGTTGGGCAGGTGATACAGAACTTTGTGGGCCTGGCCTTAGTTGCTTAACAGAGTGGCCAAGCAGAGAAATCACTTCATTGAGGACTTCTGTAAAATCCTTCCCTGTACGCTTAGCCAACTCTTTTAATTCTAATAGATAAGCATTGGTTTTTAGCTTCTCTATTTGAGTAGTACACACTTTTGACAGTTCTAAAATTTCATAACTGAGTTTACCGTCATCACTCAAAAATGTATATGGTAAAGTGTCGCAAAGCGCAATTATAACAGCACCCGATTTATACTCAACAACCCATTACGGTTAAACACAGACTCTGGCTCTTCAATAACTTGACTTTTTAAAATTGAGCTATATTTTGTCAAAAACCCTATGACTTTATCCGTTTCTGTCTTAGTAACTCCTTCAATCAAAAATGCATTGGGTATTTTTATGCCATGTTTCTCAAATACGTCCATTTTAATGTTGTATATTTTTCCGTCCACAACAGTTCTGCCAACTCTCTCCTGGCTAACTCACCAAATTATGTAGCCAATATTTGCTGCATATCATAGAACAAAAGTAACAAGTAGTAGTAGGCTAGGTGTCAGAAGTCACAGATTGAAATAAACAATTGATAATAAATGCCCCAAATCTTGAGGTGTGGAGTTCATTTGTTGGCAATCACACATTCCAGTTCACTTGCACCAAAATTAATCAAAGTTCACGCAACCCACAGGATGGTGGTTTGAATGTCCTAAAGGAGTGTAAATGGTAAGAGTGTGTACGAGAGCCTCCGACCAGCCCGAACAGAGCAGGTTGTAGGGGTTCCTAGCAGGAATCTCCAATGGCTTAGACTGGGTTTAATCTTCTGCGTTGAATCTTTCTGGGCTTAGCTCAACATCAATTCAAAGCCTGGCCTGTGCAAAACAGGACCATCTTGGCTTGTTTATGCACAATAATACAAATGTTTACCTAGGGTGGCCATCATCTTTTGAAAACAGATTAATCACAGAGCTCTTTGTGTACACAATCAAAAACTAAATCGCATAAGTAACACTAATTGCATTATAATAGAAAATAGTTCTAATCCATCTTTAGTATTGTACAATATAAATCTATTAGACATGTCAATTCATTTATCAAAAACTATAATGTACTATATGAAAGCACTAAAGTTGTGCAAAATTAGCAATAGCAGCATTGAACTAATTTAATCCATAAGAACAATGTATTCTAATAAAGATGCACAAAACATACACAGTTCAATTACATTCAAGTGTCAAAAAGAGCTTCATTGAGTAAAGTGCTGTTCAATGTTCATAATATTTCAACCAATCAAAGCTGGCTAAAACGCCATATGATATAATGCATAAAATAATTAGTAACAGTGAATAATCAATACCAATCACTTCACACTGATTATTTTATACAACCATTTGAGAACCATGCCAAAGCAATTGCAACTGGACCCATAGGCTAATGCTAAATCATGACTCACCAACTCGACTTTTCTTAATAAATGGCAGTCGGCTCTAGAAGTTGACCAGTAGGCATGTGTAACGCACATTGCCCGTCAGCCTCAAATTTTTTCCCTTCCTTCCCTTAATATTTCATTCTTGGAAATATGCGCTTAGTCAACCTTTTATTAGTATGGGGAGAAGGAACTGCTCTATTCCAAAAGACCGGCCCAACATGGGCGCACGGATCACCCTTGCCATGTAAGAACGTGTGGCCTGATGGCTTTAACTGGTTTCTCATGGATAAAAATGCCAGAATGCAGACAGATAGAAAGGCGCCAAGCAAGGACAAATAGGGTGCCAAGCAAGGATCAATAACAGCAACGCAACGGCCTAGCTCAAGTCACCTATCTAATTATTAAGAGCCCTAATCGAACAGCGGCAGTGGTCAGTGTGTCCAAGCTCGGCACTCCTGAACACACGACAGTCCAAGATGATGTTCCAGTGGCCGGACACCGAGATACGGGCGATGTTTTTTGCCGCTGTACTGGTGTTGGAATACCAGATGGTGCGATAGAGCTGGCGATGTTCAAACCAGGTGCCGGAGACTCTCAGGTTCTGTATGGCATAGAGCTCTAGCAAGCGTTCACCGTTGCCATTAGTGATGCCGCAGGAGTGGGGGCCGATATGTTCATATCCAGCCCTCTCCGCACCGAGAGTCGCGTTCATGTCGCCCAGAACCAGGGTGACATCATGGCGGGAGACATGCTACAGCTCGTCCTGAATTGACGGGTAGAACTCATCCTTTGCCTGCTCGTCGGCTGCGTCCGTGGGGCGTAGCAAAGGTGGAAAGAGAGACGAACGAGTGCTTCAGGCGGGCGTACAACAGGCGAGGGCTGACAGGCTTCCAGGTGGAGATGGAAGGAACATGCCGGCAATGAACTGCTAGGCCCACGCCCTGGGTGTCATCCCCACTCCAGAGTAGCTTGTAGTCGCCAAGCTTGGTCTCACCGGATCCCGGCCACCTAACCTCCTGTAGGCCACCGAGGGAAATGCGGAGTTTGGAGAGTTCAGTGGGGAGAAGAGAGGTGGTGCCAGGCTGGTTCAGAGAAAGGATGTTCCAAGTCGCAGAACGAAGAGGGAAATGGAGATTGAGGATGGGTGGAGGGGCGCCTCGCTGCCAACGCATCGGGAGATAAGAAAAAGAGGATGATCGTGTCCAGTGGATCAAAAAATGTTGAAGACGTCATCTTAACATTAAATTATCGAAGGGATTGACACATGACAGCTGCTCTTTGAATTTGGCAGGCAAAAAATGTTGATAAAAAGCCTTTTTAATTAAGCGATTAATCGTGATTAATCAAAATTCTAAAATGTGATTAATCTGATTAACACAGCTCTAAAAAAAACACACACACACAACGAAATTTCAGCTTTTTGGACTTTTTGTTTTTCCTGTTATACCGAACTCGTACCGTACCGTGACCCAAAATCGAGGTACGTACCGAACCGTGACTTCTTTGAAGAGTTACACACCTAATTACTACTATTGGGGTGGCACGGTGGACGACTGGTTAGCACATCGGCCTCCCACTGCAGAGGTCATGAGTTTGAATCCAGGATGCGGCCTCCTTTGCATGTTCTTCCTGTCTCTCTGTGGGTTTTCTCCAGGTACTCCGGTTTCCTTCCACTTTCCGAAAAACATGCATGGTAAGAACACTCTAAATTGTCCCTAGGTGTGATTATGATTATGATTATTATTTAATATTATCTGAACATGATAATATGATTATACTTATATGATATACATATATATTATGATTATACCATTATATGAACTGCTTAATCTCACAAGGGTCGCGGACATGTTGGAGCCTATCCCAGCTGTCTTTGGCCATTAGGTGGGTAGACCCTGAACTGGTCGTCAGCCTATCGCAGGTTACACACAGACGAACAACCACTCACACTCACAATCACACCTAGGGACAATTGAGAGTGTTCAATTAACCTACCAAGCATGTTTTTCGGAATGTAGGACGAAACTGGAGTACGGGGGGGGCTTGTATATGATTATATGGGTACAACCCAACAGAGATACTTACTGTTGGCTAAAACAGAAGGATTGTAATAACCTCAGACTTTTCCTTCCTCGGGTGTCCTGACAACCTCACGACTCTAGCTGGATTCTGAAGTATTCGGTTTAGGTGAACGGTATGGGATTTTTAATAGATTTTAGGTGAATTCATGAACACACACTCACACGCACGCACATATGCACACACACACTCGCACATACACAGACTCACGCACATACTCACAAAAGAAAAAGTAAAAAATAAAATAAAGAGAGCAATTATGATGACAAGATTACCGAATTAACAATACTGAGCTCTCTCTCTCTCAAAAAAAAAAATAAATAAATAAAAACTCAGACTTTACTCTTTATTACATTACAACATCGATTAAGCGACACAATTGTTTTAAAAACCCAATGATTTCCACCACCCTGACCGCCTGGTGGAAGGCACTAGAAATTAAAAAAGCCCAATTTGAACCCTGCGGGCTTTCTCCCATATGGCATAACCCCGACTTTCAACTTAACAACCAATCATTTTATTTAGGTGTGTGGGAGCAGAAAGGAATTACACATCTCCACCATCTTTTCTCAGATGATATGTTTATATCATATACATCCTTGCTCCAAAAATACAAAATAAAAAACAGAATGTTTTTTACATAATCTGCAAGTTAAAAATATGATAAAGAAACAAATTCCAACACTTCGGGGTATGCTCCAACCGCCTGTTTTAGCAAAAAAAAGATATTACAAAGCTTTCTCCAACAACACAAAACCTCTCAAAAATATATAAGTTACTTTCATACACAGATAAAATGTATTTACACATCTCGAAATGGGAGACAGACTTGTCTATAGCTCCAGAATTTGACTTTTGGATTCAAGTTTGTGAAAACGTATTTAAAATGACAAAACACACAAATTTACAATTTATGCAATATAAAATTATTCATAAAACATATATTACTCAGTATATGATGAAGAAAATGGGACTCTCAGTGTTTCGCAAAACACTGCAGACACTTATTTTCATGCTTTATGGTTATGCACTCCGGTTATGCATTTCTGGACGAAAGTCTTAGAAAAACTTTCTGCTATCTTGTACTGTAGGATACCTTTATCTCCAAACTTGTGTTTGCTAGGTGACCTAACAACAACTGACTTACCACGTAAACAATTTCAATCTACACTCGGAGGCCTTACTATCGCTAAAAACAACAATTCTTGTTAACTGGAAAAATAAACAAACTCTGAATATCGACCAATGGTCTAACCTCCTCATAAATCACATTTTAATGGAAAAATATCTGCCTGGAATAAAAACCAAATATCAAAATTTATACAAACATTCTGCCTATTAGCGATAGCCATCACATCGCGATAACTTATATTGCTTTTTCTGTATTTGTCAATTTGTAACTAATGGTTGTGTTTTATAGTCAGGAACCCAGTTGCTGCCAGCAGGATCGAGTGGACCACATCAAATGACACCTTACATTCACCAACTCCTCAAGATTCACTTCCAATGGGCACTAAGGGTCAATATTTGGAATTACTGCATGCCAGTGGGTTAACTTTATAGGTGCTGTCCCCCTTAACCGGGGGACAGCACCTATAAATGGGCATGGGCATCTACCCCTCTGTTGGCTGCTGGGTGGCGGCTGCGTCTTGGCCGTATGGGGGTCACTTGGGGGGTACTGCGTTGTGGTGCTCTCCCTGGTGTCTGGGGCAGCGGCGCCCCGGCGCAGTCTGTCGCTCCGTGCCCGGCGACACGTTTCCTGGGCGAGTGGGTCTCCAGGGTGCCCCGTGGTTCCCTCTCCCCTCCCCCTTCGTCCCCCTTGCCGCCTCTCCCTCCTCACCTCACCTCTTCCCCCCATCCTTCATCTGTCATGTCTGGGAAGATCTGGCTTTGGTTGAGGGCCCTGAGTGGGTACTCGCCCTTCCGCGGGTTGACCATGAGTGCCCTCAGCCACTTGTGCTTAGCCCCAGGTGTGACTAGTTACCTAATTAGTGTGGATGTATTTAATTCCCGGGTGGTGATCAGTCGGCGTAGGATCATTGCCGCTTGTCACGGTCACCCCCGGAGTTCTGTCTGTCATTTTGATTTTGTATCTTTTCAGTTCCTTGTTTAGTTAGCATTAACCAGTACCCTGGTTAGTGTGTTCTGTAAAATGAAGCACGCCAGTCTCGCCCGCACTCCTGCTGTAGTTCTCCTGCCTCCCTGCATTTTGGGTCCTCCACCTCACACGCCGACAGACACCACACCGTGACCACACCGTGACATCGCCTCCCATTTCCTTCTCTCTCATCACCCTTCCACCTCCTCCCTCTCTCTGCTGCCATGTCGCCATGTTGCTCTGTCCTGACTTGGGTCGACGGCTCCCCTCTTTGGTGAAGGTTTTCATGCATGCCAGATCCACCACACCAGCATCTACCGAAATTCAAACACAATCTGATTCTTCCTCTGGTCGTTGAATCGGTGGAGGCTGATGTCTGTGAATCTCACTCTGCTTCATCTATCCTTCCTTCCTTTCCTCAGTCTTTCCTTTGGTCTCTTGAGGTCTCCCTAATTTGTTGGATTTTTTTTCCTTTCTTTTCTTTGATCCTTCCTCGGGTCCCCCCCCACACAATTTTACGACTCTAGCTGGATTCTTAAGTATTCGGTTCAGGTGAACGGTATGGGATTTTTTTAATAGGTTTTAGGTGAATTAATGTGCACATACACGCACGCACATACTCACGCAAATACTCACGCACGTACAAAAAAAAGAAAAAGGGGAAAAAAAGCATGTGTGCGAGAGGGTACAAGGAGCGGGAAGATGGCTTCACGCACTGAACACTGAAACGCTCGCTGGCCGTGCACTCCTTGTTGAGAAGTATGACGCGCAAAATGCAGGTGCCGGATTTCCGGCGTAAGAACCACTAGCGCAATGACAGATCCAGCGAAGTATACATTTGACATATTTGACACGTCTGGCAAAACACCGCCAATGCAGAGAGAAGGCCAACTTCAAAATAAACCTCCTCATATAAAGTAATATGTGAAGCGCAATGCCAATGAATGCTTTTATTTTGAAGTTGTTCCCGGAAGCGTTTTGCCAGTCGTCCTTATTGCCGGCGTAAACAATTTTGACCAAAGTCAACAAAACAACTTCCTACAGAAATCACATTTGGTCGTCAATTAAGGGCACTAAAAGAAGACTTAATTACGCTGACATTGTATTGCACGGTGCCTGTTGCCAGTGTTTAGGGCGTCTAGAGTGTTAGCGTGCTAACGGTGCTAGCGGCTGCAGCTAGAGTAATTGGACTACTTTTCAAAGGCAGTCTAATCAACGTGATGATTTGTACACTTTGATGCTGACAGCTGGACACAGTTGCCATTCTTAATAAATAAACCAAGCTCACTTAGTTGTGCAGTTAAAGGTCGGCAAACTCGGAATTTCATTTCATACAGTGCTGTACATGGAGTAAAAATGGAATAAAGACAGGTAAGACAAAAATGGCACCAAATAAATGAATAAATATCAAAAGTGGGTAAATAAGTCAATAAAATAACACAAATAGTTAAGTAAATAAAATAAATAAATTAATAACAAAATACAGCAGGCACCATAAAACATTGAAACACTGATGAGTCTCATGCTGAGTCTATATATGTATGTGCGTGAGAATGTGCGTGCATATGTGCGTGCATGTGAGTGTGTGTGCTCATTAATTCACCTAAAACCTATTAAAAATCCCATACCGTTCACCTAAACCGAATACTTCAGAATCCAGCTAGAGTCGTGAGGTTGTCAGGAGACCCGAGGAAGGATCAAAGAAAAGAAAGAAAACCCACCGGGTTACCAAACAGAATCTTTCACCAACCCCAGAAATATCTAAATTCCAACAAATTAGGGAGACCTCAAAAGACCAAAGGAAGGAAGGATAGATGAAGCAGAGTGAGATCCACAGACATCAGCCTCCACTGATTCAACGACCAGGGGAAGAAGCAGATTGTGTTTGAATTTCAGTAGATGCTGGTGTGGTGGATCTGGCATGCATGAAAACCTCCACCAAAGTGTGGAGCCGTCGACCCCGGCCAGGACAGAGCAAGCACAACTCCCCAGGGCGGGGAGAGGCGGCAAGGGGGAGGGAAGAGGGAACCACGGGGCACACCCCCCAGCACCAGGGCATGATCCCCGGACCCAGGAGCCCGGCGCGCCAACCCCCCACCCCACCCCAACACGGCCCGCGCCCAACGCAATAGAACGGGGCACGGCAGGCCCACCAGGCACCCCACCGGCCCACAGCCCCGCTCCCCCTACGACAACCCCACGCCACCCACCACAGCATGTATGTGGTGCATTAAAAAAAATAGGGGGGCATGATGGCGGCGAGGCGGGGGAACAGATGGGGGACCGCAGCACTGTTTAATACTGTGGTCTACCCCAAGCAATGGCTCCCCACCCCGACTCACCCGCCCCTCCCAGTTGTGGAGTGCATTAAAATTGGAGGGAAGATGCAGGGCGAAGACCGTGTCTCCGCCCTACCTTTTCCTCCCACCCCCCAAGGAGTGTGTTATGTGCCCGATATGTCTATTTACAAAGTGTATTGTGCAAAACAAGTGAAGTGAGTTAAGAGGAGCGACCAGCGGGGTCTCTCCCAACCCGGCGGGGGCAGGGTGACAAGAAGGGGAAGGGGCGGCAGCAGGGCAGCAGGAAGAGGGGGGAGGAGGAGGAAGGGTGACGAGGGAGAAGGAACCGGGAGGCGGAGGAGGACGGGCGGGGGGAGGCGATGAGGGAGAGGTGACAAGGGGGAAGAAGGGGGAGGGGAGAGGGAACCACTGGGCACCCCGGAGGCCCACCCACCCTAAACTGCATCCGAACGCCAGGGAGACCACCCCAACGCTGCACCCCCAAAAGGCCCAGGAAACAGCCGAGACGAAGCCACCACCCAGTAACCAAAGGAGAGGCAGAGCCGCTAGGGGGACAGCGCCTAGAAAGTTAACCAACAAGCAGGAAGTGATTCTGAATATTAACCCTTAGTGCCCATTGGAAGTGAAGCTTTTGAGGAGTTGGTGACTGTAAGATGTCATTTGATGTGGTCCACTCGATCCTGCTGGCAGTAACTGAGTTCCTGACTATAAAAACACAACCATTAGTTACAAATTGCCAAATACAGAAACAGCAATATAAGTTATCGCAATGTGGTGGCTCTCGCTAACAGAATTAAATAACCAAATTTAGATTAAAAGATTCAATATACGTAGACCATGTTTGTATAAATTTTGATATTTGTTTTTTATCCGAAGCAGATATTTTTTCCATTAAAATGTGATTTATGAGGAAGTTAAACCATTGGTCGATATTAAGAGTTTGTTTATTTTTCCAGTTAAAAATAATTGTTTTTTTAGCGATAGTAAGGGTTGAAATTGTTTACGTGGTAAGTCAGTTGTTGTTAGGTCACCTAACAAACACAAGTTTGGAGATAAAGGTATCCTACAATCCAAGATAGCGGAAAGTTTTTTTAAGACTTAAGTCCAGAAATACATAACCGGAGTGCATAACCATAAAGCATGAAAATAAGTGTCTGTAGTGTTTTGTAAACACTGGAGACAAATGTCAGAGTCTGAGAGTCCCATTTTCTTCATCATATATTGAGTAATATATGTTCTATGAATAATTTTATATTGGATAAGTTGTAAATTTGTGTGTTTTGTCATTTTAAATACATTTTCACAAACTTGACTCCAAAAGTCAGATTCCGGAACTATAGACAAGTCTGTCTCCCATTTTGAGATGGGTAAATACATTTTATCAGTATACGAAAGTAACTTATACATTTTTTAGAGTTTTTTTGTTGTTGTCGGAGAAAGCTTTGTAATATCTTTAGCTAAAACAGGTGGTTGGAGCGTACCCCGAAGTGTTGGAATTTGTTTCTTTATCATATTTTTAACTTGCAGATAATTTAAAATATGCAGTTTTTTATTTTGTATTTTTGGAGCAAGGATGTATATGATATACAACATATTAGCTGAGAAAAGATGGTGGATGTGTAATTCCTTTCTGCTCCCACACACCTAAATAAAACGATTGGTTGTTAAGTTGAAAGTCGGGGTTATGCCATATGGGAGAAAGCCCGCAGGGCTCCAATTGGGCTTTTCTAATTTCTAGTGCCTTCCACCAGGCGGTCAGGGTGGCGGAATTCATTGGGTTTTTAAAACAATTGTGTCGCTTAATCGATGTTGTAATAAAGAGTAAATCTAAAAGTCTGAGGTTATTACAATCCTTCTGTTCTAGTTCCAGCCAACAGTATCTCTGTTGGGTTGTGCCCATAGAATGATATATTGTAGCTGGTTAGCTATATAGTAGTGCATAATATTTGGTGCCTCTAGACCTCCTTTGGATTTACTTTTTTAAAGTAGTAGTAGATAGACTAATCTTTGCTTTTTTTTTTATTCCAGTAAAATTTTAGAATGGCCGAGTCCAACGACTGGAACCAGTTAGACGTAAGTTTGAATAGAATCATTGAGAGATAATAATTTATTTTAAGAGTGCCTAATATTTAACGAAAGGTCATTCCAAAATCCATGGGGAGAGATTTGTCTAAAATCTTCCTAACTTTGTAGAGAGGAAAATAATGTGCTGTTAAGCACAATTTAAATTTGAGTTAAAAAAAGAAGAAGAACAATTTAAGTTAATTATCTAGAAATTATAAAAAATATATATTTTTAATGTCTAGTGTATTCATAATTGTTCTTTCACCATGCGAAAATATTACTTTTATCCAAATACCTGATTATTCAATAGAATTTCCAGTAGGATATAAATACCAAAATATTCGATAGCTGCAGCACAAGAGGGGACTGTAACCCGCAGTGCTATGCTGTACTATAGATAATATAAATGGATAATGAAAGAGATGACCTGGCACTTGGGGAAGACTGGGCATCTTGAATTTCAGGAGTTTCCCAAATGCCCAGTCCATCCATGGCGACAAAGCGAATATTAATTAATGGTTTGATGTTGATCGAACAACGAATCGGCACGTTGGACACTGTAACACCGCTCCCCGGAAAAAGTTCAGGCTCAGGATTTTTTTTTACTTTAAAACCTGAAAGTGTCATATGGAACTTTTTTCTTACATGGCCGACAGCCACGGCAAGCCAACCGACATGAAGTTTTGTAACGAGCAAATGTTTTTCGCGGAGAAGCAGAAGGAAAAGCAACAATCACTCCTGCAGTGGACTCAAAGTGTGTTCAGTGAACAGGTCGACAGTAGGAAATCACAGTTATGCATAGAAAAAGCTCAGACGACTGACAGAGCGACAGGTTGTGACGCATTTTTGACACTTCACTTAAAAAATAAATCGAGTGAATTATTTTGTTCCCAGTTTGTAGTATTTGATTACGCGTTCGACTAATTGGGAGCGTAATGGAGAAGAGCAGCGAGATGCACGCACACTCAAGCAACGTTACATTGAGTCATTGGAGTGCCACTGTATTACCTATATTTAAAACGAATGACATCAAATGCAGTCACAAATGCACATGTATACATCCTAATATTTTTAATTAATAAAAAATAATTTTAAGTACTTTTGTCAGTTTTAATTCTGCTGATGTTTTAGATTTTTGTTGAGGTACCGTTTCAGTACCGGTATTGAGGTATTTTATGCAGGTATAATATCAAAGTCAAAATGTTGGTATCGTGACAACACTAGTGCAAAGCAGTAATCAAACCAAGGGTGGCTATTTTGGAGAAACTAGAATACAAAACACAGTTTCAGTTATTTCCCTTTTTCTTTTTGCTAAGTATATACCTCCACGTGTCCATTCATAGTGGAACTATCAGCTATCCACACCCACTTTTTTCTCTTTCGCCAAGCTGCCCGTGATCTTATATATATATTTAGTGTGATCCTCATCGACGTAAGAGTGCTGGCATGTACCAGTTGTATTATCTTGGTTGTTGCAGTGGGGTGTTGCTGGGATCCCTGCTGATGGCTGTCCAAAGACGTCGCCCTGTACCTCCTGAAGGTTCATGTCGCCGAAGGGGTGAAGACGTTAGAACTATCAGCGATCCACCACCATTTTTTTTCACTTTCGCAAAGCCAAACATTATAGCGCCATCCTGCTGTCCTACACGGACTTTTCCCCTTGCTGTTAAGGTTTTTTTCTAAACAAGAACGTCACCACTCTTCCTCACTCCCCAGTGCAGAACACTGATGACAGTTAGAAAAAATATGCCAAAATCTTCACCCCTCAAATCTAGGCCCCTTTTTGACAAGAAGGGACAGCATAAGTTAATTACCACTCACAAACTAAATCAAACCCGGTCGTAAATTCAAAATACCAGACTGCCTCCCAAAATCAACATTCCTTCATGGAACGTTACATGAGTCAAGAGCGCCCCCAAGTGCTCAGTTTTGAAAGCGCATCCATCCACCCGGACATGTGTTGTGCGGAGCATTTAACAAATGTGATAGGAAAAAGTGTTGAAGAACGTAACTTTTAAAAAAAATAATTAGTTATAGTTACTCATTAGTTGCTTAAAAAAGTAACGGAGTTTTAGTAAGTGAAATACTTCATAATAAAATAAACCAGGCAAAGTAACTATTTTCACTACTTAAAAAGAAATGTTTTATATCAAATAATTTGGATTTAATTATTATTATTATTATTATTACATTATTTTTCATTCAAATAATTCTAATTATATCCCGGCACGTTGGACACTGTAAAACCGCTCCCCGGAAAAAGTTCAGGCTCAGGATTTTTTTTTTACTTTAAAACCTGAAAGTGTCATATGGAACTTTTTTCTTACATGGCCGACAGCCACGGCAAGCCAACCGACATGAAGTTTTGTAACGAGCAAATGTTTTTCGCGGAGAAGCAGAAGGAAAAGCAACAATCACTAATTATATCCAGGCTATATAGGGTGTTTTCTTTTATTTTTGTGAATATTTATGTCAGACAAATGCCTCACTCCATAATAACATATATAATAATAATATTATACATTTTTTTTTAAACGGAGTCATGATGAATTCTACCACTGCAAATTATTACAGTAATCAGAATAACAATAAAAATAAATACTGCATATATGGTGATTTGTGGCACATACCGTAAGTCCTAGTCCTAGCCAGCCCCTCCAGGATTTCGCAGGATTTTTTTTATTATTGTCGCGGGCAAAAATAATCAATGATATATAAAATATATTGTCAATGCTATGAAATATGCAGTGCATAATTGTATCATGGCCATAATAATTGCCATAACTACTACTGTATTACATTTCCTCCTCAAAATCATCCACTTGATCTCTCTGAAAAACACATTTTTGTACACTTTCAATTAAGAGAGTATGGTGATATATCTTCAGTTTATAATTCTACGTATTTAAAGAGATGTTTAATGATTGATTAATGTCAGAAAACTGCCCAACTCTAGGCTTGCATCATTCACATACAAATGTTATATAACCGCACACCGTTCCTAACTTCAATTTGTTTGGTGCTCCCGACAGACCTCGACTCCATCGCCTCCGAAACTGTGATTGAGACTGGATATATCTTTCAGTACTTTTTACGTGTTTAGCACTCATGAAATACAATTGTTGACGCTATTAATTGCACTGGGCGAGTGTACCGCTATGACTTACCGGTCGGTATCTTTTCCTTATCGCTGTCATGTGGTGCTTGTGGAGTTGCGATGTTAATGGTTCCTGGTGGAACAGAATTGTCAACAAATTGGCCGTTTTTACGGCAAATCTCTTCTGTTGTTTTGATTAATGTCACTCTTGTCAAAGTTGTCAAATCCAAATGAGTTTCAGGTGAGGGGCGCTTGCTAAATGCTTGTTCATTGTGAAGATCCAAAAGGAAGACACGTCCGTCACGCCGTGACACGCTTCCCGCGGCACCTGCAGAATAAAAGTCTCTATACATTTCAGCTGTCAAGACATATTTATTGTGACGAGGTCCGACAACAACAGTGCCTCTAACTGTGCGCAAATAACATTTTCAGAGCAACAAGTGCAGACGACTGCACAACGTATTGTAAGCTTATGTCGAACCTTGAAGCTAATAAATGAATTGTAACGCAATGCATTTCACATACGATAAAGGTGTTTCAAATATGGGGAGAATAATTAGTTATATTAGTCCGTTTATGAAAAAAGAACGGAGTTACCTAACACCGTTAATCCCAACACTGGATATGAAATGTTCTTATTCCTAGTCATTAAAGAATTGTCAACCTACTACACGTCTTGTTTTCATGTGTGAATAAAAGAATGACATAGACATGCATGCATTTACGTATTCTCCCCCCTTGGCATTACAAAGGTGACTCCTGACCCCACCCTCGCTTTCTTTTGTTGGCTTTTTTTCCCCTTCTCCTTTCTGCCGGACTCAGACTTTTTTCCCCCCCGTCGCTCACAACTTTCAATTGATTGAGCCATTTTGAGGGGTTTCTACCAACAGTGGCTCGGGTAAAAAAAAATAAAAAATCGTGCCGTTTCGCTGACTTTGCCACCCCTGCGATTCTCCGCCAGCAGAAAGTAGCCAGGGGTGCATTCAATCTGCCGCTTTGTGTCTGAGCACCCGAACTTTAGGAACCCGATTCACCTCTTTGCCAAAATGTTCTTTTCTTTTCCCCCCTTTGTTTCCATTTTATTTTTTAAGTTTTTCGTTTTTTCAATTTGTCTTCCATCAAGTTTGCTGCTTTTTGAGAAGCAATTTTCATTACTCACCGTCACTGTCCTTGTGAAGCAAGCGAGACTAAGTGCACCTTGTATCGCAAAGTAGTGCATAATTGTGGAAAAGTTTAGGTTTTGTATTTCCACACTTTTGACATAAAATCTTCATTTTATCCTCATTTGTTGATTATACTTTACACTTCTCATCTCTTATTGTAGTTGATGCTGTGTGCTTTTCTATTTTCATTTCCTCTTCTTTCCTCTTAGACACTGCATTGAATCTGTTTGTTAGTGGGAATAGTAATAAACATTTACCATTTGTTACAAAGTCCGGTCTGAATTGTGTGCTGTTTGTTTGAATGAATTATCAATCCTTCATTTAATCTAATAAATCACAAAATTCAAAGTGTAGCGCCTTAATTTTAACGATTGATAACTGAGGTTTGCCGTTTGTTTGCGTCTTCAAATTAATCAAAAAGACGTGGTGCCTCCTAGAGGCAACCAAGAAAATTACACATCCCCTCCTGAGTTGATTTATTTTTCGACGAGACCAATTTACGCTATGGACTGTATGCACGCAGCACTCCCGCATTCGATGTCATAAGGCACCCAACCATCCGGTGCGGAGACGCTGCAGCAGAGCACACTGTTGATGTAATGTAAAACTCAATTCTTAACCCAGGCGCCGTTCGTTGCTTTAACACTATGTCTATTAGAATTTTAAAACTACTAATTACATCTCCCAGAGCCGTTATTTTGATGGCTTGAGCTCCGGTAAAGACATCATTGCATAAAATTATTATTACATGTAAATACATGCTGATTGAGTAGCTAGTAAAACTACGTATTTTGTTCATTAATGTAAATTATGTATTGTATGTAGCTCCTCTCCTGGGACTACTGGAGTCCACACAGTACCCCAGTCAGACAGTACAGGTGAGGTGTTGGATCTTCAGAGCTAGCTAACTGTTCATAACTTTTTCAGTTTTATTTTTGTTTTGTTTTTATTTTTTTACTTTAATGATACATTAGATAAGAATAATGTATTAGTACACTAACATGATAGAATTAATAGGAAGTAGCACTAGATAAGTTATTGTGCTTCTTCCTGCTCTTTTTGAACATGTAAATTATGACATTGATGAATTATTTTCTTTCTTCAAATTATTTTAACTTCAATTTATACTTTGTAATGTGTTTATATGTTCAATAAACCAACCAACAAAAACTCTCCGGCCTGTAGTTTCCTCTTCGCTGACGGAATCTGACGATATCGGCCTCGTCAATATTTTAAAGCAGATGTAATGCCTCTACTGTTGATTTTTTTTATGGGCCAGCCCATGGTAACATTTCTCTTAATGCCTCTGCTAAAAAGTGGTTGCTATGGAAATCCGACAGAACCGTCAGTGGTGCAAGAATAATGACTTATAAATGTTTTTAATGTTTTTTTAATACAATAAAATGGTCACATAGGAAAAATATACATACAGGCACATGAAAAGTCAAAAGGCCAAAAAGACAGAAACATCGATAATCTTAGTAAACAGAGTAACAACACATGAAAGCTTGTGTGGTTTACTGGAAAAGGCGATGCCTTATGAGATTTTCCCAGAAATACGTCACAGCTCTTCGTGCATAGAGTCCATAATAGTTATGATGCCTTCAGTGAAAATCTACAATGTAAATAGTCATAAGAATAAAACAAAAACACTGAATGAGAAGGTCTGTCCAATCTTTTGGCCTGTACTGTAAATATGTTAATATACAGACGCTCCCCTACTTACGAACATTCAAGTTACGAACAACGGTAGATACGAACATGTCTGCGCGTACAGTATGTGGAAAAATGTTCGGTTAATTAGATTTTGTATGCGCGCCTTTTTCCGAGTAGTGCTTCTTTCCGCCGCTAATACCGACGCTTGGCGCTGTGAGAGCTCACCCAGCATTGGAGGCTCAGCAACGTGTCGAGGAGGAAGAGGAAGAAACACCTGTCCCCATGAAGGAGGAAGTAACTTTTAAAGCCCATTCCAGCGAAGAAGAAGACCCTCTCATGATATAAAATCCTCCTCTTGCTCCTCCATCATCTCCTTAAGCATAGAGTACATCTTCCAAAAGTAAGTTAAACTTCATTTTATTTTTCTTATTACGTACATGTACATACTGTGTGTGTCTCTCGCTCTCTCTCTCTAACATACGTAGTACAGTACAGCACTGTACGTATTCTCTCCATTTTATTAAATGTTTTTTTTCAGTACAAACCAATACAGGTTACTTATACAAGCCTTAAACATACTTATATAAACCTTCAATATACTTATATAGGCTTTAAACATAAATTATAATACAAAATATAGCGCTGAAGCAAAATATAGCGCTGAAGCAACTTACGAACAAATTCACCTTACGAACGATCGCTCGGAACGTAACTCGTTCGTAAGTAGGGGAGCGCCTGTAATTAAATCAATATAAATATTATACTATTAAATTACCATTGTCCATTGCTTGGTCAAATGTGTCATTTCTAGTCAAATCAAGCAATAGTACAATAAAATAATCAAACAGTATTGGAGTCACATGGGAAAACTCAGAAAGTCCTCTCAAGAGGATGAGAGCATATATATGCCCGATTCTGCAAGATATCCTCAGCAATCTTCTTGATGCTGGCATCATTGTTCTCAGGAGAGTCTGCAAATTTAAACCAATTGAGAAAATAATTACAAATCAAAAGCATTCATTTATATCCAATGGTTACAGGCCAGGATATAACATGGCATACTACTAAAGTACTACTAAACTAAACACTACACCTAAACATTCCTTGTTTATGTCTTGATATGATTTACCTATTAGGGTAAGATTCCAATTGCGTCCAAGAATACAAAACAGATGTTCACTAGCTTTTCTTGTCTTCAAATTTTGAAAATGTTCAAAATGATTTTGAATATATATACATATATACAGTATACACACATATATATATATATATATATATATATATATATATATATATATATATATATAGACACACATATATATATATATATACACACATATATATATATATATATATATATATATATATATATATACACACACATATATATATATATATACACACACATATATATATATATATACACACACATATATATCTAAATACATACACATATATATATATATATATATATATATATATATATACACACACATATACATATATATATACACACATATACATATCTATCTATATATATATATATATACACACATATATATACATATATATATACACACATATATATATATATACACATATATATATATATATATATATATATATACATACGCATATATATATATATATATATATATATACACACATATATATATATATATATATATATATATATATATATATATATATGGGAATAAATGGGACTCTCGGACGTTTGTTTCCAGTGTTCACAAAACACTGCAGACACTTATTTTCATGCTTTATGGTTATGCACTCCGGTTATGTATTTCTGGACTAAAGTCTTAGAAAAACTTTCCGCTATCTTGGATTGTAGGATACCTTTATCTCCAAGCTTGTGTTTGCGAGGTGACTTAACAACAACTGACTTACCACATAAACAATTTCAATCTACACTTGTAGCCCTTACTATCGCTAAAAAAACTATTCTTATATCAAACCAAAAACCAAATATCAAAATTTATACAAACATGGTCTACGTATATAGAATCTTTTAATCTAAATTTGGTTACTTAATTCTGTCTGTTAGCGAGAGCCACCACATTGCGATAACTTATATTGCTGTTTCTGTATTTGGCAATTTGGAACTAATGGTTGTGTTTTTATAGTCAGGAACCCAGTTGCTGCCAGCAGGATCGAGTGGACCACATCAAATGACACCTTACAGTCACCAACTCCTCAAGATTCACTTCCAATGCGCACTAAGGGTTAATATTCGGAATCACTTCCTGCTTGTTGGTTAACTTTCTAGGTGCTGTCCCCCTAGCCGGGCGTGGGCGGCTCTGCCTTTCCTTTGGCTACTGGGTGGCGGCTTTGTCTCGGCTGTTTCCTGGGCCTTTTAGGGGTGCAGCGTTGGGGTGGTCTCCCTGGTGTCCGGGGGGGGCGGTCCGTCGCTCCGTGCCCGGTGACGCAGTTCGGGGTGGGTGGGCCTCCGAGGTGCCCCGTGGTTCCCTCTTCACCCCCCCTTCTTCCCCTTTGCCGCCTCTCCCTCATCGCCTCCCCCTGCCCGTCCTCCTCCGCCTCCCGGTTCCTTCTCCCTCGTCACCTTTCCTCCTCCTCCCCCCTCTTCCTGCTGCCGCCCCTTCCCCTTCTTGTCGCCCTGCCTCCGCCGGGTTGGGAGAGGCCCCGCTGGTCGCGCCTCTTAACTCACTTCACTTGTTTTGCACAATACACTTTGTAAATAGACATATCGGGCACATAACACACTCCTTGGGGGGTGGGAGGGAAAGGAGCCCAACGCAGCGGGCCGTGTTGGGGTGGGGGGGCGCTCCGGGCTCCTGGGTTTGCTCTCTGGCTGGTGGCCCCCGCAGGGCCCGGGGATTGTGCCCTGGTGGTGGGGGGTTGTGCTTGCCCTGTCCTGGCCGGGGTTGGACGACTCCCCTCTTTGGTGCAGGTTTTTCATGCATGCCAGATCCACCACACCAGCATCTACCGAAATTCAAACACAATCTGCTTCTTCCTCTGGTCGCTGAATCGGTGGAGGCTCATGTCTGTGGATCTCACTCTGCTTCATCTATCCTTCCTTCCTTTCTTTAGTCTTTCCTTTGGTCTCTTGAGGTCTCTCTAATTTGTTGGAATGTATATGCTTCTGGGGTTGGTGAAAGATTCTAGTTTGTAACCCTATGTGTAGTAGGTGGTGTCTGGTCGGTGCTGGATTTCAATTTTCTTTTTTTTTTTTCTTTGATCACTCCTCGGGTCTCCTGACAACTTCATGACTCGGGATTCTGAAGTATTCGGTTTCGGTGAAGGGTATGAGATTTTTAATAGGTTTTAGGTGAATTAATGAGCACAAACTCACACGTATGCATATATGCACACACGCACATACTCACACACACATAAAAAGAGAGCAATGATGATGACATGTTGAATCAGTAAGATTACTGACTGAACAATACTGAGCTCTCAATGTAAAAAAATAAATAAAAATAAAATTAAAATACGCATTTGAATTTCTGAAATGCGACCGTTGTCTGACCAGCCAGTTCCTATATATCTGACCTCTACTCATTAAAAGTCCAATATGCGTTCCGTGCCGGGCACTGCGGGCTGTGCCATTAAGCTTGATTTATTCTTCACTCATCCGCGAGGTCCGCACGGCTCGGGAGACGTAGGTGAATCGGCCAAGTTGTTTTGAGTAAACAGTTGTGGCTTTATATTTGACTTTAATTTAATCCCACTTGAAACATGAGGTATAAAGATGACATTTGTTGTGGTGATATTAGTAATTTAGCCACGCAGACGGCTAATTTATTACACGCGGCAATGACGTGACGTCATTGTTAGGGAAGGGGGAAAAAAGGAGGTCTCCGTGAGATGAGGAGCTCAAACAGGCTTGCCTCCTCCCGCATTACTCCTCTGTAGATATGAGATGGTAAAAATATGAGCCTCGACAATGGACTTCAAAAAGTCTGTAGCCATGACACGCTGGACCATATGTTTTTTTTTGTTTTTTTGTTATTCACAAATTAAGCTTACAGAAAATTTAAACATACAAGGACGCTGGACCATACGTATTTACTTCCTGCGCATGCGGGTCACTTTGGGGACGCATAACGTTCACACAGCAGAATGGACTGGGGTCGCAATTAATAGGTAATATGAACGCTTACTAAAAAAAACGGATTTCACCCCAAAAATCGGAATTGAGCATTAAGACCTGCAATGTGAACGTAGCCTTAGGGTTTTCCTTTTTCAGTTACGTTTTACATGTTATTTTCTAGTCAGGTTGCATGTTTTTTTTCTTTGATTTTATTAGTTCTATTTTCTCCTCTCTTGCTAGGATAGTTTGTTAGGACTGCAATGAACCTGTATATTAATTAGAATTAGAATAATAAAAAATAGAATAATTTCAAATGTTATTAGAATAATAAATCTCTGTTTTCTGCATTCCGGTCCCGCCTGAATTGTCTGGTTTAAATTATTTATTAATTCTTTATCTAATTAAACTAATCACATTTTAAGTGTTGCGCCTTCAGTTTATAATTATTTACAGAATTTAGTCGTTTGATTTCCTACAAATTAAGTCAAATCAAACGTGGTGCCACTAAAGGCAACCAAGGGAAGTATACCTCCCCTTTTAGTCTTTAATTTTTCTAGTCCGTTGTTCTGACGACCCCCAATTTTACATTACAGTGTGAAATGTTTTACTGCATGAATACATTCATTTAAATTAAAAGTAAAAATAGGCTCATTAAAGAAAGAGATTCCGGAATTAAAGATTATCTTTGTTTGGATTACAAACCTGAGTCTCCGGACCGATGACGAAATTCGCTTCTGTAACAAGGTAGGATGCCGTTATTATGACATGCGTCTTTTGTTCACTTTCGTGCTCAAGGGGCACATTCTGGTGTATTTCGACTTTTATTGGTGGCTATGTCCATTTTTCTAAATCATTTGTGAAGTGATGTTCAAGGCGAGGAACTCTGGGTTATTTTGAGGCAAGTTTTAGACGCGCTCCTGAAGTTGGCTAAACACACGTTGGCTAAAGATGCACTTGTCCTAATTGCATATTTTCATACACTACTGCAATTTAAACTTTTGTGCTGATGGCAAATGAAAATAGAGACCTCAAGAGGTTATTTTTGGAGAAATCTAAAAATGTACTTGTTTGTCTAAGCGATTTATTCTTGTCAAAAGCTCAAAACTAATGTCACCACTCATGCGTACCCTTTTGTCAGAGAGGGTCACATACTGTATAAGGCTCTTATTTTTTGCGGCTCAAGAGAGATTTGTTTCTTGTTTTTTTGGTCCAACATGACTCAACATTTTGGGTTGCCGACCCCTGGCTTAGACTGTGCCCATTAAAAAAATACTTAACACAATATTAGAAAACAGTAACTGTATTGACTAGTAGTGCAACGGATCAGCATTGATTTGTGGTCGGTTCGGAACAGGCCCCACAAATCGCCTACGATTCGTGGATTGGTTGGTGGGAGGGAAAAAAACAACAGCAAAGTGCGCATTTACAGTGGACACCATTCAGACACGTCAAGGAAGCTGAAACATACTCAATGTAACACACCGCTGAGGCTAACTTCAAAATAAAGTTTGTTTACATTAATGGCAATGCAAATAGCCTTAGTAGACATTTATTTTCAAAGTGGCCCACGTAGTGTGGCCACTTTCAAAATAAATAAATGTATAACGCGGTTCACTTTTCACTGCTGAGAGAAATGTGAGAAAATGTAAATGCCTTGATGAGAAAAGTGTATAAACTGTGGTGAGGGGTTTTAGAGCCTCAAAACATTTATAATAAATGTAAACCAAAGCTATAACTACTTCACGGATTTCGTTTATTGAGAGTATTTTTGGAACCTAACCCCAGCGGAAAAAGAGAGAACACTGTATATCACACTCGCGGTGTATTTTCATCAACAATAAAGTTTTGCATGGTTTATAGATCATGTATGTGCACTAAATGATTAAAAATATAAATAAAAAGTAAAACTTCTTTTTGACAATTTATTTTGTTTACAGTACCATGTTTTTAATGCATTAAGGCCGGGAGCGCATGACCGCGCTTCTACCGTTAAAGCCAGAGCGCTCTAGCGCTCTTCTCCCTTTAAAGCCGCGAGAGCGGATAAGTAATTTTGTTTTGTTTTGACCAATTATTGGGCTCTTAGCCGATTAAATTAATCAGAATATGCACGAGAGGGTGACGTGATCCTTGTAGCATGTCCTGGAATTTTATTCATGCATATTGACGGCCTTGTAACGGAATGGAATGGACGACGAATCGATCCCCCGAGGTTATTACAACTGCGCTCCAGTGCTGAAGGTAAATATATATGGAGTTATGTACCCGCAGATGTACAGAAGCGTATTGCTGCCACACCAAGAAAAACAAAACAAGAGCCACATCACGTTTTAACATAATTTTCATGTTTTTACATAAGTTTCATGTTTTAACATGATCATTTCACGTTTTAACATGTTAAAACATGAAACTTATGTAAAAATGTGAAAATGTAAATGTAAAATTATCATTGATGCATTTACCGAAAGGCTTTAGTTTGTCGTACGAGTCGATATGCCACATAAAATTAGGCCCAGGGTTAACGTAAACACAAAACTCCGTCTTTGCTCAACACCACGGGGTCTAAAAACTTTAACAGATGTCTCACTGTACTGTGGGTCACAACATAATCTTAGATGCAGTGGAGATTTTCACCGTATGATAGTTAGGTAGGCAGTGTTTTGATTCTGTATGCGTAACCGTAGTAAATAAATGCATGTTTTTCTAAATTTAGTTCAGTCTCAATCGTGCTTGTGTCCAAGTGGATTAGTAATTATTTTATTAATACAAAGAACCACAAACATTGAATGTGGCGATTTCAGATTATGAATAAATAAATGAGAATTTGGATTTTATTTGTTGTGTTTCTCCAAAACTGAAAGTAAACAACGTGGTGCCCCTATAGGCGATTGAGGGAATTACGACTTCCTCAAGCGCCAATCAAATTACTAATTTGTCCAAAAAGACAACATAATTTATCGCTACACTAGCATGCAGATAGCTGTTAGCATTACCTACGGATGCCTGGCTGGTAGCTGTAAATGAGTTTGACAGCTGGCAACTGGCTTAATTGAATTCTTTTTCAATATTCTGGACCAAGGCTAATTTGTAATTCACTCTCCATGTTTAAAGGAAGGGAATGTGCCTTAAATTACACTTTGAGGTGTTTTCATTATTTAAAAATAAAGATAAATACAACTTAGTCATTTATTTTATAAAAACACTTTTGTCCATTAAAAAAGAAAAACATTCAACTCAAAATGTAAATCATAGCAGTTCAGATCGTAAGAACACAAGTTTAAGCCCTTAGTAGGCTGGCTACCTTATTTTACACATGGACCATGTATAAAATGAGAATGTTTCTGCCTCATATTGCACTTAAAGTTGTGTTCCTAAATCCTAAACGGCTATATTAGACATTTTGAATTATTTTTAATTAAATTTAATGGGAAAAGGTGTTTTACAAAATAAACGAAGACACTA
Organism: Vanacampus margaritifer; assembly: GCF_051991255.1. Lineage (NCBI taxonomy): Eukaryota > Metazoa > Chordata > Actinopteri > Syngnathiformes > Syngnathidae > Vanacampus > Vanacampus margaritifer. The sequence goes on along the minus strand of NC_135439.1, from coordinate 25,871,284 downwards.
AATCCTAAATGGCTATACTAGACATTTTGAATGATTTTTTTTAATGAGGAAAAGTATTTTACTAAATAGATGAAGACAAAGTACTATATATTTTTTTTTTGCTCATCCAAAAAAACGATCCGATCCGTTGCTCAAATCCGTGATCAGAACCGAACCGTGACTTTTGTGATCCTTTGCACCACTTGTATTGACCAAGCTTGTACGCTTCCATATCCTTCCCCCGGAATGAATGTGTCACCATCACTGTATGACAGCGGCTTGTCTCGCCTCCGCGACAACCAGTGGCGACGCTGTGCTCTTGGTAATACAGCACACGATTGGAAGGCGTCTTTTCGGTTTCCGACTTATAGTGTGGCTATATGTCCGGTCCAAAACACAGAGCAAATTTATCTGGTAATCTGACAGAGCGACTGTCATGAAAGCCAAAAAATGTGTGTAGTTTGAGTTTAGCATAAACCAGGATTTTTTATTTATTTATGTAGTTTTGGTAAGAGGGTGGTTTACTTAAAGAGATGATAACCACCAGAAAAGGACGTAAAGGTACAAAATAATTACAACTTGAATCCACTCTGGCCCATGGAGTACAAAACATATTCACCATAAGCCATCATCTTGTCGTATGATAACGTTCCGTGAAATGAAATCATGGATATTTTGTCATTTTCATTTAAGTAATTTTGATAATGCATCAGATTTATATAGCGCTTTTCTGGATATTCAAAGATGCTTTACAATGCATTATTCATGCACTCACACATTCACACTGTTATGGCGGTGAACTACTTAAGTAGTAGGGGTGTGCCCAAAAAAATTGATTCTAATAAGAATCGTGATTATCATTTAGTACGATTCAGAATCGATTTTAAATGTCCCAAAATCTATTTTATTTCAATTGTTTTATACTGTCTTACCTTTGTCTGTGTGTACCTTTATTTGGAGCGCTGTTCATGTTGTACCCAGTTTGGCCACTGAGGGGCAGTGTGGTTCCACGCGGCCTAATACACTGTTAAGTTGTAGCCACATTAGAGAGTAGAAGGATCAAGTTATTCCGATAAAAATTTGTTTTTTTCAACGTGGAGCCGTTTTTTTGAGTGATTAAAGTGCCGCGAGTAGCACGCTAATTAGCATTAGCGAGTTTGACTGGAGTAGAGCATTACAATTCCTTGCACATCTATAGATTGAAGCAAAAATCCTTGTCAATCAAATCATTTTGAATAAAAAAAAAAAAATTGTAATCGAAAATTGATTCTGAATCAAATCGCAGACCCAAAAATCAAAATCGAATCGAATTGTGAGCCATTCAAAGATTCCCAGCCCTATTAAGTAGCCACAGCTGCCCTGGGGTAGGTTGATGGAAGTGTGGTTGCCAGTGTGCGCCTACGGCCCCTCTGACCACCACCAAACATTTGCACCTTTCAGGTATCAGTGTGAGTGGCACTGGAGGCAATGTGTGTGAAGTGTCTTGCCCAAGGACACGACGCATGACTTGGAGAGAGCAGGAATCGTACAGCACACCTGGTTACTTAACGACCGGTTCTACCTCCTGAGCCACGGTTGCCACATATGCTACATACAGTGAGTTCTCCCATTTTGAAATCATGGAGGGATCTGAAATTTTCCTCATAGGCGCAAATAAATAATCAAAAAAATCACATTGTATGATTTTTAAATAATTTATTTGTATGTTAGTGCTGGAAATAAGTATTTGAACACGTGAAGAAATAAAGGTTAATATTTGGTATAAAAGCCTTTGTTTACAATTACAGAGGTCAAACGTTTCCTGTAGTTGTTTACCAGGTTTGCACACAGTGCGGGAGGAATTTTGGCCCACTCGTTCGTACAGATCTTCTCTAGATCTCTTCAGGTTTCGGTCCCTGGTGTCTTTTGAAAGCTCTTTGGTTTTGTCCATGGTAGCAGTTGTAGTCTGACAGATTGTGAGGTACACATGTTTTTATGCACCTAACAATCTCAAAAAGGTGCTTCGAAGTTCGATTAATAAATGGATCGGAGGTGGACTTTTTGAAGGCACAGTAACAGGTCTTTGAGGGAATTCTTACTGATTGGCACGTGCTCAAATACTCATTTCCAGCACTAACATTCACATGAATTCTTTAAAAATCAAACAATGTGATTTTCAGATTTTTTTTATTTTAGATTGTGACTCTCACAGTGGACATGCACCTATGAGGAAAATTTCAGACCCCTCCATGATTTCAAAGTAGGAGAACTTTGCAGGAGTTCAAATACTTATTTTCCTCACTGTATGCACATTCCAACATGAAATAGGTGATACATGGACTTAGGCATGGGCCGGTTACTGGTTTCAAGGCATATCCTGTTTTAACCTAGTCAGTTTGAAAGCCACCAAAACTTTTCATCATATCATTCCTGTATTATAAACGTCTTTTTTTTAAAAAAAAATTATGATAATGCTGTCTTGAAAATAATGTGAATGTTAGTGTCGCAAACAGTGTTCGATAAATCTGTCTTTTTAGGTTTAGTGGCTTACCCCATGTTATACACTTGACTATTGGTCTCCTTTTGTCCTTTTGTCCATTTTAACCATTTATGTTCTCATACTTGTTCACTGATTGTTATCTTGTCAGCACAATTGACAGTGGAATTAATTTTTTATTTTTGATGAAATACAATATGAATACAATATGCGGAACGAGGGAACAGTAAGCTATTTTAGGTTGATACACTAATAGGGTAACATTATACATCTTTATTAAAACATTGTAGACTCAAATGTGATGGCCTATGCCATTAAACTCCAGGGCTGAAAATGAGTCCCACTGTATCTATGTATAACTTCCAAGACTAAGACTTCCAGTATTGTGTACATCTGTTGAACACCAGCGCTATATAAACTCAATCTATTTACCATTTACCGTCACAGGTTACAAAAGACAGATGTTAGACTAATTTAATTAGTGCATTTAGTTAAATTTTATTCAGAAGTACCTTTTACAAAAAAAAAGAAAAAAGAAGTTATGATTATTGTTAAGCAGTTGGTTTCTACTCATGTAATACAAAGTACATGTATTTTATTTTTTAAGTGTTTTTACAGAAATAATTTCAGTATTTGTGATTGTGGAGCTGCAGGATTTTTCTCATTTAATGTTCTACATTTAATTCAAATTTATTTATTTTAACTTAAGATGTGGTACATGTTTAGAAATGTAAATACTACTGCTGCTCACCACTCCCCTTCAGGGGACTTCACAACTATCAATGCTAAATCATACAGGTTTCAAGATAAATCCAATACAGCAACGACGTCTCTCTCTCAGTGGAAATAGTAATCCTACAAAATAATCCCATTTTTTAAAAAATAAATGTACCAATAAAATGATTGTGTTTTTTTCTCTTTGTAACAGAACGGTTGGTTGTTTTTTCTGAGGTAACACAAAATGCTAGGTGAAAGATGAAAGCAAAATAATTTAAGTGCCTGTTACATTGCTACTTTTACTTTGTGTAAATCAACGAAACATCACAAAGCTCCCAGTATGAGACCCAGCATAAACTTCCTACTTGGACGTCAAGTTACCCAGCGAACATTAATAACAAAGATCAAGATAAACCGTGCATTTTCACGAGGTGTTACATCATGAACTCGCCAGAAATGGGGATGTGTTCGCTGAATGAGGTGATGACTGGCCGATGATAGTGATATCCTGATTCCTGATAATAGACAATATTAAATAATCGTAAATATAACTTTGATGTCCAGATTGAAAAACCTGAAAACCAGAAAACCTGCTAGTTAGCTTCAGTCTTGCCCATTATAGTCTTACCTTGGAGCAAACGTAAGAAATGTTTGTTTTGAAAATTTGAGACATTAAGGGGGTGAGGCTGTCCAACACAGTGTAATCCACTGAAGACATCGCTCCACTTTGTAGATTCCTAAAATACGATTTACACACTCTATGGGCACATTGCTTCACTATTTTGCTTGTTGAAGGATCCTTAGCTTGTTAGAACTATGTTTTGTTCTAGTTTTATTGAAGCTGACTAAAATTTTGTGGATCAATTTTACAATGGAGGTCAATGGCGCTTCGAGCCGCATGTCGGAGCTGTGGGCGTTAGGAGGCGTTGTTTGCGAATGGTCAATTGCGTGAAACCAAGGTTATTATTCCATCAGAGTCTGATACCAGCCCATACCTACATGGACTATACAGATTACACTTGTTGTATTTACATACGTTTTTGCAGCTGAGTCATCCAATAATTGTTCTTGAAGTAAGCGTCATTGCAGAAAGTGTTTGTGAGCAACACCTAGGAAAAAGAAGACAAAATCACACACATACACCTTACAATTAAATGCCTCAACATTTCTCTAGCAGTCCATTTAAAGTTTTGACAATACAGTATTATTGTTTACTACATTAACTGGCTACATACCTTTAAAAAAAAAAAGGGAATAAGATGATTCAGTCTTAAGTTTTTATCTGTTATGCGACGACAGCATTACTTTTGCCCTCAGATGGCCTGCGGCCCATGGCCCAGGACCACAGCCTCTGGTCCAGCTCGCCTGAATTGAATTGCATTCCAAAGATGTAGAGAGGTATCTTTGTTCGCAAGATTTCTGAAATTCCTACAGTGTTTCACACCATGAATGCAAAACCCCTCATAGCCTAGCAACAGTCTACCTACATTGTTGAGTGTTGTTCTAAAGTGTGGCTAGCAGTGCGGGAGTCCACGGACAGAACTGATACTGCAAATTGCGTGTGAATGCTGAAAGATGAATGCTAACATTTGAATGCATATGGAATGCCTTATTATAACACTTATGTTAAATGACATTGAATAGAATGGATGTTAAAGCTGCTGAATGTAGAAAATTTAAATTTCGAATGGTTACTGCCGCTTGCCGCTCAAAAAATTAAACTGCACACTTCCTTCTTCACGTACACAATGCAAATATGACATCCAAACCCAAATCCAGTCTGATAACTATTAGCAAAGGCCTAAACCCGGACGTTGGCAGGAGTTCCCATTGTCAACATCTACCAATTTCCTGGCGTATAGCTAATACAAAGCTGCTCAATAAATATTGCAAATAATAAAGGAGACAGTGGACATCCCTGTCTTGTGCCTCTCTGTAGAGTAAAACACTGAGATGTAATCCCATTAGTAGTAACTGTAGCTTTAGGAGAATCATATAATACTGACACCCAGTGAATAAATGACTTCCCAAAGCCAAATTTATTTAAAACAGCAAAGAGGAATCACCAGTTAACTTTGTCGAAGGCTTTTTCTGCATCCAACGATATAATAACTGCCTTTTTTTATCATGCCGCTGTGACATGCTAATAAGGTTAAAGAGCCTCCTGTCACCCGAGGCCCGGTCCGGTTTTGGTGGAAACTAAAGTAGCCCGGCAAGTTGGCTGGGGTCACAGAAATAAAGCGTTATTCTTCTAAAAACAATTTGTGTTCAAAAGAGTGATAACCTTGCATCACAAAGCTGCACATTAAAAAAAACTCAAACCCCATTACGGCCGGACACTATTTTTCAGTTCGTATCACTGCGCAGCGCACTGCATATCCAACTGACAGATGCGCGTTCCACCGTAATCATAACTTTGAAAACTCATGATAACATGTCTGACTACGACGACAATGTCTTTAGCACTGAGCTAAGGGGGTATCTTTATGAACCCGCATATACTGATGCTGATATTTGTCAGACGGAATTAGAACGGGCAGAGAGAGAGAGAGAGAGAGAGAGCGAGGAGGGATAGAGAAGTGGTATAACTTGATGGTGGCGCATCAGCTGGAGCCCTGAGAGAGCGGGTGACCGTCACTGACAAATCGGGTGCATTTGTTTGAAGTGCTCGGAAAGCGGTGAAAAGTGTGCGGAGATTCAAGAATTTTTTTATTGGTAAGCCCGGGAAATCACGCGTCCGCACAAGTTTTACACATAGAACAATATAATATAGTGTGTGGTGTCACAAGAATGCTGCCAGCTGACGTGGTTGGTAATCTCACCTTTTTATTTGTCTTCACACAACCGGCTACTGTTGGCCACAGCCAACGCCGAACACAAGAAGCTTTACTCGCAAGCCGAATTAGCATACGTTATCAACAATGTATGGATGAGTCCCTTTCCACCGCGAGACGTGCGATGCGTTCACAAACACTCAGACACAAGAATACAAAACAGAATGTGCAACACACAACACACCTTAGTTATACAAGCTTATAAAGTTTATAATACTATAATAGTTTTGCTCTCAACACTTCGAAACAACTTGTTTTGTGCAACGTGCAGTGATACAAACAGAAAAATAGAGCCCGCCGATAATGGAGTCTGACTTTTTTCTAATGGGCAGTTTTTGTGTGCAAATTCATCACTCATTTGAACACAAATTGTTTTTAGAAGAAAAATGAGTAAAAAGTTAAATAAAAATATTGTATACTAAAGCCGAAAAAAACAAATACTTGGTGTTCTTGCGCGTTTTGGCCTCTTAGTGGCAGTTGGTGCCGTGCATCCATTGTGTACACACTGAGGTAAGCCTCCGCAATGTTCCTAAAGGGATGATCAAAACTCTTGAATGGGTGTGGTGAATGACGAGAACACAGCGTGGGGGAGGGTGACTCTCCCAATTTATTGTTGTTTCTGTAGTTAAGAACACTAGGAGGCTTACCTTCCTTTATATTTGTTTCGCATTGCTCAGCAGAGAGCCAGTCGCCATTCTACGTCACTACGCACTGAATGCGTTGCAACGTAAATAGAGATGGCGGCATACGTAATAAAAATACAGTAATACAAATAAAGTAAAAAAGAAAAAGATTTTTGAAAAATTAATCTCATAGCTATGTTAGCAATAACCAAATAAATCATAGAGAGCAAACTTGTCATTAAAGTCAGGGTTCCTTTAAAAGGACACTTAAGGTACTTTAACAACGTAGGGAACTTGTAAATGTGCCGCGGCGTTCTGCACTATCATCAATCAATAGAAGCTAAAATCTAACTCACAATAATTTTGATTAATCGTCCAGCCCTACCAGCAACATTGGACTCTTTTCGAGGGACTATTTGCTGACTGCTAAACTGTACTCAGTCTGCTCAGGGAGGGAAGAATATATACTATAACATATTTTAAATATATAGTTAGCTACATAGAGTAGCAATTGTGGTTCACACGCTATTTTTATGGTAAAAGGCATTTTCCTGACAATACAAAACTTAATAAATGTTAAAAAAAAAAAATACGTTATCTCCATTTGTCATTGTGTCTTGCAAAGGAGACTGGATGAGATCATGATGATTATTTTCACATCTATAGAGTGAAGCAGAAATCATTGTCAATCAAATAATTTTGAATCGAAGATTGATTGATTATTAATCGAATCACAGACCCGAAATGTGAGACTGTCAAAGATTCCCACCCCTAATCTATAGCATTTTGCATTGTGTCTATATCGTATATTAGACACAGTAATGTACATGACAAAGATCCACTTGCTCAATTCTTGGGTTAGTCTTTTTATCCAAGTTTGGACATATAGTATCACACATACCTCATGGTCATGATTCCGAAGACCAAGGCTGATGGAACGGCTACTTCTAGACAGGACAGCTGTCATGGCATACAGGTTGATCAGCACATCTGCTACTTTCTTCAAAATGAGCTGTTCATCCACGATATTCTAATGCCATAAAAACAACAATGCCTTTATAAGGGTTTCATTTTACTGCAAATAAAAAAGATAATATGCATTTGAAGCAGTTGTTACAGTCGTTCAGCAGTATTCAGATTTTTTTTTTTTAACCTTTTGTTTTTTTAATGCACTTAAAAAAACAATATGGTAGGAGTGATGAAAACCATTCATGCCGTGGACATTCATTGATGGTACAAGACTGTATTCATGTGAATAGAGAAAAAAGAGTAAATGGGTGGGATGCAAAGACCCTCTAACCCAGATTATTGGTCTGCACAAACAACAAGTTTTCTAGTGTGCAAATTGCAATGACTACATTTATATGCCGCCAATATACCGGCCGAACTCCAGTTTCTTTTGAGATTTTCTTCAATGTCTGTTCACAAGCATAGAGATATTTTTCACAACTGTGAACATTTTGATTATGTATTGTAACTTGCACCATTCATAATCATAAGTTTTTGCTAATTGGCTAACCTCTCTCTCATACGCACTGGAAAAAGTATGTTGCATACAAGATTCAAGCTTGTCACTGCGCATTTGCGTGTAAAACTTTTTTTTGTTTGTTTTTTAAGAGGTGCTTGTGTAGTTGGAAACGATGCACTTGCTTGAAATACAGCTGCTGCCGTTCTACACACAAACACAGAACTCTTTCCCCAGCCAACTCTTCCTCTTGAGCTGCACCTACTCATACAGCAAGTGCTCCTGTGTGGGAGAACAACTACCTATGTATAAAAAAATATATTTCTCTGAATTGGGCAAGTGTCGTTAGTGTGTATTTTGCTGACAAAAAGATGACGTTACAAAAAATATTAGGTAGACAAGCTAATGAAATGTGCCGACTAGATGGTTGTAAACCGCGGGTTCTTTAATGTTATGTAACACGAAGAGCTGCAATGGTGGCGTTTTCATGTACTATTCCGCCTTAACAAAATTGCATTAGTTATGCCTCATGTGAAAGAAGTTTTTCTACTTTTAAAGTGTCTGGGACTCATTTTAATATGTTGTTGTAAATAAATAAGTATTCATCCATTATCCATCCGAACCGCTTATCCTCACCCTCACATCTTGCTGAAACCTGTCCCAGCTGTCTTGGAGCAGTAGTACGCGCCAAAATAAACTGCACCTCAAATCAACACATTAAAAATCTTCCCAGCGATCACAATGGCGTAGTATAGCCATGTTGTGACCTGCTGGCACGGACTGATGGCTGTACATATTGCAGAGGTGGGCATAGTCATTGAATGGAATTGATGATTGATGGAAATGCCTACACCTTTTGGCGCGTGCTTCAGGTCTTTAAGCGAATGCTTGATAATGCGAACCCTCAAAAAAATACATGGATTGTGAAGGACCCTGTGTACTCACTGCGATCAACAGAAGTAATCCTGCTTCACAGTCTGTGAATTTTTTCAAGGCTTCGCATTATCAAGCATTCGCTGAAAGTGCTGAAGCACATGCCAAAAGGAGGGCACTTACATCAACCATCAATTCCAGTCAATGACTATATCCACCTCTGTTTTTCTTCTCCTGATTAGTCTCATTTTCGAAATTAATTTGCATTATGCTTTCTCGTTGCGCTGCAGGTTTTTGTTCAAACAGATGGGAGGATAACACAAACCTGTTTTGGTTCCCTGAGATGTGTTATTACGTGAAAAAGACAAAGACATGTAACGGCACCTTCTAACGTCGAAAGCCATTCAGAAAAGAAAAAAAGAGAAAAACTAAAATATTTTAACACGCACACAGAAAGACAGGTCAACTTTTAGCTGGTAACCTCTTGCCTGTATCGAATCGATTATCCTCTAAAATTGTCATATGTTACTGTGAAGTCAGTTGTACAAATAGACAGAGTGTAAACCAAATGTAGCTTTTTATCGCATACCTACTGATGAAGCTAAAAGACTTGGATGGGTAGCAGCTTACAACCGAAAGGACTCCAGGCACAAATCCAAGTGTTTGTGGATTTGCCGTGATAATATTTTACAAGGATAGTAGAAAAATGTTCATATATTTTACTTGCAAACATCCACTCCGACAAAAATTGTAACAGAGGTGTCAAATTACACGTTTCAAATCACATTAACGAGCCACATAGTTAGCGTCCACTCCAACTGCACACACCCAACTTAGTTTTTAGGGGTACCTTCTTCAAAACAACAGTTACATATATAACAACGGTTCTATGAGTCCCAAACGACCACCAGGTGGCGATGCTGAAACAGCACGGAAATCCCCCACACGCATGCGTCACTTGACACTTGACTTAACAGAATTCATAAAAGGACATTTCCATGGTTCCGGCTGACGTGATCCTCATGTATAAAAAAGGATAGCAACCGGAACTCAGTCTCTCAGTCTCTCAGCACCTTCTTGCGTAAATCAACACGAGGGCTCTGAGTGACAAGCAATGCTAGCGGTCGTTTGGGACTCATAGAACCGTAGTTACATACGTAAATTCCGGCCCTTCCGACCGCCAGATGACGGTGCTGAAACAGCACGGAACGTCGAATACTAGCGATGTCACGAAGACCCTGTAAAATGTACCCCACAGAGGGGCCTTCGCGAGACCGCGAACCACATCCAGTGGATATGGAGAGGTGACATCCAAACTGTAGAATCTGGAGAACGTGCAAGGCGACGACCAGGATGCAGTCGTACAGACGTCCTCCAAAGACACGCCTTTCAGAACAGCCCATGACGTAGACATACTCTTGGTGGTGTGACTACGCACCACAGGAAGAGGGGAACGACCAGAGACCCGGTACGACTCACATCCCTGATCCATTGAGAGAGACATTGTTTGGAAACAGCAGCTCCCTTAGTCGGGCCATAGCAAAACACAAAAAGCTGGGTGGACGTACGGAACACACGCTGTAGCATATAAATAAGAGCGGAGCACTCTCACAGGACAACAAAGACCTGGAGCGTGCCCCCCAATCTGTTGGCGTTGACGGCAAAGCAAAATGAGCGAGACGAATAGGGTGGTTGGCTTGAGAGCCAGACAAAACTTTAGGAACAAAAGCAGCATTTGGCCACAACGTGACCCCTGCCTCGTTGGGGTGCCAACAAAGGCCCTCGAGGCTAACAGAAGCTCCCCCACCTGGTTAGCGGATGATATCGCAAGTAGAAACGCCGGCAACCAGCAAAGTTCCACTTTGGTTAACGACTTGAAAGGGGACCCGCACAATGCGTCGAGCACCAATCGAGGTCCCAGGGGGGGACTCAAGGCGGGTTCTTAGAACGAAGGCGAAGAACACCCCTGAGAAAGGCCACTGCAATATGGCGGGATGAATTGGCCGCCACATAAACCTTGATCGTAGAAGGGGCTCGCCCCTTATCGAAATTAGATTGGAGGAAGTCTTAAACAGTAGGAATAGGGCACATTACGGGATCCATCCCTCAGCTTGCACACAACTCCGCAAACAACTTCCACCGGTAAGCATACAGCGAACGAATGGACAGAGCCCTGGCATTAAGGATCGTATGCTTAACAAAAGACGAGCACTCTGTCAGCAATGTGTCTCGACCCTCGGCAGCCAGACACACAGATGGAGCAGACAGAGATCGGGATGCCAAATCCGACCCCGCTGTTGGGTCAGCAGATCCACCCGGCTGGGCAGGAGCCACGGTTCGGAGGAGCAGAGGCTGCGGAGGAGAAGAAACCAAGTCTGGTCTGGCCAAAAAGAGCCACCAGCAATGTGTGACCCTAGAAGCGAGGGCAGCCCAGTCGTTGAGCTGCCGACAGGAAAAGTAACTGAGTGCCGGCGGGACGAGGCGTGGTGTGTGTAACTCAGGGCTGCCCATGGGGCCCTCGGCCAGCGGGACAGGCCCCCGTGAAGGACGACGAGCTCCAGATCCCCATGAGGGCCGAAAGTTCTGCGCAGCATGTGACAGAGGGGCGGCCGGGAGAGATGCGCCCCCAGAATTTGACAGAGCATAGGGCCTGGCAAGGCTAGCAAATGTATGTCTTGTGTCATTAGCACACACTGTACGTTCCAGCGCTCACGTCGCTGTCAAACCGAAAACTTGACCCAGAACCACAGGGAGGTGACGCAGTTCCTTCCAGGAGGGCTCTCGCAAGGGAGATTTAGCCAACCAGACCTACGGCGTGCCTGGATTAGAAAAGACATACCATGGCCATGCTCCCTAGAAAGGAGGAATAAGCCCCTCAACGCCATGTTACAGAACGATGTAGCCTCATCCACTTCGTTGTCTCTCAAAGCTGCGGAGAGAGCAAGTAGGAGATGCGCCTGGGCATTGACCAAGCGTGCTACTACCGCCGCCGCGCTGTTAGGCTGAGTGACCAGTTCGTCCATAAAGCGCCACTGAGGGCTAGGGCATCTCACCGCCTCTCTCAGGGCTTCCTCAGGGGAAACTATGAGTGAAGCCACAGAATACTCCACATTAGGCATAAGGTCCAAACCATTCAGATTAAGAAACCGCCTGTTTGCCAGGGCACGGCCGTCCACCGGGAGCCGATAATAAACACTAGAATTGTACCAGCAGGAATGAAGTTCTGACAAAAAAAAAGACAAGATTCCGCGATCCAAGAAGACTTTGTTGAGTAGTCCATCGGAGAGAGGCTACACTGAGTAGGAGACTGAGAAAAGCCAGAAGTGTCCAACTTTAAACGTTGGAAAGCGCTAAGCATAACAGTACGCACAAATTCCGCTCCAGCTGAAGAAGGTTCAGAAGGAGGAGAAGTCGGGGCAATGGAAACAGAGTCCATTCCCGAATATGCCTCAGCGTCCCGGAAACAGGTGCCAGGTACAAAACAATGAGTCAACGCCACTGGGCGTAAAAGGCAAGTCAATCAACTATATAAAAAAAGTCTTCCCTTGAGTCTAAGGGAATGAGATATTACTGGGTTGTTTCCGCAATTGGTGTTTTCTTAAGTTGTTTTTCAAATGTTTCTACAATCTTAACGCGAGCCACTCACAACATTTATCCAGAGACCAAACAGCAGCAGCAGAATAACACAATGAACTTTAACCCAGAATGTTACATCCGCTCAGTGCAGGACTTCATTTGGTCAGTCAGCTTTTTCATATCAGAGCAGTAAACCCTGTAACTCTATACTCTCAGACATAAAGGCTCTGTGAGTTTAAAATATTTATCTCCAAACTTAATTATTAGTTGGTTGAAAATGAATCAAAACTGTGCCCATATTTAGTGAACGAATGGGGGGAGAGAATAAAATCATGTGTTTGCACTTAATTATTATAATTCATTTTATTTTTAAGGGGTGGCATTGTTTTTATGTGTTTTTGATTGTGAATCAATTGTAAAAAGCTCAACCAGAGACAGGTATTGTAAATTAACATCAGATAAACTCTATATGTTCAACATCCGCTGCAAGCTTTGCTTTGTAAGGATGTCTGATTGCAATGTCCCTGTCAAACTAATAATATCAAATGAAATGAAATATTATTTAGAGCGGCACGGTGAATGCCTGGTTAGCACGTCTGCCTCCCAGTGCTGAGGGCGTAAGCTCGAGTCCGGGCTTCGGCCTTCCTGGGTGGAGTTTGCATGTTCTCCCCGTGCCTACGTGGGTCTTGTCCGGGTACTCTGGTCTCCCCCCACATGCCAAAAACATGCATGGCATGTTAATTGGGCGCTCAGAATTGTCCCTAAGTGTACTTATAATTGTCCCTAAGTGTACTTATGAGTGTGGATGGTTGTTCATCTCTTGTGTGTCCTGTGATTGGCTGGCAACCAGTTCAGGGTGTACCCCGCTTACTGCCTGAAGGCAGATGGGATAGGCTCCAGCACCCCCGTGACCCTTGTGGGTTAGGTTTAATGTTAAGCGCAGTGTTGTGTACCATACAACACTAGCGAGTGCACGGGCGACCAAATACACAACAATATTTAAAAAATTTTAGTTAATTCAAAAATATTTTTAATTTTTATCTTATAAAAGGTACATTTTTATATCAAAAATCAGAGAGCTGAATTTAATGTATTACTTTAAATAGGTATTTTTCTATGACGTGTATACTCTTTCATTAAAAAAATTGTATCGTGAATTTGTCTCATGTCTTTTTCACTTGAAACTGATCAAAACACATAACCTTGCTCTGTAAGCTAAATTCTCGCGGTATTCGTGAGTTTACAAACTCAAGAGAATTAATCTTGTAATCTGCTGATTTTCACCGATCAAAATTACTTGTGGTTTTGATTAATCACAAAACAACATTGTGTTTGGGGGCGGAATATGCAGCTGTGACTTTTTAGCTGGTAAAGATGTTAGTGCTTTTTTACCCCCTTATCTAGTCTTGGTTCATCTATTAGGTCAGTGGGGTAGGGGAAAAATAAGCACCAAACAACCTCTGGTGCTCATTTGAGAACCACACCCAAAAAAATAAGAATTATGGGCACTCCTGCTATTATTTTCATTTGAATGGGAGATGAGGGTGGGATAACATTTTCTTATTCCCGCTCCCTTTCAGGCATAATTGGACTTTTGTTACTAATTTGTTTTGTTTGTGTTGGAATATGACACTGACTATGCCGTGTTTGCTGTCGCCTGAAACAAATACAAATGAAATGCCTTTGTTGCCCCTGTCCAAACATTCTTCATCTTTTTCTGAATAACATTATTTTGTATTATCTCTCTCCCTCTCACACACTTCATTGAATATTTTTTATGATGAGAAATCAATTATCTTTACACAGACTGAAAGTACAAAATATAACACACGCACGCACGAGCGCGCACGCACACACGAGCGCGCACGCACACACACACACAGACAGACACACACACACTTCATTGAGTATTTTTTAGGATGAGAAATCAATTATCTTTACACAGACTGAAAGTACAAAATATAAGCCATAAACAAAAGCAACAACTTATGATCAACAAACAGTACCGTAATGGCTTTTGAATATATTTTTAATTTTACCTTTCCAAATCGGTACAACAGGCTCTCCACAGTTGATCCAAAAAGAACAACATTCTGTTCAAACTTCTGTGCACTTCCCTGTAACAAGAAGCTACAGTTAAAAACAAAAACACATCCATACAATTTCTTGATTATGAAAAAGCTCCTACAGCTAAACTTGGATGAAGCACTCCCTTCTTTCCCGAAAGGTCACCTTCAGTTACACTTCCAAATGAATTCCTGATTTTTTTCCCAATCATTCCCAAAGCTAGACCGATGTTTCCTTTCTTCATATCCCTGGAAGCAGAAAAAAAACTTCAGACAGAATAAAACAGGGCAAGCGGATACGAACAATCAGACCAATCCTGAGCATTTTCTCTCCCTTGCGATCAAAGTGAGCTGACTGACTTTCAGATGTCCCTGAAAGATTTTATTGAGCCATTATCCTATGGTTTGGTCTACTGTTAGTATGTATGTTAAGTGATCTACACAGAAAAAAATGGTTGGCGAAAAAAATCAGAAGTGATAAACCGTTCTCTAACATTAATGTGGTCAAGAAGGGAAGAAAGAGAATTCCAGTGACAAACTGTAAAACTCTGAACTCCATGCCCAAGTCGGTTAAGGCAGTGCCATCGGTTGTGTATTGAGTTATCCTGGTGTGGGAGGGAATCTGTTTGTGTTTTTGATCTTTCTTTTAATTTTCATATAAAACACCTTGTGTTGCTTTTAAAGTATGAAAGCGCTATATAAATGAAGTACCATTTACCATTTAAGATGCTTACAAAGATTTGATTGATTGATTGAAATGAGCAGTGTTGGAAACATTACTTTATTAAAGTAATTAGTTACTTTTTACTTGCTCAAATAAGTAACTGAGTTAGTAATTGAAATATCATAGTAAAAGTAACTCACTAAAGGTCCCATAGTATGAAAATACACTTTAGTGGGGTTTTCCATCAATAATACGCATCCCCGGCCTGTCTACAATCCAACCAGATATGAAAAAAGTCTGTTCACGACTTATTTAGCTTTCTCCTCCTTTCTAATATGTGTGTTTCAAACGGGCAGATTAAACTTCCATAATTTAGTGACGTCAAAAAGACACGGACGTACACTCGACCCAGCCCCCTTGGGTTGGTGGCACTACCTCTGGTAAAGGCTTGTCACGCCCACTGAAATTTGAGAAGCTGGCTGCGCCTTTCTTTTTCTCCCACTACTCTTAAATGCCCCGTGGAGAGGGCAAACAATGATCAGGAAAAAGGGGTTGCTTCCTTCATCCCAAGTCAGCTATATACATAAAAGTGACACACCCCTAAAACAGGCTGTTTTGAAGAGAGCGTTTTTTGGCTGATTAAGGGACAGCAAAAACATTAGACCCAAAGTCAATTTTGGCGAATTCCTATCACAGACATGTCTTTTACACATTTGAGAACTATTTTAGTATGTTGAAAAGTTGAATAATTTGAGGCCTTTAAAAAGTAAAAGTAATTATGGTCACTACTTAAAAAAAACTGCTTTATATTGATTGTAGCAATTATTGCCCAGTCACCCTCATCTTTTTTTCTTGCTTCCTTTTTGAAGCATTTCCCTCTGGAAATGTGACTGTGTTCACCCATGTGGATTGGTCCTGTGTTTTCTCCAACAACCAGAGACAGTGCAAGAGAACAAAAATACTTTGAACTCCACTCCAGCAAGGGAATAAATTCCACGTTTACAGCCCACAGGAAACATACCTAAACGCCTGCTGAGATCTGAAAGCTTTTTTAGCCCGACCCGGCGTTTTATGAATGCTTATCAAGTGTCCAGACCAGTCTTATGTGGGTTCTGATCCAACCCTTAGAAAAGACACGGTGGGAAAGACAGCTCGGAAGTTACACGTGACAACAGTGGCACCCAGCGGTCACTATCGGTATTATCCTCAAGAATCCTGCCATCCGTAATTAATCTTATCTACATAATTCGGGACATAAACTGACTTGTGTGTACTTGGCTGTGATTTGTGTTGTTTATCTTTGTGCACAACCTGTATGTCTATCTCAAATAAATGATGTGTGTAACTTCTGCAGCCATCTATGTTTAGCTAATAAGGTACCTTAGCGGATTTAATAACTTCATGAGTGTGGTAGTGTTTGAAATGTGCTCAGAATGATAAATGAAGTATCTGGCTTGTTAATTCGGTTTACCACTAACTTTTACCACTGACTTTGCCATCCGAGGACCTGCCGCGGCCTACCAGCCGTGCGCACATCAACATGAGCCGGAGATTTCGCTGCAGCATCACAGCCGCGCATGCGCCGACCACCCTCACCTCCTACTGGACTCCAGTTTGAATCTTTTTCAACTGAGGACGCCCGCCAAGTCTCTTCTCTCCCGTGCACCTAAACCAGTCCGTAAATGCACCTTCATTGTAATCTGACCATACCACTGGTGCAACGCTATGCTCCAAATATAAAAGGATTGACAGGTCAAAACGCTTCCATTTCTTCCCCCATTCACCTTTTACATTACTTTTTTATCTTAGTTCGTTAGGTTGCATGTTTTCTTTTATCTATCTATCTATCTATCTATCTATATATCTATCTATCTAAACTGTTAGGTGTGGTTGATTTCAGTGACAGTACGAAAACATCATAAGGCCTTCAATCAATCAATCAACTAACCTATCCATAGCATACATGCATTTTAATAACACAAGGATTTTTGCTATTTGTAGGCTGCCCAGGTCCCTATCACCCGCAAAGCAGGGGCACATCATATAGAATATATATTGTGGTGATATTTATTTTTATTTTGTCTTCATGAGCATACTTGGTATTGGAGTAATCCCAAAGTAATCCAAAGTAATCAAGTTACATTACTTTAATATTATGGTACTTGGATTACGTTACTAACTACATTTTTAGCAGGTAACTTGCAACTGTAACGGAATACTTTTTTTTAATTTAATTTTTTATAAACCTCCAACCCTGGTGATTACTAAATAAATTTGTTGTCTAGAAATTCAATTTCTGCCTAATAATTTGTGTTTTCTGAGTGGATTAGTAATTCTCTTACTAAAGCAAAGAACTCCATAATTAACTATAGTAGCGACTTCAGATTATGAACACTTGATAATATGATTTTCATCGTTTATTTTGCTCCTAAAACAAAGTCAATGTAGTGCCCCCTGAAGAAATTACAACTCCCCTCAGTATCATCAAAACTACTCGTTCGCCATTACAGCAACACAAATAATCGCTACAATGTTCTACCACTGCCAAATACCACAGCAATAAGATTTAAAAATCCATTCATCCATCTACTATCTACCGCTTATCCGGAGTCGGTTCACAGGAGCAGCAACTTTAGCAGGGAAGCCCAGGCCCAGACTTTTCTCTCCCCAGCCACTTCAGCCAGCTCCTCCGGCGGGATCCCAAGGCGTTTCCAGGCCAGCCAAGAATCATGGTCTCCGTCATGTCCTGGGTCATCCCCCGGGGCCTCCCGCCGTTGGGACATGTCCGGAACACCTCTCCAGGGAAGCGTCCAGGAGGCATCGGAACCAGATGCCCAAGCCACCTCAACTGCTTCCTCTCAGTTGAAGCAGAGAAGCGGAGAAGCAGCACCTTGAGTCCGAGTCCCTCCCGGATGACTGAGATTTTCACCCTATTCAAAGGGAGAGGCCGGACACCATGCGGAGGACACTCATTTCAGCCGCTTGTATCCGGGATCTTGTTCTTTCGGTCACGACCCACAGCTTGTGACCATAGGTATATGGTAAAGGATACGTCATTTATATAGCACTTTTCCATCTTGCAAGGGACTGAAAGCACTTTAAATTCGACTACTCATTCATCTACTGATGACGCAGCATCAGGAGCAACTGGGTGTCCAGTATCTTGCTCAAGGATACTTCGACGTGGGCACAATGGCATGGGATCAAACCCACAACCTCTAGGTTGGGAAACGACCACTCTACACACCACACCGCGCTCCACCCTTTTCCGTTTGAGGACCAAGGTCTCGGATTTGGAGCTGCTGATCCTCATCCCAACTGCTTCATACTCTGCTGCGAACCGCTCCAGTGAGAGTTGGAGATCACGGCTTGAAGAAGCCAACAGCACCACATCATCTGCAAAAAGCAAAGATGCAATGCTGAGGCCACCAAACCGGACTCACTCAATGCCTTGGTTGAGCCGAGAAATTCTGTCCATAAAAATTGTAAACCGGATCGGTGACAAAGGGCAACTTTGACGGGGTCCAACTCTCACAGGAAATGAATCCGACTTACTACCAGCAATGTGAACCAAACTGACACGAACAGCTCGAATCAGGGGGCTCGGTATCCCATACTCCCGAAGCACCACCTACAGGACTCCCTGAGGGACACGGTTGAACGCCTTCTTCAAGTCCACAAAACACATGTGGACTGATTGGGGCGAACTCCCATGCACCCTCGGGGACGCTGCCAAGAGTGTAGAGCTGGTCCACTCTTCCACGGCCGGGATGAAAACCACACTGCTCCTTCTTAAGCCGAGATTCGTCTTCCCGACGGACCCTCCTCTCCAGCACCCCTGAATTACCAGGGAGGCTGAGGAGAGTGATCCCTTTATAATTTGAACACACCCTCCCCCCTTCTTAAAAAGGGGGACCACCACCCCGGTCTGCCACCAGAGGCACTGTCCCCCGATGTCCATGCAATGTTGTAGAGGCGTGTTAACCACGACAGCCCCACAACATACAGAGCCTTTAGGAACTCCAGGCGGATCTCATCCACCCCTAGGGCCTTGCCACAGAGGAGCTTTCCAACCACCTCAGTGACTTCGACCTCAGAGATAGGAAATTCCCCAGACTCTGCTTCCTCAAAGGAAGATGTGTCAGTGGAACTGAGGAGGTCTTCGAAGTATTCTCACCATCGACTTATGACGTCCCGAGTTGAGGTCAGCAACACCCCATCTCCATATACACAGTGTTAATGGTGCACTGGTTTCCTATCCTGAGACGCTGGATGGTGGACCAAAATTTCCTCAAAGCTGCCCGGAAGTCATTTTCCATGGCCTCGCCGAACTCCTCATAAGCCAGAGTTTATGCCTCAGCGACCACTGAAGCCATTTACCGCTTGGCCATCCGGTACCTATCAGCTGCCTCTGAAGTCCCGGAGGTGGATGTTGAAATTTTTTCTGATGGGGATTCTGCCAGACGTACCCAGCCAACACACCACCAAGTGGTGATCAGTTGATAGCTCCGCCCTTTATTATTTGCAATATTTATTGAGCCACTTGCATTAGCCATACCATACGCCAGGAAAGAAGGATTCAAGGAATTCACTCTGGGGTAAAATAACCTAAAATTTATCTATATGCCGATGGTATTTTATTTTATTTAGAAAAGCCTGCTATTTCGTTAGGGGAAGTATTTAACTTAATAACTAAATTCTCACAGTTATCAGATTATTCTATTAATTGGACAAAATCAACACTTCTTCCTATTACAGAAAATTCATGGAGCCCTGCAAGCCAGGACCCACACTACTCATTTCCTATAGGTAATTTAAAATACTTAGGCATACAAATCACACCTAAATTAACTGATTTAATTCATTTAAACTTTACTCCACTTCTGAATAGCATTTACAGTGATTTAGAGCGCTGGAATAATCTTCCTATTTCTCTAATAGGACGAATAGCCACCATTAAAATGAAAGTTTTACCCAAAATAAACTATTTTTTCTCAATGATTCCATTTAAACCTACGGCTAACTGTTTCCAGTTGTTGGACTCAGCTGTTACAAAATTTTACTGGAATAAAAATAAAAGCAAAGATTAGTCTATCTACTCTTCAGAAAAGTAAATCCAAAGGTGGTCTAGAGGCACCAAATTTGATGTACTACTATATAGCTAACCAGCTACAATATATCATTCTATGGGCACAACCCAACAGAGATACTAACTGTTGGCTGGAACTAGAACAGAAGGATTGTAATAACCTCAGACTTCTAGAATTACTCTTTATCACAACATCGATTAAGCGACATAATTGTTTTAAAAACCCAATGATTTCCGCCACCCTGACTGCCTGGTGGAAGGCACTAGAAATTACAAAACCCCAATTGGAGCCCTGTGGGCTTTCTCCCCTACGGCATAACCCCGACTTTCAACTTAACAAACAATCGTTTTATTTAGGTGTGTGGGAGCAGAAAGGAACTAGAAAAATTTCCGCGAAAATTTTGAATGGGACTGCTGACTCTTGCAAGGTGGAAAGACGCATGTAGTACTTGTAGCAATAGTAGTAGTAGTAGTAGGACTTTTAGTAGTAGCAAGTACTTGTAGTAGTAGTAGTAGTAGTACTTGTACTTGGAGTAGTAGTAGTAGTAGTATTATTAGTAGTACTTGTAGTTGTAGTAATTTTAGTAGTAGTCAAATGGCCAAGATGGCCGGTGACCCGGGTGGGCGAGAAGGAGAGAGTCCTTGGCGTACCTAATCAATTGGCCAAGATGGCCGCCGCCCTGGGTGGGCGGAGTGGCGAGAATTCTGGGCGAACCTAATCAATTGACCAAGGTGGCCGCCCGTACATAGGCCAAGCCTTGAGTACACCAAGAAAAAAAGGTGGGGAGTTGAGCTCAACAGTAAGAGAGATGATTGGCTGAGGCAGTTGATATGCAAAAGTGAGAGACCAGGCAGTATAAATAAAAAAAGCACTATTTAAATAGCAGTGGATTCCATTGCATTAAAAAAATAATAATAATAATGTTGTGCTTTTAAAAAAAATGTATTTAAAAAAAAGAAAATGAGCTGAACAGTTAAAAATTTAAACGATTGAAATCGGTCAAGAAATGTGGAAGTTAACCACAATCAACATAAACTAAAAGTATCTTACTGTCCCTTTAAGAAACATGCACATTCACGCACACACATTTGATTTTAACTTGTTGGACCCGTTTGACTTTGAGACATCACGCACACACATTAAACTGAAATGTATGAGATACGCACACCTCGAACAAAAGCCTCTCACGACTTAACGGTTGAAGATGCAGATTCCAGAAATGATGAGAACGGTAAAGGTTTGGGGAACGCGAGCATGTTCTAATTTTTTTAATCGGACGAAAAATGACCAAATTAGAGCAGGTTGAAAACTTATTATTTATAAAAAATGAAGAGAAAAAGTCGCCAAAATTAACATGGAAAAGATAGCCGGGCAAGTCCGACTTCTCCTCGCTTGAAGTGAAAATAAAGGTACTAAATGACACCTTAACCAAATAAAAGTGGGTTTGTCTGAAAGAAGACCCTTGTGACTACAAAATGCGGTGGGGTGCCTGGCGGGCCTGCAGTGCCCCGTCCTGCTGCGTTGGGTTGGGGGCGCGGGCCGTGTTGGGGTGAGGGGGCGCTCCTGCTCCTGGGTTTGCTCTCCGGCCGGTGGCCCCTGTGGGGCCCGGGGGTTGTCCTTTGGCGCTGCCGCGGCCTGGGGGGCCCTGAGGTGTTGCGCTTGCTCTGTCCTGGCGGGCGTCAGCGGCTCCCCTCTTTGGTGGAGATTTTCATGCATGCCAGATCCACCACACGAAACTCGAAACTCAGACATAAACTGCTTCTTCCTCAGGTCATAGAATCAGTGGAGGCTGGTGTCTGTGGATCTCACTCTGCTTCGTCTGTCCTTCCTTCCCTTCCTCAGTCTCTCCTTTGGTCTCTTGAGGTCTCCCTGATTTGTTGGAATTTAGATGTTTCTGGGGTTGGTGAAGGACTCTGGTTGGTGGCCTGGTGGGTGGTGTCTGGTCGGTGCTGGATTTCACTTTCCTTTCTTTGGTCTTTCCTCGGGTCTCCTGACGGCCTTACGACTCTGGCTGGAAGTGTTCGGTTTAGGTGAACGGTTTGGGATTTTTTAATAGGTTTTAGGTGAACTAATGAATACACACACACTCACGCACACATACACATCCAAAAATATATATATATAATTAAATTACCGAATGAACAATACTGAGCTCTCGAGAAAAAAAAGAGAAAAAAAAAGAGAAAAAAAAGTTGATAGCTCCGACCCCTCTCTTCACCCGAGTGTACAACACATGTGGCCACAAATCTGATGACACGACTACAAAGTCGATCATAGAACTGCAACTTAGGGTGTCCTGGTGGCAAGTGCACATATGGACACCCTTATGTTTGAACATGGTGTTTGTAATGGACAATCCGTGATGAGCACAGAAGTCCAATAACAGAACACCACTCCCAATCACGCCCCTCTAGGTCTAACTGTCATTAAAAAAATATACAAATAACAATAAAAATACTTGATATATGGTGATTTGTGGCACAAATATCAACATGATATATGTAATTTGTGGATAATCTTCCTAAAACAGATGATTAAAGTGTAAGAGACCTGAGACAAAACTTAAAAAAGCAAGAGTACAAGTACAGATAATATGACTCAATGATTGTTTTGGTAAACGTGCAATGAAGCGGCCTCGAAAAAATGAGATATTTTTGTGAATTTCTCAAGCCATAACAACTCATTTCAACACTCCTCGGTTGTTACCCTGTGCATGCGTCACGTCAGCGGCTCAAACAGTCGTCCTCACTGTTGACTCTCAAACTGGCGATGACGAGCTATCAGTAAGCAGCTCAATCTGTTTTTATTGTTTAATTGAAGCAGTCTCATACTAACATAGTACACAAAAGCCAAGGACATATAATAGTGTTTAATGCACAAAAGTCACACAAAACATGCCTCAAAATTTGATTGATCTTATAGACACATTACACGGTCCGAATGTGTTATGCTGACAGCTAAGCTCAAATCGACATGTGACACAAGTGAGAGGTAAGGTTTACCATCGTCAGAGCTGCCAAGTGTTGTGGATTGTCCGTATTTTGTTATTGAAATCACCTAAATGTCGAAGTCACGCGAAGTCCGCGTTACACCCGGTGCTGCTCGTTGATTAGCAGTGAAGCTAGCGGGTAGTAAATAGACGAGTCCTTTCGTAAAACATCTTGATGCTACTAACCACAATTGCTGTTATTCATATCAGACAATGTTATCCGATGAAATAATGTGTCACAGCTGTCACTGAAGCCATATCAGAATGCGGAAAAGAAAGAAAGTAAGGCATTATGAGGAGCTTGATTGTGACCTACAGCAACTGAACATTTTATTTTGCCAGCAGAGTGACATAGCAAATTGTTTGCTGCTCAAATGGGATGGGAAAAAGCTTTAATAAGCATGATGACTAGCTGTTAAATTCTCAGGACAGAGGAGGGATGGGAATCGAAAACTGGTTCTTGTTGAGAACCTGTTCCCAGTGTTTCAATTCCATGGCATAGTTTGCCGTTTTAGCGAACAATTCCCTTATCAGTTCTGTGCGGGACAATGATGTCACCACATGCGCGACATTATTTAGTAGCGTGTCGAGCAACCAACATGGCGTCTAACGCTGGAAAGATTGGTGGCATTTTGCAAGAAAAGATAACAGGGCAACTTGCAACACTTGCAAATTGGATTTTTCATCTAAGGGAGGAAACACTACTGCTATGCAAAAGCATTTGCACACACACGTGATGACTGTCATGTTTGGCCACACTCCGGAGTGCTCAACCCAGTCATAACACCGGCAACACCAGCAAAGCATGCACTTACTCTTCTGTCAACACTTCAGGTAATAACTACATTAGCGCCAGTTTGCCTTTTTGTAGAACGTGCCGTTACTAACTGCTAATGTTAAAGCCCATATCTCACGAAACGGCACTGCCTTGCAAGGGTAACAAGAGATTCCCACTGACCGCAGTACAGATCGGAGCAGTGTCCACATGGCATCTAATTCACACAGAGTGCTGTGATAACAACACGAGTGTTGAGTATTTTTTCCATGGAAGTTCATTCAGGGTTGGAAAATGTGCAAAGACCTTGCACTTTTGCCAAAAAACAACACTCAGTTCACGGGAATTCCCACTCCAGTCTTCCGCTTGCTTGAAGGAGGAGTTTTTAACTATTGTACAGCCAAATGTTATCCAAAAAACAACCCCGACAGTGCCAACCAATTTCGAGCATTTTATCTCATCTTTCAAGGCAAACAGAATATTGTGTGCTTTGACTACATACACATGGTGGGTACCAAATGAATCAGAAAAAAAGTATGTTTCTACCTTATTCCGTTCTTTAGTAATCATCATTTGAAAATAGGTAATTTGAGTGATACCAAGCTACAATGGAAAAAATAATGAGAAAACAAGCTTTTTGTGAAAAGATACATTTAGATTTAATGTGACAAACGCTTTGATCATTCATGAAATCCTTGAAAACGTATTTCCTAAGATCCGCCATGTTTTTATATCATTTGATCCACAGGAGCCCATTGAAAAGAGATACAATGCTGCCATCTGCTGGTCATAGTTAGTTTTTTTTTATTTTATTGTTTTCAACTCATTCACAAACCAGAGCTGCCCAAGACGTTGCGCTGCCCATGGAAAAAAAACTAACAAACCCATAGTTTACGTCAATTAACGTTATTGGTAGAGATGCACAATAATATCGGTTGCCGATAATTATCGGCAATTATCGACCAATTTGACGTTATACAGATAAACCAGATAATAAAGAAATCCACCGATAATAATGGACATGCCACGTTGGTCCCTCTGTTGTGGTTGTAGCTCAAGTTGTGCCCAACTCCTCAACCTCTTCCCTCTCTTATGGCAGTGTTTCATATTTGTGAAGATACATCATAGCAGTCGCCAGTGTGACCTTTCTTTCCTGTGTCCCCCACTCTCTTCAAAATGTTACCCTAGCAGTTTTTTGTTGCATTTTTAAAACATGATGACATGTTTTATTTTGGCAAGCTCAAAAGACTGGTTGTCTTTGAAGCAGAGATATCAATAAAATAAGGTAAGGTACTCCAGGCATGCGCCGACCAGATCTGCAAAGTTTTCACCGACATCTTCAATCTATCCCTCACCAAAGCCACCATTCCTCCCCTCATGTTTGAAGATGTTAGGAAAGTTATGTATATTTATTATACATTTGCTAAAACTTATTTATGCTGTTTGTTGTGGGAATCTGTGCATTGTGCCTTTTGCCAAACATATTCAAAAAGTCTGCAGTGAAGAGTTGTTTGCAGTGAAGTGTGGGATGAAGATCACCTTGGACAGACGCAGTTGAGGCCCAGGAGACGCTTATCATATCCATGACTGGTGCACGGCTGACGCACGACGACGGCTGCCGAGAGTTGATAACAAGGCAAAACAAATGACTAATCATAAATGCCTTGCCTTAGAATAACATATGATTGATGTAAACACCTCTCTGTTTTTGATTAGTCACACTTTGTATGGGCTGGGAGGGGCTTTTGCTCTGTTCAATAAAAAACAAGGAGAACGGGAGGACAGGAGGCATGATTGTGTCTCGGTTCCTTGTTCGCTTGCTGACAACCAAACCATTGGGGTCTTTGCTTCCTTTTGTTGAGCGGTAATTTCTACAAATGTCAATGGATGAATCTGACAGAAGACTTCTACCATTATCCCGGTCCCCAAAAAAGCACTCCTCAAGCTCTCTAACTGATTACAGACCTGTGGCACTTACTCCTGTTAAAATGAAATGCTTTGAAAGGCTCATATTAAGTCACATCAAAACCTGCCTCCCACCATCTTTAGACCCATATCAGTTTGCATATAGATCAAATAGGTCCACAGATTACACCATTTCCTTTGCTCTCCATTCAGCCCTGAACCACCTGGAATACAGTGGGACATAAGTGAGGATGTTGTTTGTCGATTCTAGTTCTGCCTCCACCATCATCCCAGACATCCTCCTGAAGAAACTGAGTCATCTCAGCCTCTCTCCTGCAGCTGGATTATGTCCTCCACCATCACTCTGAGTACTGGATCCCCACAGGGCTGTGATGAGTCGTCTGCTCTACTCTCTGTACACATATGACTGCACCTCGCTCCACCCCAACAATACCATCATAAAGTTTGCCGAGAATACCACCTTGGCCAGACTCATCTTGGGAGAAGACGAGTCAGCATACAGAGCAGAGGTCCACAGACTGGTAATGTAGAGTAATGACAACAAGCTGACACAACACAAGCAAAACAAAATAACTCATTGATGACTTTTGGAACCATGGCACTGAACCCCTCCCTTCCTTTGACCATCAATGGGAACTGTGTGGTGAGAGTACACAAGGGATGGCAAACTGCGGCCTTCGGGGGCTGGAGTCCTGCAGGTTTTTATAGGTTTCCCTACTTGCACTGCAGTTGATTCCAATTAACAGGATCGTTATCAGGCTTATGCAGAGCTTACTGATGAGCTGATTATAAATCAGCTGTGTTAAAAAAGGGAAATATCCAAAACCCTGCATGACTCCGGCCCTCTAGTACCGGATCTCGCCATCCCTGGAGTACACACTTTTAAATTCCTGGGAACCATCATCTCTGACTGGCTGACATGGACATACAACACCACAACTGTAGTGAATAAGGCACAGCAGCTTAAAGCCTAGATACACCAATCCGAAATGTGACCGACGCCTACCCCTATGGCGTTGGTCCAGACGTCGGCACGTTGCGTAGAAAAATGACGTAAATACACACCGCACCGACATTGACTTTTGACTTCAGCGCACGCGCGAGAAATAAGTCCCCTCCATACCATCGGCAGCATTAGTCATTACTCCTAAAAAAGCAAATCCTACCTGCTATATCAAGTCGCGTCCCCATGTCATGCCACAGTTTGGCTTTCATACCTTTGTCAGCATACCCTTTAACGGTAATATCATACAATGTTGGTCTCTCGAACCAAAGAGACAAAGCCATCTTCCCGACCTTCTGTCCAGACAGACATTGTACGTTCAAATGTGGAGGGTACAGCAGGGTGACGATGCGCAAAATGAGCGGGAAATAAAATGGTCCAGGCTGATTCACTAGCTAACAGGCAATCACAGTGATCAAATGCCCCGACGCCGAGTCAACATGTCGAATTTGTTGAAAATGCCCCCCAACCCCCCACCCCACCCCCTCCCTCAACGTGTTCCAACTCGATCCAACCTTACGACAGCAATTTATACACTGATCAGATGGCAAATGCCGTCGGCCCAACGCTGTCCTACTCCTAACGTCAGATAAGTGTATCTACGCCTTTAGACTGTTTGGGGGGAAAAAACGAGGTGTGTGAGAAACTTTTGGTGTGTTTTTATCGGTCCACAATAGAGAGCATCCTGGCATACTGTATGAATGTGTGGTACTGTGGATGCTCAGCAGCTGGTACATTTTTTTTTTACAGTCATCAGTTCCACACAGACAATCATTGGCTGTTCCCTTCCTCCTCAAGAGGAAATTGCCAATTGTAGACTGGTTTCAAAAGCTGCAAACATATCAAAGGATTCTTCTCACCCTGCCAATGCATTTTTTCAGCTGCTGCCCTCAGGGAAATGTTATAGTAGTTTTAAAACCAGAACCAGCAGGTAGAGAGAAAGTTTTTCCCCAAGTGCAGTGACTCTTTTAAACAACCATAAGGAGCATTTTAACTAATGGAAACGAACCTGACTTACTGCCAGAAATGCGGATCAAACTCTGACACCAGTCATACAAGGACCAAACAGCCCGTATCAAGGGGCTCTGTACCCCATACTACCGAAGCACTCCCCACAGGACTCCCCGAGGGACAAACACCTTCTCCAAATCTACAAAACACATGTGGACTGGTTGAGCGAACTCCCCTGCACCCTCGATGACCCTGCCGAGGTTATAGAGCTGGTCCACTGTTCAAAGGCGGGGACAAAAACCACACTGCTCCTCCTGAATCTGAGATTCGACTTTGACCACCACCCCAGTCTGCAAATCCAGAGGCACTGTCCCAGATGTCCATGCGATGGCGTGTCAACCACGACAGCCCCACACCATCCAGAGCCTTTAGAAACGCCGGGCGGATCTCATCCACCCCCAGGGCCCTGGCAGCGAGGCGCTTTCCAACCACCTCAGTGACTTCAACCCCAGAGATAGGAGAGCCCACCTCAAAGTCCCCAAACTCTGCTTCCTCAAAGGAAGACGTGTTGGTGGAATTATTTGAAATTAGAAATAGTCCTTATGACATAAGGGGTACAAGTGTCTACAAAAAAATCAAAACAAGAACAAATATTAAGCAAAGTGTTTCTGTAAGAGGTGTTAATTTGTGGAATAATTTTGGTACTGACCTGAAAATAGATGCAAGTCACTTGTTCAGTTGGATTTTTATTTTTTTTTAAAAGCAAAGTTCAAGAAAATTATTTAAATCAGACGTGAATGGCAAAAACAGCAGAAATTGTGTCATTTCTTTCGATGTAGCAGTATGAGTGTAATGAAAATTGTATATGTGAGTATGAGGATGAATTATTATGGTGTATGCCTATGAATTACGTGTACTTATGCAACTGGCAAATGCACGTACATGTCAAAGTGCAGTTGATTACACGAACAGGTTTATACATTTTCTTTCATTGAAATATATTAACCTATTATTGTATCTATTGAAACAAGTTAAAACATAAGGGGTAGGACTAGACAAGTTTTCAACTTCTTCCTACTCCCTTTTAAACATGTACACTGCTAAATAACTGATTATTTTTTTCTTTCTTCCCATTCTTGTTTTTCACTTCAACTTATATTTTATACTTGTAATGTGTTTATGTTTATATGTTTAATAAAACCAATCAATCAATCAATCGAGGAGGACTTCGAAGTATTCTCCCCACCGACTCACAACGTCCCGAGTCAAGGTCAGCAGCACCCCATCTCCACTATACAGTGTTAATGGTGCACTGCTTTCCTCTCCTGAGACGCCGGATGGTGGACCAGAATTTCCTCGAAGCCGTCCGGAAATCATTTTTCATGGCCTCACCAAACTCTTCCAATGTCAGATTTTTTGCCTCAGGGACAACCTAAGCCGCGTTCCACTTGGCCAGCCGGTACCTGTCAGTTGCCTCTGGAGTCCCACAGGCCAAAAATGCCCGATAAAACTCCTTCTTCAGCTTAACGGCATCCATTACGATTACGGATTGCCGCCACGACACGCACCGACCACCTTATAGCCACAGCTACGATCGGCCGCCTCAACAATGGAGGCGCGGAACATGGTCCACTCTGACTCAATGTCCCCTGCCTCCCCTAGGACAAGAGAGATGCTCTGCCGGAGGTGGGCATTGAAACTCCTTCTGACAGGGGATTCTGTCAGACGTTCTCAGCAAACCCTCACAATATGTTTGGGTCTGCCAAGTCTGACTGGCATCTTCCCCCACCATCGGAGCCAACACACCACCAGGTGGTGATAAATTTACAGCTCCGCCCCTCTCTTCACCCGAGCGTCCAAAACATGCGGCCGCAGATCTGATGACACAACCACAAAGCCGATCATCGAACTGTGGCCCAGGGTGTCCAGGTGCCAAGTGCGCATATGGACACCCCTATGTTTGAACATGGTGTTCATTATGGACAATCCCGGACAAGCACAGGAGTCCAATAACAGAACACCACTCGGGTTCTGATCGGTGGGGCCGTTCCTCCTTTCCCGCCAGAGAGGTGACATTCCATGTCCCAAGAGCTATCTTCTGTA
The DNA here is from genome assembly GCF_051991255.1 of Vanacampus margaritifer. Classification (NCBI taxonomy): domain Eukaryota; kingdom Metazoa; phylum Chordata; class Actinopteri; order Syngnathiformes; family Syngnathidae; genus Vanacampus; species Vanacampus margaritifer. The sequence goes on along the minus strand of NC_135439.1, from coordinate 25,841,174 downwards.
GCCAGGGATAGGAGCGCCAAGATCCCCGCCCTTGGCTGCCACCCAAGGTCCCTCCCACTGGTGGTGAGCCCATGGGAAGGGGGACCAACGTTGCCTCTTTGGGCTGTGCCCGGCCGGGCACCATGGGTGCAGGCGCTCGCCGACGAGCACCACCTCCAGGCTTGGCTCCAGAGGGGGGCCGCGGTGACCGGTGTCCGGGCAAGGGAAACGCAAGACCATTTATTGTGTTCATTATAAGGGGTCTTTGAGCCGTGCTTTGTCTGGCCCCTCACCTAGGACCTGTTTGCCATGGGTGACCCTGCCAGGGGCATAAAGCCCCCGACAACATCATTGGGAGACACAAACTCCTCCACCACGGTAAGGTGCCGGCACATGGAGGAGCTAATTTTGTTGTATTTATTTATTTACAATGACAATAAAGGCATTCTGATACTGACATGCCCTATCATAGCTTAAAGTGGTAAATAAATAATAATCATCTGTCAGTTATGCATTTGTACACAACACAGACAGAGGAGGTGTTTTCAGTCCTAATTCAACAGCAATTTGAAAAGCTTTATTATTGAATAAATAACAAGACATCAAATGCAAGTGTAATCAATTATGCAATGTTTCCACTTACTTTATTTTTCCTGTGAGGATGTTGCCAGCATATTGCATTCCAGTAAGAGCGATGTACATTCTCAGAATTTCATTGGTACCCTGAAAACCATGAGAAAATAACAAATCAACGATTACAAATTGCTGTGGGAGAAATGACCCACACTTTTCAATAGCGAATGATGAATGAATAATAGGGATGGGTACCTTTCACATTTTGAACCGGTACTGTTCCAATACTCGGTACCTAGGATACCGGTACTCAACCATACCAATTTTCGATACTTTTGTACTCTCTTTTTTGTTTTTGGGGTAAATTTCATTTATTAATTTCAGTGGTAGTAAATGTTCATCATTGTTTAATAGTAAAATCCCTTTAAAAATAAGTTTAACAATTAACTTTCAATATATAAAACTTGATAAATAAAAAATGAAATAAGATTTAATTCAAATGAGGCAGAGGGGAATAGTAAAAAATAGTGGTAATAGTAAAAAAAAAGTGTGAATCAAAGTTCTGTGCAATGAACAACAGTAAATATATAAATTAATAATAATAAATGTTCTATTAGTTTTTTGTGCAGTTGTATATATCATAAATATAACATTTTATTTTTAAACAAAATTTTATGTCATTCGACTGACAAACAAATTTGACTTACAAAGAAACCTCTCGGAACCCATTGTGTTCGTAAGTTGAGGACTACTTGTACATGTACTGTAGCTGCATTCCTGGAGTCAAAAAAAGATCGAACTAGACCACAACAACATTTGCTGCTTTTCTACTGGAGTGGCTCCCCACCAAGTCGGCTTTGGTTGGCCCCGGATGTTGGCATTTCCATGTGACTTTTTCTGGGCCAAGCGGTTACAATGGAACCGCCTTTAAGAACCATCTCAGAGGTGGTTCTGCAGCGCCGGTTATCTGGGGCCGAGCGGGGCCGTGTTATCTCGGTCATCTGATTGGCCGACATCGATGAGCAAGTAACTCCGTGGCACACGGCCATTTCCTTATTTTGCACGAGCGAGGCAAGAGGTGGCTGCCGTTCTTCGCCAAAGTCATAAAAATACAGTATATACAATAAACATAATGTTTTACAATAAACATAATGTTTTGCAATAACGCTGAACTATATTTACAATTTAACATGTACTTGTGGATGGATTTTTAATGATTGTGGTAAAAAATAAAAATAAATTGTGA